>NC_064633.1:611407439-611712985 GCF_023864275.1 Schistocerca cancellata | reverse complement strand
GCAAACAGTCCCGAGGCAATTAGATTAAATTGTGTGTTAAAAACCTAGCAACGACTCTTATTTGTGGCCAGGAAAGTCACAACATAACGAAACGGTAGTACTGTAGTTGCAGCCAGTGATCTAGAGTGTCGTTTCAGGCAAGGTTGGCATCACGCTGGACGGAGGCTGGTACGAGCCGCTGACCAACAGTAAGGAAGACGCCGATGCTTCGGAACGTCAGCTGCAATTTGAGGTTAGCAGCGCCACTTATGGTGGCTTGTGTTTGCTTCCATGTCCAGTCTATTATTCTCCTTTTCTAGACTTTCCAATAACACAACCCCTTGCTCGCAGGTCGGGCTCTGGGCGAATCCCATCTTCTCGCTGCTGGGCGACTTCCCCAAGGTGGTGCGCCAGCGCGTGGCAGCCAACAGCAAGCAGGAGGGGCGCGCCAGGTCTCGCCTGCCCTCGCTCTCCTTATCCGAGATTCTCCTCATCAGGGGTGAGTAAGCGACGCACAGAGACAAAGGACACTTTTAGAGGCTTCTGTCTACACTAGCACGTCATGCAGAACAGTTGTATTTTTCACATGTCAACCTTACCAAAAGACACTTGCAGAAGGGGAGTGATAGATATTGTTACCTACAAGAGAAACAGCATTGCAGAAGAAACTTAGAAAGAATCGTTGCAGATGTTAGCAGTATAACTATCAGATGGCATAAAACTAAAAGTGTCGCAGCTACGGATGATCTAAACAATTAATTTTGAGTACTAGTTTACAACGTTCCTGCTCCAACTATATAATAAGTTCCCAAAGATTATTAATTGCACTGCTTGACAAAAAGGTGAAGTAGCCGGAGGACATGATCGGATGTCAGTAGAAGTTCCTATGTGTATACATCATTGGAGGTTTGTAAATTATTAGAGTTGAGAATCTCTGTGACAGGTAAAAGACCACCAAAGTGCCTTAGTGTGGTTCGCTTTTACTGTTGTTACCATGTCTGGTAGGGTATATAATAGCGTGAACTGCGCCAGATGTTGACTAATCACTGTGAAGGATACATAACTGCCGCTTACACGTGTGAGACACGTTTGTCAGCACCTGACAGAGTTTGGAAGCGTTCTCATTTTGAATCTACATTTGGCCAGCTGGTCGACTGGTGCAGTATCCAGATTTGTGGGGCATTCGGATGTGACAGTGACCGGATATTTGAGTGCATGAGAGCAGGCCTACTCTTAGTCAAGGTTCCAATCGACTCCCACTAGGTCACCGTGTTGTGCCCCAAACACATCGTAACGCCCACTCCCCCGGCCTGTAACATTCTTTGTCATCCCACACCATTGGTTGAAGATTAACAGCAGCTGCAGTAGGGAGTTATCGTTTTTGTGTAGGCTGCTGTTGGCACCCCAACACAAACGGCTGCGTTTGGACAGGCGCCTTGACAAGGAAGCGTGGACTGCTGATGAATGGCGTCACATCGTATTGGCAATGAAATGCGGTTGTGCATTACTCCGGCTGACTATCGTTGGCGAGTATGGTGATGACCTCAGAAGAGGCCCCATTCTTCCAATATTTTGGAGAGTCGCGGTGTGGGGAGCCATCAGCTATGACCCTGGGTCACATCTGGTCATGACTGATGGCACTCTGATGTCACGACGGTACATCAAGGACATCCTGCGTCCTTAGGTCGTGGTACTCAGGTGACAATGTCACGGTACCACTTCTCAACAGCACCAAAATCGTCCCCGTGTTTCAGGTGTCTGTGAACTCCCTGCTTGAAGTTGAAATAATCATGTGGCCACAAAGGCCATCAGAATTATCCCCAACGGAACAAGTGTGAGACCAGCTCGGACGTCACGCTTGTCCAATGTCAGTGTCCAGAATATCAAGGACTTGTTACAATAGCCATGGCAGTTTGCCCCAGGTCAGTATACACGTGTTGTATTCAGCATTTCCAACCCATTTAGCGCATGCATTCGCGCCGGAGATTGATAAGTGCGTTCAGTAAATTTGACTCAGTTCTGAAATCACTGAAATAACATCATATATCAAATGGTTCAAATGGCTCTGAGCACTATGGGACTTAACATCTGATGTCATCAGTCCCCTATAACTTAGAACTACTTAAACCTAACTAACCTAAGGACATCACACACATCGATGTCCGAGGCAGTATTCGCACCTGCGACCGCAGCGGTCGCGCGGTTCCAGATTGAAGCACCTATAACCGCTCGGCCACAGTGGCCGGCCATCATACATCCTCTCAGCCCGTGAACTTCCATTCCATTTCCGCCTACCCTTCTGAGTGCTTCGCCATTTTTGTCAGGCAGTTTAGTTGTTTTAAATATCATCCATCCCTAGTCCTAGCAGGACAAGATATTCTCGCTGACACGTGTTTCACTCCATGACAGCCTGCCTGATCTTATAAGGTATGTCACTGAAAAGTTAAGACCTCCCTATTTGCTGGAGACCTATAATCAACTGCATACCTCTATTTTCCACAGGTACATCCGACTTCTTCGGACTCAACCACTACACGACGTCTCTGATAACTTCTGGGAGCAGCGGCGTGGTGCCTTCCAAGCTCTATGACGCCGGTGTCGTGACCTCCACCATTGAAGGCTACAATACTAACTATTGGATCTCAGTGAGTACCGTAGCCCCGGGTTTCTCGCAACCCAAGAAGTTGGTGTTTCCATTATAAAGATAATGCTTGGTGACAAACGTAAATTTTCTACACAGTAGTCCATCCAGTATGAAATTTCTTCAATTGTGTCGCTACTTCAGCTTGTTCCTACTCGTCATACGAACAGTAATCACACTCTCATAGACATATCTGCACACAAAATCCCCAAACAAAGTAAATCACACTACTCATATATCTGCATCTGGGATGTCCGTCCATGACATTATTTTCATGACGAACTCGCAGGAATTTTCCAGAAAAAAAAACGTAGCTCACTACATACTGTTCCTTAAACGGATTATTTCACCTGAACTTGCAACTGAGGCGCAAGAAATAGACTGAATGATGTTTTCTATTCCTTCCTCCCACATAAACGGAGAACGTCATGTAATTGTCAGTGTCAATAAAATTCACCAACAGCCGTATGCTTTAAAATATTGTTTTATTTTATTGTAGGGCTACCAGCTTTAGCAATTCATTATGGCGTCTGCAGACCCCATACACATCTATCGAAATAAACGAACTTGTTGTACAGCGCCATAAATCACTGAATATCGTGAATTCAATCGTTATACAATTGCTTCATTCGAAGAAGTGATAACAACGATGACTTGAGGAGTATCTATCTGCGAGAAGTAGGTGTAGATGTAGATATAATAACACATAAAACAAAACATTTATGAATCCTAAAAAGACAATAAGCTATAAGTTTAAATAAACGCAGTCAATAATGTAACACAGGAATTAGCTTAATTTTCCTAGGAACTCTTTATCAGAGCAGGAGTGACTCAGGAGGAAGCTTTTCACTTTCGAGTTGAAAATGCGTGGATTACTGCTAAGATTTTTGAATTTTTGTGGTAACTTATTAAAAATCGTCTTTCTGTAGAAGAGTGAAGGAGGTGCAATCAAGAAGCTAATTTTTAGGAATAGGTTGATATTGTTAACAAGAAACAACATTATATATGAGAGGTCAGTGTCAGAATACCGAGACTAATGGACAGGGATCGACAAGAGGTTCCCGAACTTACACCTCTTATTGCCCGAACCGCTCGTTCCTGAGTCAAAAATACCTTTTCAGAATGGAAAGAGCTATCCCAAAACATAATATCATACGTCATAAGGGAATGAAAATGAGCAAAGTAGACTACTTTCCGTATAGAACTATCAAGTATTTCAGATACTGTTCTAATACAGTAGATGAAAACTTAAATTGGACTCAACACGTAACTGCAACTTGCTAGAAGGCATCAGCATCTCTCCATGTCCTACAAAAATGTAAAAAGCTCTTCCCTCATGACCTGAAGAAGAAACTTGTATAAAAAATTATACTTCCCATTTTTGATATTATCCTGCCATGACTTTCTTAGGAAAGACAAAGGCGCCTGGAATAGGTTATGTTCATTAAACTGTGATGTTCCACTATATGTTCATTTTACACCAACATTTGGACAGATTTCCTGGCTGCGTGCAGACAGTGGAGGAGATTTCCATATCCTCTGTCTTCTTTACTGTCTTATCAGTGAATACTTTCCCTTGCCTATCTTCTCGAGCTTGACGCTCTTGCCTGAACAACACGACAGAATCACGTGTTCCGATCAGAGCAAAATCCTTTCTGTGCCGCTCCATCGTTCAGTCACCATCTTGAATTCCTTGTCAGCAGGAGGAAGGAATGACTCCCGGCATTATATTAGAGAACTAAATAACGCCTCCAGGTTCAGAAGACACTGAATGACATATCTACTGAAGGGGCAGTAAGGGTTGCCACTGTCCCCGTGTGCACGCATTACTCTTAATACATCCCTCTTTCTAACGTGATGTTCCTCATTTCCCAGTATTCCTAACCGATGCAGTCTTTTTAAATTTCCTTTTCCCAGTCCTTGCTATATCAGTCAATATCTATTTTGCACACCCATAAATTCTTATTATATCTAACACTACCATTATTGTTATTAATGTCATTATTAATATTATTGTTATTATTATTATTAGCACTGTTAGTGGCAGCAACTGCAGTAGTGCAAACACTGTCAGTATTAACTTTATTATTTCATAGTATAATTTACTCACTCTGCCACTTCAGGCACTCAAATGATTTTAATACTATTTGTCATATTAAAATAGTTATTTCTTAGGTAACCATTATGTAAGTAGGTACTGTATATGTAAGTCCCTGGTCCTATTTAAGAGGGGGCCAGATGGCCCTAAGCAGATCAGGTTAAGCAAGTAAATAATTAATTAAATAAATAAATGTTCCTTCAGGAGTAATTCGTTTGTCATCTTTATAAAGGCTCTGTGAGTGGGGGGTGCCTCCTTTGTTTCAGGACGTTCCATGGGGACTCCGGAAGCTCCTCAACTGGGTGCACGACTCCTACCCCGGTTACCCCATCTTCGTCACGGAGAACGGCTGGGTGGACCCCCCTGGTGTGCTCAACGACACGGGCCGCGTCCACTACCTCAGGGTGAGTGTGGTTGCTCTCCACAGGAGTCAGTCAACATTCTCGTCCTATTTTCGACGTCAGTTTCAGACCAGGCAGCTCAGAGAAACAAAAGAAGGTAAGAATTGAGAAGGATAGTGTCAACGAAACATCCAAGACAGACACGGTACCACGGAGAATCCGTCCCGACTACTGGCATTTATTGTGTGCAGCACTCGAATCCTTGTATGAAGAACTGCTGAAAGAAGTAATTACGGTATGAAAGTAAACCTGGCGCATTCGAATGGCGCAAGACGAAGTTCTTGGTAACAGGAATGATCACACTCAAATGAAAGAAAGGATTAGGAAACATGGTAACCATCGAACAAATAACGTTATATCACCTAGGGCAAAGGAACAAAAGATTGGAGAATCTAGTTTCTGAACAATGCAGCTTTCCTTAGCTTTTCTTGAGGAGAAAGAGAGTGACAAGAGATACAATGGGACTGACATGGACCTAAGTGAGAAATGGAGCTTGGGAGCAAATATAGAAACTCCGCGAAAAAGTCATGCTTGAACGTAAGTACAGATACTGGCCTGAGCTGCAGATTGCCCTGCTTGTATTCGGGCACGAGTCGCCTGTGCAGCGTCTTCAACACATCGCAACAGCGTCCTGTGTAGTTGTTCGTACGTTATGTCGTAGCTAAGTGAATTCGAACGTGGGGAAATTGTTGGTACACGAATCCTGGGATCTTCAGTAACCAAGGGATCACAGATTTATATAGGGAAAACTGGGAAACTTTACATTGTAATTCGGAATAACACAGGCACTGCAATATCGTAAATATCATAGGGCGGAAAAATGTCGTCCGCTAACTCACAACGCGGTCGAAAGTGTATGTTAAGCGATCGTCACGGATGGTCATTGAAGAGGAATGCGAAGAAAAATAAAGACGACGACAGCTGCGAAAATCGCTGCAGAGCTAAATGTTGCTTTCGCGAAGCCTCTCATCATCGAAACAGTACGAAGAGAGCTCGATAAGCGTGGAACTGCAGAGCGTGCTGGAATTCCAAAACCAGTCATCAGTGGTGCAAATGTCTGTCACTTGAAACCGTCGTGCCGAAGCCATAAAAACGGACTGTTGAACAATGCAAGGAAGTCGTTTGGTCGGGCGAGTGTTGCTTCATACTGTTTCCAATATCTGGAAGAATTGGAACCCAAACAGAGAAACATGGCAGAGGTTCGGAGATGATTCGGGCATTCCACGGCCCCCGTGGTTACTCTGCAAGGTAGCATTACTGCGACAGAATATGACCAATCTGGCTGATCAGGTCCATTCCACGGCACAGCGTTTGTTCCCTGATTGTGCTGCTGTGTTCCAGGGCGAAAGCTCCCCGGTTCACATCGTCCTCATCGTCCAGGACTGGTTTTGTAAGCATGATGAGAAATCTCCCCTGGTCACAACAGTCACCAGGTCTCATTATTATTGAGCCTTTTTGGTCTAGTTTGGAGACAATGATGCAAAATCGATAACCACATCCATCATCCTTACCTGAATTCGGCACTATTTTGCAGGGTTTCACTTGCAAACAGTACAGGACCTATAATTCTCCATTCTGAGACGACTGGAAGTTGTTTTGGATTCAAACGGGATCCCTGCACCGTATTAGGCATTATAATGTGTTTTGCTTGTGGTGTTTCCTCATTTGTGTCAAATCCCTGTACCTGCTGAGAACGAGAAGGCTCTCTTTGTGTTTTATAAAGCTAATGACTGATTTTGAACACATGGAACGGTAGAAACTTGTAAACATTATGAGGAAAATTAGTGTGGATTAGAAAGACGGAGGACTTACTACGAGTAGTTCCCTGTGCTTAAAACAAAAGGCAGCAGTCAGAGTAAAGGCGCGAGATAGCAGTTCAGTAGAACTGGGAAAAGGTGTAAGACAGACGTGAAGCCGATTTCCACTCATTTCAGAATGTGTTTATGATATAAGATAAGCAGTTAATGATAAAGTACAAAGGGATAACAACTGAAAGTTAGTTAGTTTGATGTTGTATATCTGAAGACAATATGATCCCCTCAGTGAAGAATGAATAAGAGCTCAAACCCATAATGACAAAAATACAGCTTTCCGGGATGCTTATGGAATGAAAATCGATCTACGAGGGCAGTTCAATAAGTAATGCAACACATTTTTTTTCTCGGCCAATTTTGGTTGAAAAAACCGGAAATTTCTTGTGGAATATTTTCAAACATTCCCGCTTCGTCTCGTATAGTTTCATTGACTTCCATCAGGTGGCAGCGCTGTACGGAGCTGTTAAAATGGCGTCTGTAACGGATGTGCGTTGCAAACAACGGGCAGTGATCGAGTTTCTTTTGGCGGAAAACCAGGGCATCTCATATATTCATAGGCGCTTGCAGAATGTCTACGGTGATCTGGCAGTGGACAAAAGCCCGCGTGCGGGCCGGCCGTGCACAGCTGTGACTCCTGCAATGGCGGAGCGTGCGAACACACTCGTTCGAGATGATCGACGGATCACCATCAAACAACTCAGTGCTCAACTTGACATCTCTGTTGGTAGTGCTGTCACAATTGTTCACCAGTTGGGATATTCAAAGGTTTGTTCCCGCTGGGTCCGTCGTTGTCTAACCGAACACCATAAAGAGCAAAGGAGAACCATCTGTGCGGAATTGCTTGCTCGTCATGTGGCTGAGGGTGACAATTTCTTGTCAAAGATTGTTACAGGCGATGAAACATGGGTTCATCACTTCGAACCTGAAACAAAACGGCAATCAATGGAGTGGCGCCACACCCACTCCCCTACCAAGAAAAAGTTTAAAGCCATACCCTCAGCCGGTAAAGTCATGGTTACAGTCTTCTGGGACGCTGAAGGGGTTATTCTGTTCGATGTCCTTCCCCATGGTCAAACGATCAACTCTGAAGTGTATTGTGCTACTCTTCAGAATTTTAAGAAACGACTTCAGCGTGTTCGTAGGCACAAAAATCTGAACGAACTTCTCCTTCTTCATGACAACGCAAGACCTCACACAAGTCTTCGCACCCGAGAGGAGCTCACAAAACTTCAGTGGACTGTTCTTCCTCATGCACCCTACAGCCCCGATCTCGCACCGTCGGATTTCCATATGTTTGGCCCAATGAAGGACGCAATCCGTGGGAGGCACTACGCGGATGATGAAGAAGTTATTGATGCAGTACGACGTTGGCTCCGACATCGACCAGTGGAATGGTACCGTGCAGGCATACAGGCCCTCATTTCAAGGTGGCGTAAGGCCGTAGCATTGAATGGAGATTACGTTGAAAAATAGTGTTGTGTAGCTGAAAGACTGGGGAATAACCTGGTGTATTTCAATGCTGAATAAAGCAACCCATGTTTCAGAAAAAAAATGTGTTGCATTACTTATTGAACTGCCCTCGTACATTATGTGATCAAAAGTATCCGGACACCTCGCTGAAAATGAGTTACAAGTTCGTGACTCCCTCATCGGTAATGCTGGAATTCAATATGGCGTTGGCCCACCTCGATGACAGCTTGCACTCTCTCACGCACAAATTCAGTCAGGTGCAGGAAGGTTTTATGGGTGCTGCACTGAGGAGAGGTATCGATGTCGGTCGGTGACGTCTGGCACGAAGTCGGCGTTTCAAAACATCCCAAAGATGTTCTGTAGGATTCAGGTCAGGACTCTGTTCAGGCCAGTCCATTATAGGGATGTTATTGTCGTGTAACCACTCCGCCACAGGCCGAGCATTATAAACATGTGCTTAATTGCCATCTCCGAATTGCTCTTCAACAGTGGGAAGCAAGAAGGTACTTCAAACATCAATGTAGGCCTGTGCTGTGACAGTGTCACGCAAAACAACAAGGGGTGCACAACCACACAATGACACCACCGCCTCCGAATTTTACTATTGGCGCTACAAACGCCTGCAGATGAAGTTCACCGTGCATTCGCCATATCCATACCCTGCCATCGGATCGCCACATTGTGTACCGTGATTCGTCACTCCACACAACGTTTATCCACTGTTCAATCGTCCAATGTTTATGCTCCTTGCAACAAGCGAGACCTCGTTTGGCATTTACCGGCGTGATGTGTGGCTTACGAGCAGCCGCTCGACCATGAAATCAAAGTTCTCTCACCTCCCGCCTAACTGTCATAGTACTTACACTGCACTCTGATGCAGTTTGGAATTCTTGGGTGATGATCTGTATAGACGTCTGCCTGTTACACATTACGACCCTCTTCAACTGTCGGCGGTCTCTGTCAGTCAACAGACGAGGTCGACCTGTACGCTTTTGTGCTGTACGTGTCCCTTCACGTTTCCACTTCACTATCACATCAGAAACAGTTTACCTGGGGATGTTCAGGAGTGTGGACATCTCGCGTACAGACGTATGACACAGGTGAAACCCAATCACGCGACCACGTTCGAAGTCCGTGCGTACTAAAAAGGACGATTATTAAGCATAAGAAGAATATTTCGATAAACACAAAATTAAGATGTTACCATACAGTGAATCGCCCTGAGGCTTGTGCATAGGAGAAAGTTTTACCCTTGGAAGAAGAGAACTGCTTAGGAAGCTAGATCTTGTGTAACGAAGGATTCTCAGGATAAAGATGGGACCTCGAAGAACAGAGGACTAAAGAATACAGGCAAACCGAGAACTGAGTACCACGATACTGAGGGTTTTGCACACCGTCAGGAAAAGGACGCGTCCTTAGAACAGATCACGGGAGACTGACGCAACAGATAATACAGTTTCTTGTGAACAAGAGAACAAAAGTACCCTGTATCCGAGGATTACAGACGGACTTGGAAAAAAGGGAAATACAGGAAACAGAGATTTTTCAACAGGCTGACATTCAAATCAAACACTGAGATTGGCTTAATTTTCCAGAACTCAATTAGACACAGAACCGGAACAACATGGCCACAAGGGAGAAGAAGGTTTCAAACTATGAGAATGAAATAATGGTGGATAGGGATAAAAAAAACCTTAAGAAAATGAATTGGTCCGAAGTGATGAGGTTGTCAAAATACCAAAAGAAAAAGAAAACGGCAAGAAAAATCTTTCAAGACGAAAGCTCCACAAAATGATGTTCAAAATTAATCCAGTATTGAAAAACATATTAAGTATTTTTTTGCCAATATCACAAAAGACAGTCGATTAGACAACGAAAAATTCTAGAAAATGATCGTGTAACAGAAACAGAGGGGGGATCGCCAGACAAAAAATGAACTATCCTCTGAACGACAAACAATGCAACCACTGTTTGAAGATGGATCTTATTGCTGTTTATACATCATATGTCTCTCCCATTAAGAATGGCACCTATCTATGACAGGGCGGCGAAACAGACAGTATTTGTCACGTGTCAGTGACTAGGAGCAGCTATGCCTGGGCCGGATAATTGACTTCACTGATTGCCGCTTTTTGCCCCACATTTCCAACCACTGATCCTCCATCAAGCATTTGATTCTGGACCTCAGCAGTGAGATCGCTTATGAGGGGGAGCTATTTTTTCTTCAGGTAACTACCAAATATACCTAAAGGCTGGAATCAATCACGTTCCATTTCTCCATAACTAAGCCGTCAGTGTCCAAATTAGATAGTCTGACGCTTTAGATCACAGTGACGAATGTTGATGGGGGACCGTTGAACAAAAACTTTCGGCGTGTTGTAAGTTCTGGTAATATCCAGACATGTTTTACCAGTGTTCCACCAGTCGCTCGGATATCCATACTGCACGACAGCTGGAACAAAATGAATACATCCATCCAGATGTAGACAGCGATTCTTCATGACATCATAATGACTCTCTTGTTTGTTGCAGGGCTACATATCAGCTATCTTGCGCGCCATCAACGAGGATGGTGTTCCAATGATTGGCTACACGCACTGGAGCCTCATCGACAACCTTGAATGGATATATGGCTACTCGTGAGTATTGTCGCTAATAATGATGAAGAATGCAGAGTTAGATGAAACCTCATAGCAGATAAGTGCAACACATTGCCTGTTTAGATTTCTGCGTAGCACTGAAATGTGCATGTAAAACTTTCCTGGCATTACCTCCTTTATTTTCCCCTTGCCAGATGTGATGGATACACTAATACCAGTGCACTGCCTCACCATAATTTCACTGTTACTGCCACTGCACTACCTGTTTCTACTTGCAACTTGTAGGAGCATCTCTGCAAAAAGCTCTTGCACTGATGTGTATAATCTTCGATCTCGTACTGGCTCAAAAGGCTCTGAGCACTATGGGACTCAACTTCTAAGGTCATCAGTCCCCTAGAATTTAGAACTACTTAAACCTGTCTATCCTAAGGACATCACACACATCCATGCCCAAGGCAGGATTCGTATTATGTTCATTTCTTAATCTATTATTAGCTGTTGAAAATCGCTACAGTAAGAAGGAGTTGAGCGACATAAACGAACGTTGCTAGGCGTGTTTCTGCAACTGAAAGACGATGTCTGTTCAGATTTCACGAAAGTCTCATAAGAGTCGCAATAGTAGCACCAGCATGAGAATTCAAATCAGGTTTGCTTTAAATAAAGGCTGTAACGGTCGTGAGCGTTAGTTACCTTTGAGATTGAATGTCGTGAGTTCATGTTTTTCAAGATTGCCTTTAAGGCGACAAGATCCCGGCGGAGGTTCGAGTCTTCCCTCGGGCATGGGTGTGTGTGTTTGTGCTTAGGATAATTTAGGTTAAGTAGTGTGTAAGCGTAGGGACTGATGACCTTAGAAGTTAAATCCCATAAGATTTCACACACATATGAACATATAAGGCGACAAAGACGCCATTATTAATACCGTACTGATTTTGAACGAGGTTGTTTAATAGGGTTACGAAAATATGCATGTTCGTTCTGCGATACTATAGAGAGACTTGGCAGGAATGTAGCCACTGTACATGATTGCTGGCAGCGGTGGTCAAGAAACTGTACGGTCTCAGGAAGACTGGGCTCCGGACTGGTCAGGTGACGCTACCGAATGGGAAGACAATCGTTTTCGGCGTATGGTTCTGGCGCATCGTACTTCATCTGCAGCAGCAATTTGATTAGCATTTGGTATCACAGTGACACAACGACCTATTATGAATCAATTACTTTCAGGACAGTTCCGAGCCAGACGCCCTATAGCGTGCTTACCACTGATACCAAACCACCCGTCATTTTCGACTTGAGTGGTGGCAAGCGAAAGGTCAGTGGAGGGCAGGGTGGAGGTCTGTTGTGGTTTATGATGAAAGCTGTCTCTGCCTCAGTGACAGAGATGACCGTGTGTTGGTTAGAAGGAGCCAGTTGAGTGCCTGCAACCATCCTGTTGGCATGCTACCCACAGCGGACCTGCCCCTGGAGTTATAGTATGGGGTGCGATTTCGTATGGTAGCAGGAGCACTCTCCGGCTATCCCATACACTCTAACAACAAATCTGTAGATCAGTTTGCTGATTCGACTTGTTGTGCTGCCATTCGTGAATAGAATCACTGGGCATGTTTTCCAGCACGATAACGCTCGTCCACATACCGCTGTTGTAACCCATCACATGTTTCCTTGGCTGCTCGATCACTAAATCTGCCTCCAATCGAGCACACATGTGATTTCAACAGACAAGAACTCCAGCGTCATTCACAAACAGCATTAACACTCCCTGTATTGACTGACCGAGTGCAACAGGCATAGAACTCCATCCCGCAAACTGACATCCGGCACCTGCGCAACACAATGCATGCACGTTTTCTGGCTAACATTCAACATTCTGGCTGCTACAGCAGTTGTTAATGTACCAGCATTCTACATTTGCTGTGGCATATCATGCCCTTACATTAACCTGTCACCTTGCAATATTAATCACTTAAATATGTTACCTAAACAGTGTATTCCCTAAATTTCATTACTCTACATTAATTATTGTTTGGTGACGCGATTTTTTCCCGCTGTCGTGTGTATTACTGCAATTTTTCTCAGAAATCAATGGCCATTCTGTGTTGCACTACTTACATACACCATGACCCATTTAACGTCCACAGCTAGAAAATTTCTGTGAATTACATTTGGCGGCGATACGCAACTACGTTCCTGCACATACAGAGCTGAACCAGAAACTAAGTAGTGTTTGTGGATGTCTCCAGCCCATCTGACTTCAGGATTGTCGCAAGTGGGCATTTACATCCTTGAACTTGATAACGAAGTAATTTAGCTACGGGGGTTGTCCAGAAAGTAAGTTCCGATCGGTCGCGAAAGGGACACCACAGTGAAAACCCAATGAAGCTTCGCACAGATGTGTTTGATAGTGTCTCTAGTCTGATTGTCGATCGCATCAAGACGCTCTTTTCAGTTGTGAGCGCACTGTGAGCAAGTAAAGGTGCATTGAACAATGATGTCTAGGAGGGATCGCTGAGAGGCTTCGCCTTAAAGAATGCATCCCACCTGACACAACTGCCACGCACTTCCTGCTTCATGGCAATTCTCAGCAGCACTCTGCAGGGGCAGTGAAGACACTCCTGCAGCCTTTTCGATGTGAAGTGTTCGATGACCCACAACACAACCGTAATTGGCTCGTCCTGAGTATCATCTCTCTTCACATGAAACGCTGGATACGAAGACAACACTTGGGAGCAGGCTGCGCGCTATAGACCAGTGTAGAGAATTATCAGAAAGCGCAGGCAGCTGCCTCCTATGACGATGGTGTTGGAAATTTGGTATAACGCTCCGACAAATGTCGAAGTCGGAGCGGCGAGTGTGTAGAGAAGCATCTGGAAGGTGTAGCTGTTATTGTTGTGGTCTTCAGTCCTGAGACTGGCTTGATGCAGCTCTCCATACTGCTCTATCCTCTGCAAGCTCCTTTATCTCCCAGTATGTACTACTGCCTACATCCTTCTGAATCTGCTTAGTTTCTAGGTCTCCCTCTACGATTTTTACCCTCCACGCTGCCCTCCAACACTAAATTGGTGATCCCTTGATGCCTCTTCTCTCCAATTCTATGCAATACCTCCTCATTAGTTACGTGATCTACCCATCTAATCTTCAGCATTCTTCTGTAGCACCACATTTCGAAAGCTTCTATTCTCTTCTTCTCCAAACTAACTATCTTCCATGTTTCACTTCCATACATGGCCACACTCCATACAAATACTTTCAGAAACGACTTCCTGACGCTCAAATCTATACTCGATGTTAACAAATTTCTCTCCTTCAGAAACGCTTTCCTTGCCATTGCTAGTCTGCATTTTATATCCTCTCTTCTTCGACCATCGTCAGTTATTTTGCTCCCCAAATAGCAAAACTCATTTACTACTTTAAGTGTCTCATATCCTAAACTATTTCCCTCAGCATCATCCGACTTAATTCGACTACATTCCATTATCCTCGTTTTGCTTTTGTTGATGTTCATCTTTTATCCTCCTTTCAACACACTGTCCATTCCGTTCAGCTGCTCTTCGAAGTACTTTGCTGTCTCTGACAGAATTACAATGTCATCGGCCAACCTTAAAGTTTTTATTTCTTCAAGTGTAGCTAACTATTGCAAATAAAATGTTTCTGATTTCCGCAGTGGTTTCCATTTAGCGACCGATCGGAACTTACTTTCTGGACAACCTTCGTATTTTATTTCATTATGAAAACGCCCGAAATCATTATTGGTCAGTGATCATGCTTGAAATAAAGGATCGGCCCGTCAGCTGTGAATTGAGAGCCATTACCAAGTTTCTGAATGCGAGAAAGTGCGATCATGTAACAATTATCGGTAGATACGTGAAACTTACGAAAAGCACGTGAGAAGTGAAGGTAGAGTACGAGTTTTCGTTAGGATGTTTAACGAAAGAAGTAAAAATATCCACGATGAGGGACGCAGTGGGATTTCCGTCGTTGATTACCGAAGAATTGGTTCTCTGCGTCGATAAGCAAGTTCGTTGCAACAGAACGGTTAATACTACTGATTTGTCAATGCATTTTCAAAATGTTTCACTGGCTTTATTACACGCCACTGTGACTTAACATTTGCAGTACAAAAAGTTGTGTTTGCGATGGGTAGCGAAAACTGACGTTCAAAAAGGTAACGGAGCAGCCGTGGAATTTTTGCAGCGTTGCGCGACAAACGGAAAGGATTTTTTGAAAAGGATTGTCACAGTTGATGAGACATGAATTTGTCACAAGACACCGGAAAAGAAACGGCGGCCACTGGAATGGCGATATACCGGTTCCCCGATACCCAAGGAAGCAAAGCCGAGTCTTTCTTTAAGGAAACTCATGTGCACCGTGTTTTGGGACTGTCAAGGAATTTCATTAGTGGACTGCATTGAACGAGGCGTAACAATCAACGCTGCAGGTAACTGTGAGGCACTGAAAAAATGATGGCGAGCGCGGTAGAACAGAGGACATGGACAACTTACCGATTTGTGGTATTGTGTTCGGGCAGGACAATCCGTATACCCACTTCGTAACGATGACGCTGGTTGATTCCTCTCGCTGGGGACAATTCAGTCGTCTTCTTTACAGTCCGGACCTAGCTCTGTCCGACTTCTACTTGTTTTCTCATCTCAAGAAATTTATTGCCAGCCGGCACTTTGGAAGTGATGACGATGCCCAGGCAATTGGGCGCCAGAATTCTACAAAGCAGGTAGGTAGCGATTGCTGCCAAGATAGCGCTCGCACCTTAATTCGCATGGTGAATATCTCGAAAAGCAGTTTAAGGTGTATAGATCGTTTCGTAATAAAATAAAAATGAAAAGAAACTGCTAATCTTTTATAAATTTCGAAACAGTACTTACTTGCTGGATCAACTTTGTAGTTATTTTTCCTTGTCACACACCCACTTGTTTTTGTATTTTCTCATCTCTTCAGTTATCTTTAATTAAGCGCTATCTGAAAAAAGAGGCTACACAAATAATTAGACAGTTTCTGATAAAATTTCAAAGTGGTGCGATAATTCACAGCTGTCTTTAAATGTTCAGAAATGTGAAATTTCACACTTTACAAAATTCAAAAATGTGTAGAATCCTCTGACGAAATATTATTGACCTTCATTTGGAAGCAGTCAACTTATCGAAGCACCTGCGTGTAATAATTTGTAGGGACCTGAAATAGAATGGTTACATAGGAACTATCGTAGGTAAAGCAGGTGGCAAAACTTCAGTCCGTTCACTGGGCAGCGGGAGAACGCAATGAGTCTAGCAAAGAGATTGGTTTCTAACAGTTGTACGACCCATCCTAGAATACTGATCGGGTGTACGGGAGCTGTGCCAAACAAGACTATCAGAGGTTCTGAAAATATACAAAAAAAAAAAAAGCGATTGGCTGAACGTTTGTTTGAGAGTGAGCTTCACCGAGATGCTGAAGAAGCTGAGGCGCTTGTAGATTGAAGCCAGCTATCCTGAAAAAGCAAACAAGTTTCAAGTAATTGCGTAAAGTGACGAATCTAGGAATACACTACAAACGCCTACATATCATTTTCGTAGGGGCAGCGAAGGCACGGTCAGACTAATTACAGTGGATGGTATAATATATGTAAATGTAGATGAAGTAGGTATAGAATCCCGCACAGAACCTCTGCCGTTCACCTGTCACACTTTCACCTCGCTACTTCTCCCATCTAGCTCCATTTAAGTTTAATTCTGGCAATAATAACATCATCTCCTACAGTTTGTTCCCCGACAGATTTTCTGTTCTGTGAGTAATTCCCAACATGTGTAACCCGCTGTTGTTGGATGGTTACAACTTTTAATGTCCACGATTCGCTACCATGTTTTTACTAGAGGCAAGCAATAAGCACTGCATAGCGCAGAGCACTTTTTCACAGACTGAAGTTCGGACTGCACTCCGTGGACTACGACGATCCAGAGAGACCCAGGACGCAGAAGGCTTCGGCGAAAGTCATCGCAGACATCTACAAGAACAAGGCCGTGCCGTGGGAGGATTTCCAGAACGCCGACACCACGCCACCATCTTAGTTTCCATATGCATATATTATCAGTGGAGCTCAAGTGCCAAATAAATTTTGCATTCTGACAGACACCATGCTGTGCAGTTTTATGCACCACAACCTGTACTAAGCACTAACACTACTTCCTCTACAGGGTTGTTTGTAATTACTTTACACCCTACAACACTCCCACCTGCTGTAGAATGATAAAATGCCTTAAAGCAGCTGAATATTCCGCCATGTTTCCCTTAAACATGGAGTGTGCACGTAATTTTCCTGATTCATGTGCAAGTGTATCTGTCATATATTACTGAGTTCGAATCCTGTCGATAGATTTTCTTTCACTTTCTGAACTCAGAACATCAAACACGTATCATTTATATTCCCGGCCCGTAACTGAGTACTCACAACATTCTTCACACTTTCAATTTGCAACAGCTAAGCTGCATGCTTCTTGGTGGCAGTTTCCAGTTCTCACAAACGTATTCTTGAAATATTCTTATGCTCCAAGTAGATCACGGGTTTCCGTTACTTCATCCTCACAGATTTGCACTCCAGGATTTTTCTTCGAAATTATACAAGTCTGCCATGGAATGCAGGAGCTGTAGTTCAAGAGAAGAAGTTTCTCAGTGTCCAGCTACACCATTCTACCATGACTTTCGCTACAAGGGGCTATACTACAAAAGGTCTATATTACAAGTTGTAGAAGCCAGTCTGTCACTTCGGTTACCATGATAGTTTCAAGTATCTTCCAGTATAAATATTCTCGCACATTTGCTAACGATGTAGCGTTTGACATGTTCCATCACTACACGTCTGGAATGCAGCCGATGTTGAACACCCAAATATATGGAGCGGAGGATTGGCGTTTGTAGTGAAACAATTCTCAAACAACATTGAAATCAGGGTCTACCGTACGAATTATTTTTGAAATATCCTCCGAAACGACAGTTCCCGTAACAAAGAATGACTGTGTTAAAGTAACACTACCCCACCGCAAAAATTTAACATCACATCCTATCACCACCACCCGCGTATAGAGACTGACTACTGATGCTGTGCAGCGACACACATTTGTTTCTATTTTTCACTCAGAAGTTAAATATGGAATATAATAACGCTAATATCTGGAGTGGTTGTGGTCTGTCTTTCAGCATTCCGTAATCACACAACGAGGCACAAAAATCATATAAAAGTATAGCCTAAAAATATTTCACATATAAATTTATAAAAACGAAACAAACAAATTTTGTAAAACACTTTTCATAAAAATGTAAATTAAATGAGCACTGTTCTTTGAAACGACAGCGCCAAGTTACTCTCAACATAGTAAGCGAACACCAAATGCAATGCAGCCGTAGGATCAAAAGAATAAAAAAAATCACTTTTACATTCGTGTCAGCACAGTCACCCTGGATTCATACGCTCCCATTTATTCAACACTGATTATAATAAATTATCACACTCCATCTAAGTTAGTGCAATTCATTGACAGAAACCATATCTTGTTTCACTGTGCAAGTTGCTAGATAGAATGGAACATTACTTTTTGTATAATTTTTAGTCAGTAATTGCTTAAATATATTTTTTACTGATTTCTCACGCTATTAGTTACAAAAGCAACAATGGTTCGGCTGAGGCCCGTTCCATAGATCTTGTTACATAGAAAAATGTCACCAGCAACGTCGGTTTGCCAGAAACTTTGGCTTCATTACTGGCTCTGAGGACTATGGGACTTAACATCTGAGGTCATCAGTCCCCTAGAACTTAGAACTACTTAAACCTAACTAACCTAAGGACGTCACACACATCCATGCCCGAGGCAGGATTCGAACCTGCGACCGTAGCGGTCGCGCGGTTCCAGACTGAAGCGCCCAGAACCGCTCGGCCACAACGGCCGGCGGCTTCATTACTGAGAAATTTCACACTTGTTTAATCATAATACGTGTCCATGACTACTGGTATGGGCACCTTCTCCACACATACATAATCTTGCTATTATCCATTTACAAATCCTCTACATTCCGCCATGTGTCCGCTCACATTCCTTGCTAACCACATTCCTGCTCTAGTGTGTTTGTCACGGAGCAAACAGTGCTTCAGTCCCCTATTGACCATTTGTAAAATATGCGTTGTTTACTGTTATTTTCCATTGTAAACGTTGTGTATTTTATCTTACTAGACGCTCGCCTTGATGCAGCTTGATACACGTCAAGTAGCATATATTACAAAAGTAGAGTGAGGTACAAGCAGGAGATGCTACAGAGTGTACCATTCCCGTGCGAGAGTCCACCAATTGCACTGAAATTGCTTCTAATTGGTCGGCACATTGGTACCAAAACGCCTAACTTCTCTTATTAATTTTTTATACACTTTTCTTTATCTTTAACCCATTTTTCAGTACGACAATGTCTCATGATTACCCTACGAGTCTACCGTTTTTGTTTATTAAATTTCACTAGTTTTGAGAAACATAAAAGTAATGATATTACAACCGAAGTGCTTCGGACACCTTCGGGTCGCTCTGGCGTGCCTGGGAGACAAAGTACTTGAGGTACACTAGTCACTCTGTTTCGGGTGTTCTTCAGAGCCGGACGTGTACCTCAGTTTCGTACGGAAATGTCGTACTCCGTATCGGAAGTTGTCAGAAAAGTTACCGTACTATTAAGAAGGCTATGTCGAGTGTTGTAAAAGACAGTGTAAAAAGTGATATTTTAAAATGTAAACAAACAGGATACGTTAGTGAGATGTGTCACCTACCATCATTGTCGGTAGTGCACATCTTGCCCTCCGCAGACACAGAGACTAGCCTGGGGCAGTGGCATCCCACAAAAAAAGCACAAACACAGGTTTAAGTTCGAGATGACGGCAGCGCAGCCTGCGCCGAAGAAGACCCCACGACCGACGATCTGCCTTCTGCACTGGGTACACAACTGTAGAAGATGACAGGTTGGTGGAAAGAGCGGTTAGGGACTCTTAATCAATCTTTACAGATCTCTCCAGCTTCCAAATCTGACTTCCAACACGACAACGTATAATTTATAACGTTTCCATTGCTTACTATACTTTTATGACAATTTTGCACGTATATATTGTAACCTCCCCGGAGAATTTTGTAAATACAATAATTAAATATAAATGTAACCCATGTATAAGCTGCCCACAAAAAT
Source organism: Schistocerca cancellata (assembly GCF_023864275.1). Lineage (NCBI taxonomy): Eukaryota > Metazoa > Arthropoda > Insecta > Orthoptera > Acrididae > Schistocerca > Schistocerca cancellata. The sequence goes on along the minus strand of NC_064633.1, from coordinate 611,692,787 downwards.
GTAAGACAATACAATGATAATGAAATCTCAATGACAATGAAAACACAAATAGACCGAAATGTCGATCTTTGGGCCCTGATTAAACTCAAATTCTTACCTCAATAAAACTGCATCTGCTCTTATTTTTCGCCATATCTTGGAGGAAATGCTTCGTAAAAATTCTTTGAAATTAAGTAAATCCTATTTTTTTTAAAGGAAATGCAAGGGCAATGTTACTTCAAAAAAGGATTCTTTGTTAAAAATGGTTGGTTTCAAAACGAAATTATTATTGGGGCGATTCTTGAACAAATTAGTTACAGTTAAGATCCATTACATTATTAGCTATGTGCAAAGCTGCTTCATTACCTTATTTAACAATATACCTCGTCCTGAATCCCGACCAGAGCCATGTCGGCGCCCGCCGACTCCTCACACACAACCCGACTGTCTCTCGCGCGCTACTAGCACTGACTGCTGCCTACATGCAACTGCATCTCGCAACAGACTACTTACTCTCGCGGCTCGCTACTCACACCTACTCCTCGCAACAGCACGGAACTGTCGCGCGCTATTACTCCCTCGCAACTGAACTGACTACATGCTCTCTGGTCAGAGATTCTGCGGCTCGCCATCGCTGCCTATGAAACGTACGCGTTTCATAACCCTCCACTGGGGGGGCAAAAATTTGGCAGCGATGGTGAGTCATTTGGACTTGCCAATCACGGCAAAATTTTTTCTTAACTAATTAACTTTACAATTATAGAGAATATTCAGAGGTAGAACATAAATTGAATATGGTGCACATGCACCGAGTACAAAATATTTCAGACAAAGACAAAAATATATACAATGAATACAGAGCAAATCACAAAAAAAGGTATATACAAATCGTATCGATAAATGACAAAAGTGCACATTTACTGAGGTGTTGAACTTATCAGGAAATCACAAAATGTATACAGAATGAGTACAGATCATATTGAAAAAATGAGAAAAGTGCACAGGCACTGAAGTTCAGTAGAAAGCATATTAACTCATGACAAAAGTGCACATGCACTGAAAATTCTTCAAAGTTTTCAGAACAACTAAATGTAACGGAAAAGAAAAAAAAAATCATCAAATCACAAAATGTATATACAATATAAATAACAAGAGTGCACATATACTGTACTTCAGAATATATCAACAAATCGAAAAAAAATGTCTATAGCATTTTTACAACAAATAAACATAATGGCAAAAATCATGTTGACAAGTGACATTAGTGCACATGCACTGCAGTTTAGAACTTATCATCAAATCACAAAATGTATTAATAAATGGCAAAAGTGCACACGTACTGTAGTACAGAAGATATTTTTATACACCCAAACAAACAAATCAAGGAGTGTAATAAAGTGCACATGCACTATCGAAGTCTTTAGTAATTTCAGGATAACTGATCTCATCAACCAAAGAAAAGAAGTGCACATGCACTGTATATAACTTTTTCATTTTACAATAATTAGGGAAGGAATAGGAAGGATTGCGTCATGGTTGTAGCACTTAGGTTGCACGCAGCTGCACTGAAAGTCCATATCTTTCCACAGAAATACAACACCAAGTGAGACAATTTGCAGTTCTTTTCCCAAAAGTATTTATCAGTGTATCCAAGACACTGAAATGTCGTAGTAATATTCCCTGTTATCATTCTGGCAGTACATCAGGTACACCAAACAGTGGGACCATAATAACGTCTCCATCGCTCACGGTGGTGGACAGCATGTCGTGTCAACACCACGCTCTTACAAGGCACACCAACGGAGAATTAGTGCAAAAACCAAATATAGTGCTCCATGATCATGAGGATGGACAGGACAAATGGATATTACAGTAATTCCAGGTAATTAGGTCATAAGGTGAAGGACATGAAGTCACATACAAGTCGTCCTTAGTAATTACATTAGTAGTTTGCGGCATTCATAGCCCAACTACTGAACATTTCTGTACCATGAATGTAGTATTACAGAAAAATGTTCAAAAAATTAAATTATTGGCATCATGGGTAATCGTATTACAATAAACAGTGGCAGTCCTTGGCCAGTTACAAAGCATACTTAGTATGACAGAATAATGTTCATCAGAAGTCATCATTGAAAAGGAGAGTCAATTATTGGCATAGCCTTTACATAATTCATTGAGTTATACTAATTATTGGCACTCAGTGGCCTAGCAAGTATTGAGTAGTACAAAACATTACACTAATTATTGGCAATCAGTGGCCTAGCAAGTATTGAATAGTACAAAACATTACACTAATTATTGGCACTCAGTGGCCAGTTAGAAAACATCAAAAATCATCATTGAAAATAGGAGCTAATTAATGGCATAATTACTAACAATTCATTTAGTCACATTAATTATTGGCACTCAGTGGCCAGCAAGTATTAAATAGTACAAAACATTTATCATCATTCAGTATTATCATGAGAAGTCATCATTGAAAACAGGAGCTAATTAATGGCATAATTACTAACAATTAATTTAGTTACATTAATTATTGGCACTCAGTGGCCAGCAAGTATTAAATAGTACAAAACATTTATCATCATTCAGTATTATCATGAGAAGTCATCATTGAAAACAGGAGCTAATTAATGGCATAATTATTAACAATTCATTTAGTTACATTAATTATTGGCACTCAGTGGCCAGCAAGTATTAAATAGTACAAAACATTTATCATCATTTAGTATTATCATGAGAAGTCATCATTGAAAACAGGAGCTAATTAATGGCATAATTATTAACAATTCATTTAGTTACATTAATTATTGGCACTCAGTGGCCAGCAAGTATTAAATAGTACAAAACATTTATCATCATTTAGTATTATCATGAAAAGTCATCATTGAAAACAGGAGCTAATTAATGGCATAATTATTAACAATTCATTTAGTTACATTAATTATTGGCACTCAGTGTCCAGCAAGTATTAAATAGTACAAAACATTTATCATCATTCAGTATTATTCAGAAGTCTCTTAAATGAGTAGCATTATTTGAAACTGGTGATACACACTAAGAAGTCATTATTAAAAATCAGTTAATTACAGTCATAGCATTAATAATCAGTATTACTCAGAAATCTCTTAATTCATTATAAAAAAACAGTTAATTAGTCATAGCATTAATAAGCAAGGGCATTATAAGTAGTCTCATTACAATAAACAGTGGAGTTATTAGCCAGTTACAAAGCATTAAGAAGTCATTACTGGAGTGACATACTATTCAGAGCTGATCAGTATTATTCAGAATTCTCTTAAACTAGTAGCATTATTCGGGACTAGTAAAAAAATTTTTTTTTTTTAATTGCTGAGGCATAACAATATTTGCTTTTGACCTATTGCTGCAAATGAGGATATGTAACGTCATTCGTCATGAGTCAGCTGTAGCAAGGTTATGAAACAAGGCAGTATATCTGATCACATTTATAAATGATAGACACAAATGGGTAAAAAAAAATGTGAGTGCTAGTACAGGTATAATAAGTAACAGGTTTAGTAAGTATCATGAAAAGCTTCTGCTGGAAAACATACAAAATGGATTATTGAGCTGAAAGAAGAAACGTATACTATGCTGAAAAGTAGTGAACTTCGAATTAACAAATAGTGAAATGTGTATAAAAATGTGCTCCATAGCTGTCCTTTCCAAAACCTTCCGTCATCCTACTATGCAATATAACACCTGCTGTCAAAGCAAACTGCAACAAATACTTAAATAACTACATAGCATAAATACATAAACTTCAACATCATCCTCATCTGTAAAGAAAAAACTTCATTATTCATCACTTCATTATCCATATTATCATAACTTCATTATTATCATCACCTGTAAAGAAAAACTTCATTATCCATATTATCATATTCTTCATCATCATTCATTATCACCTGCAAAAAAATATCAGTTCATTATTCATTATACAATTATTCCTTATTTCTATCATATTTCATCACTAAAACTAAGATGTGTAGTTCTGTCTGACAGCCTGCATCAATCGCCTCGTATTCTGAAAGAAAAAATTAGTTATGACTGCTATTCTGCGATGTGTATTGTATATTCTTGTTAATGCTTGTTAATTCTGATCCATTTACTCTTCCTCATAAGGTTTATGCATCCTCTTTCGTTTATTCCGTAGGTGAAATTCCCATTTCCGTTTAATTTATTTCACTTACACGTTATCTCTTTCTGAAATTAATGAACAAAGATTAATGCCTTGCATTTACATCATATACCCACTAAATAATGACTGATTTATAGTAACATAATTAAGCATACAGCATAACATGACAGAAAACGTAATATGTCAAAAGCATAGACAGTGTTCAAAGGCAAAATTGTACAGAGAATATCACAATGCAGCAGCGAAAAAAAAGAAAAATGTAAAACAGTCACGATGTTGAGATATCATAGGGCAAAATGTCAAAGTCAACTGGTGTTTGCTATATCTTAACTAATTCATAATGCATACAAACAAAACAGGAAACAATCATACATACAAAAAAATGAGAAATGTGCACGGTCTGATGTGTAACGACAAGAAAAGCGACCTGCTAACCTTATCTTGCCGGGCACTTGCCAAGAAAAAATACGATAATCATCAGTAAGTAGTCTTGTGAATATAATTGCATAAGCGGTCATAAAAAAATTAGGAAATGGCATTACTGTGCGATAAATCATAAAGTATGTTCACTCAACAAAAGGTTTAATGTTAGAGACATGGTGATTGCCTTTACTTTTTCTGGTTCTCAGAGTTTCGACGTGTACTACATTGGGGTGAGGAATGCTGCGAATCCGATATGGACTTGCGTATAGAAGTTCAAATTTACTGCACTTACCTTTTATTTTGTTGGATAAATAGTGTGTACGTACTAATATCTTCTGTCCAACGTGAAAGTCTCGGCGTGTACAAACCTGTTTTTGCTGTCTTCTCCGGCGCTCTGCGGCACGTTTGATGTTGTTCAGTGCAATGTCAATTATTTCACGGTGTCGTAGCCGACGAGATGTAGGAAATGTTACTAATTCTTTAATTTTGTTTGATGGTTCAACGTTTTTCAGTATAACAGACGGAGATAGCAGAGTGGATTCATTTGGTATGGAGTTAATTACATCCTGGAATGAGTGTATGTGTGTGTCCCAATCAATATGTCTTTTATGGCAGTAAATTCTACACAGCTTACCAATTTCTTTCATTAATCGTTCACAGGGGTTCGAAGAAGCATGGTACTTGGATATATAGATCGGAGAAATGTTTCTAGCTCGTAACATGCGTGTCCATATAGCAGATCGAAATTGTGATCCATTGTCAGAAATTACTCTCATCACATGCCCTACATGAAATAAGAAATGCTTTACAAATGCTTTCGAAACAGTTTTGGCAGTAGCTTTGCGTAACGGAGTGAAAGTAACAAATTTTGAAGTGAGTTCTACAGCGACAAAAATGTAGCAAAAACCTCTATTAGTTCTCGGAATTGGACCAAAAATGTCTACTGCGGCCATGTGTCTTAATTTAACAGGTATAATGGGATATAACTGAGGAATATGTGAAGTTGTGTCTGACTTAGCTTTCTGGCAAATTTTACATGACGCTAAAACTCGTCGTATACGTTTCTCCACGTTGCCAAAATAACAGTTCTGTCTCAGTATAAGAAAACATTTTCTGGCTCCGTAATGTGCATAGCTTAAATGAGTGTACCAGATTAATTTGTTAACAAGTTCATCAGGAATGCATAATAACCAATTGTTGCTGTCAGGGTGAGAGCGGCGAAACAGAATGTCATTGCGTACAGTGTAGTGGTTTCTAATCGTAACATTATTCTTATCTTGCCAAAGCTGTTTAATTTCTTTCCATACGCTGTCTTTATTTTGCTCTTGTGTTATGTCCTGTAATGACGATGAAAGAAAATTTTCAAATGCAACTTGCTGAATGTACATCACGCTGAAATTTGCTTTGCAGAAATTTGTTGCGACGTCTTGCTGATTGTTCCTGAGAGAACGAGATAGTGCGTCAGCTATAACATTTTGTGTGCCGGGAATGTGAACTACTGTAAAATTAAATTCCTGCAAATAAAGTTTCCATCTGCTTAATCTGTCGTGGGTAAATTTAGCCGAAAGTAAAAATTGTATAGCTCTGTGATCTGTGTAAACGGTGGTATGTCTGCCATAAAGAAAGTGCCGAAATCTCGTAAAAGCCCAAACAACACACAATGTTTCAAGTTCAGTAACGGAATAATTTCGTTCAGCAGGTGACAAAATGCGGCTTGCAAATGCGATGCTTTTGATTACTGTAGAGCCATCTTCTTCAAATTCCTGAAAAATATGTACGCCTAAAGCAGTATTAGAACTGTCGGTGGCAATGGAAAAATTTCTGGTAAGATCTGGGTGTGATAAAAGTGGAGCATTCAACAAGGCTTCTTTCAGGTTCACAAATTCAGAATGTGCTTGCTTATCCCATGACCAAATAGTGTTTTTACCTGTTAATTGACATAATCTAGGTGTGTCTAAAGCAGAGTGATGAATAAATTTACGAAAAAAGTTAATTAAACCCAAAAAGCTGCGTAATTGTTTCTTCGTCGTAGGAACAGTAATGTCATGTAGAGCTTGAAGTTTTTCCGGATCAGGCGCAATGCCTTCTGCTGAAATTACGTGTCCAATGTCCAAGAAATTTTATAGAAGTTTTACCAAAATGCGATTTACTAAGATTAACTGTAAGTCCTTGTGCATGAAAAGTTTGTAACAGACGTTCAAGAATCATATTGTGTTCAGACCAGTTAGCTTCTGCGATAAGAATGTCGTCTACGTACGTCGTGATTCTGTCTTTAAGTTCTGTCGGAAGTATTGTGTTCAAACCGCGAATAAAAGCTGCAGAAGAAATAGTTAAGCCGAATGGTAATTTACAAAATTGATAACAGTCGCCAAAACAGAGAAAAGCTGTGTACTTTCTGCAATTCGGATGAAGTTGAATTTGCCAAAATCCCGATTTCAAATCTAATGTAGAATAAATAGCAGAACCGTGAAATTTCTGTAGTAGTTCCTCTAGTGTCTGTGGTCGATCTGTTTCATTAATAATAATGTCATTGATGTGACGCGAATCAAGTACGAGGCGAAGTGAGCCATCCTTTTTCTTAACAATATGTAGCGGGTTTATGTACGGACTAACTGCTGGTTCAATAATTCCTTGGTCAAGCATACCCTGCAATTCTTTTTTAACTTGTTCTCTGTGGATATATGGAATGGGATAATGCTTTGCTTTAAATGTATCATGCGGTTTGACTTGAAATTCATACATAAAACCGGACATAGTACCAGGAATGTTGTCAAAAACTGGAGCTTGCTGTAAAAGAATTTTGTGTAATTGCGTCCGTTCGTCGTCTGTATTTGCACAACTCTGTTTAATCTTATCAGAAATCATCTGCATTACATCATAGTCCACTTCGTCTGGAGTGTTATAGTTATGCACATACGTATCTGTGAACAATGTGGAATTACAGTCATGTTAAGTGATACGGAAATGACCTCTATGCGATTAATTGTCTGTTCTTCTGCAGATAAAGAATGCTGAAATTCTAAAGCCAATTGCACATTTTCATCCTTCAACATTAAATAGGAATTTTGAAAATCAATAACAGCGTCGTGTTGTACCAGAAAATTATTACCTAAAATAACGTCTGTTGTCAATAAAGGAACAATCCAAAAATTTGAGTGAAAAGTATGACCTGCAATACAAAATGATAAATGCGTCTGTAATTTAACAACTACACCTTTACTCGATACTGCTCCTTTTACTTTCGTTTTGCCTAGTGGTAATGTAGGATAGGTATTCTCTTTGTTACACTCGTTAAAAGTTTCTTCATTAATGACTGACATAAGTGAGCCAGAATCAATTACTGCTGAAAATGTCGATGAACCAATTTTAATTTCGATGACAGGGTGTGAAATAGTTTTTTGAATAACTGGTCTTTCCTGTAAAAGAGTGTCTCTGATGTCGTCAAAAGTAATTACATTTTCGTGAACAACATTCTGCGTGTCAAAAGTAGTGTTTGTGTTATTGGAAGATGCGACCTGTACAGTATCTAGTCAGATTCTATCTGACGTGGTATTATTTTCAGGAGGATGTTATGGCATTTCTACCATTTGAACTGTTCTATTACTTCTTCCAGACGTGTTACGCTCTGGATGATACCTACTGTCGGGTTCATTCATAAGAATATGTTCTTGTGGACAATTTTGCTGTTGGTAAGACCTACTGTTGTTAGACGTACGCTGAAAATTGTCCTCATTATTTTTGCGTCTGTCGTAATAGTCATTCCTATACGGTGCATTGCGATAGGAATTGAAATACTGTGTTTTCTGTACATAGTTGTCCCTTTGCTGCCGTGCGTTACTATTTGTTGTACCCTGGACTATACGTGCACGCGGCGAAACATTAAAGCTTGGCTGACCTTGTGCATAACATTGTTGGTTAGGTATGCTAACCGGCTGACTTTCATGCTGTTGCGGAGAAAAATGTCTATTGTTACTAAAATGTGGTTCCTGTTGCTGAAAATTTTGACGATGTAGATAATTAGAATTTTGCCTGTTATTAAAGTTCTGTTGGTTGTCATTCCTAAAGCGTCTATTACTTTTACTATTGAAATTACGTGCCTGATCATAATTACTGTATGTTTGTTGACTTTGGTTATTATATGAAAAGTTTTTGTTTACGAAAGAATAATCTGATTGCTGCACTTCTAAAAGCTGCAGCAGATCCCTGAATGCCGAAATACTTTCTTTTTGCTGACCCGTTAGCAGTGACACTCTTAATGATCGTGGTAATTTAGAGATACATAATTGTATGAGTGCAGATTCACTATAAGGTTCACTTAAATACTGGTTTTGTTGCACCATGTGCTCAAAAAATTGCGTCACACTGGGAAAATTGGAGTTCTCATAATTTGGCAAACTAATTAGTTGATCTTTAATTCCGCGCTGTGTCGTCTTCGACCAGTACGCTGACAAAAAAGCATTCTGAAATTCTTCTACTGATTAACATTGTCTCGCGATCGGTCTCATACGAGTTGCCGGTTCGCCTTCCAAAAAACTGCAAATAAATTCAAGTTTATGCGTTACAGGCCAAGTCGGTGGAAAAGCAAAACTAAACTGTTGTATCCAATCCAGTGGGTGAATCTGTGTTCTGTCATTTTTAAACACTTTAAATTTTCTCACTGATAGAAAATGTTTGTAATCGAAATTATCGTCTCTGTATGACGGAACAGGTTCAGTATTGTAAGAGAATCTATTTGTTTGTGTCTGCTCGGAATCTAAGTCCCGTACTCTCTGTAGATTACCCAAATTATGCGCGCTGCGTGAGTCTGACAAATGTTCGCAAAGTGGCGTCTGCTGTGATGTGTTAAACGCTGAAACATTTTTCATCTCTGTTACTTCTTGCTGTAAACTCGACAATTTTCTATGCAACGTGTTATTAGACGAATCGATCTCATTAACTGTCTGCTGTAAATTTTGGAATTCAGGTGTTTGGTTAAATGAAACCGGTGCAGCATCGTCTGATTTATTGTCATTAGTACTTTCGATAACATCAATACGACTGGCCAATTCATCACATTTTTCAGTCAGTATTTTTACCTGATCATTGGTTTTAGAATCAGACGCATTAATCTGTTTTTGCAACTTACGAGTAGTTTCGTTCAGGTTTTTAACGTCAGCTTTGACGACATCGGAATCCTGTGTTAGTTCTAATTGTTCGAATCTGTCTGTCACTGTCTGAATATCTGCTGTGTGTGTATCTGTTTTTGATTTAAGCTCAGAAATCTCATCACGTAATTCCGCGTTCAACTGTTTGATGGTATTAATTTCGTCGGACACTGTAGCAATATTGTTGTCTACATATGTTTTTGCCTTCGCAAACATTTTACGTTTGTCTTCTTGTCTCTGAGCAGTGATTGTTTCCATGACTTGACGTTTTACTTTATTCTGACCCTGAATAAATTTACGGAAACGCGTATTACTGTTTTCTAGGTGGTGATTAAAACGTTCGTCCATTTGAGTGTTCTGTTGGTCGAATTTCGCGTCAATCTTTTCATCCATTGTGCGCGAAAGTTCTGCTGTCATTGCTTTAAACTCGTCGCGTAATTGTGTAGCCTTTTCAGAGCATTGTTTAGCGACTCCGCTAATTTCCTCTCTGAGTGTTTCTGTTGCAGCAGTCTGCATTTCCCTTAATTCCTGAGCAACAGACCTAATTTCTTCGCTACTTTTACTTGAACAAGCCTCTATTTCCTGGCGCAACTGTTCCTTAGTTTCATGACATTGTGCGGCAACGGCTCTAATCTGTTCACTAAGCTGTCTGGAATTGTTGTCTAATTTTTCATTTAACTGTCTGGAATTGTTGTCTAATTTTTCATTTAACTGTCTGGAATTGTTATCTAATTTTTCATTATTATTGTCTAATTTTTCATTAAACTGTTTGTTCAGTTCACTAAGTTGTTGTTTGAGATCTTCTTTAAATTGCTTGTTATCTTCACTCTGTTGTTTGAATGCTTCCCTAAATTGTAGCAGTATTGCCAAAATTGAATCCGAGCCAAAATTAGCATTTCTATTATCTGTGCTGTTTGATGGTGTATCTGCAATTGTCGCGTTTTGTGTATCCATTTGGATATTCTGTGACTCACAAAAAGGTCTGCTTATCGAATCTCCACTGTGCGTCGCTATTTCGGAATTAAATGTATCCTTCGTACTTTCAGTACACTGTCCATTTTCGTTAGAGAAATTTGTCTGTATGTTACTTGAATTTTTCAAACCGGGTGTGTTAAGCTGGGCAGTGCTCATTACAATAGGGCGCTCCGCGTCATCGATTGTCGTCAAATCAACAGAAGACACAATCGAGTTCGTTTGTTCATCAGTGAGATAGAAATCATCATTAGTAGTGGTTGGAACGCATTGATTATCAGTGAACGCAGGATTGTCATCATTACACTGCGTGTCACTAGTACTATCAGTAAAGTTGTTTAAGTCAGTAATTTCATTCATTATACTACGCGATACACTATTCACAGTCTTTCGCGGCATTTTTGCTATAGTCACAGTTATTCACACATGAAATAAGCACAATGCAAAAAGCAACAAACAAAATACAACAGAGCAACGAATTGCCGATGATCTGAGGAAAGAAAGTCACAAAATTAGTAAAAGCGTTGCGCCAAATGCTAATTATATTTAAGCAAAGAGCAGATATCTGGCTACGCATCAGAAGATTCTCAACGAAATACGATCCTGGACCGGATGTCGCCAAGTGTAACCTCCCCGGAGAATTTTGTAAATACAATAATTAAATATAAATGTAACCCATGTATAAGCTGCCCACAAAAATGTAAGACAATACAATGATAATGAAATCTCAATGACAATGAAAACACAAATAGACCGAAATGTCGATCTTTAGGCCCTGATTAAACTCAAATTCTTACCTCAATAAAACTGCATCTGCTCTTATTTTTCGCCATATCTTGGAGGAAATGCTTCGTAAAAATTCTTTGAAATTAAGTAAAAACTTTTTTTTAAGGAAATGCAAGGGAAATGTTACTTCAAAAAAGGATTCTTTGTTAAAAATGGTTGGTTTCAAAACGAAATTATTATTGGGGCGATTCTTGAACAAATTAGTTACAGTTAAGATCCATTACATTATTAGCTATGTGCAAAGCTGCTTCATTACCTTACTTAACAATATACCTCGTCCTGAATCCCGACCAGAGCCATGTCGGCGCCCGCCGACTCCTCACACACAACCCGACTGTCTCTCGCGCGCTACTAGCACTGACTGCTGCCTACATGCAACTGCATCTCGCAACAGACTACTTACTCTCGCGGCTCGCTACTCACACCTACTCCTCGCAACAGCACGGAACTGTCGCGCGCTATTACTCCCTCGCAACTGAACTGACTACATGCTCTCTGGTCAGAGATTCTGCGGCTCGCCATCGCTGCCTATGAAACGTACGCGTTTGAACATCTAAAACAAAATTTGAATATGACCATTTACAGAAACAGGAACTTATGTATTGAAAGTAGTTTAAGTTACCTAAACGGAGAGCAGATGGGATGATGGACGCGTCAACTTGCGTATATGCACAACCAATATAGCAGGCATAGTTCGAAAAAACAACAAAAATAACATCTACGTGTATAGCCTTAGTATTACAAAAGAAATGCCGGTGTCACTACATGTTCGTGTCACTTACTACCCACCATTGAACCTGACGACCACATACAAAATTACGTCAATCAGGTACTAAGCGCCTGCAACTATGGAAAATGAATCTCAGTGGACTTGAAACACTAGTAACACATTTCAAACACACTTCGGGGCGCAATCATGACAGCTATAGAAAAACCGATATATCTGGGGCATATATTACGTAATTCAGTGTCCTAGAATGCCCACACAAACGTCATTACCTGAGAAGCAAGAAAGAGACGTAACACGCTCAGATTGACACGAGGAGGAATGGATGGAGCCAGCAACGTCACACGAATATACGCCAACAAGGCGTTCATCAGAACAATTCTTGAGTACACGGAGTCTCGATTGCGTATAAAATGAAAATCTACGAAATATTCTCAACAGAAAAGAGGATGCTGATGGCAGCTGGGCGACTAGCCGCAGAGTTAGAAATAACACCATCTACACACTTACGAACGTCACGCATGTATAAAACTGGCGGTTCTTCCTAGTATCTGAAGCCGGCTAAGACCAACAGAAACCTCCAAACGTAACAACTGAGCCCCTGTCAAAGACCTTTACCGTGCTAAATCATTGTACTTTCAAATACGCTACACCAGTAAACACGACGGGTGTTCAGCAAGTAAAGCAACACTTTTTTTTTCTCGGCCAGTTTCAGCAAATACGAGGGGCGATCATTTTCTTTCTGGCCCACTTTTGGTTGAAAGCACGCTGAATTTGCTGTGGGACATCGTGGAATATTCCCACTTCAGCAGCTATGCTTTGATAAAGCTCCCATAGGTGGCAGCCTTCAAAACGGTGTTTGTAGCGGAGGTATGTCTCGAGCACAGAGCTGTAATTGACTTTATTTTGGCGCAAAACCAGAACATCACAATATTCATCACAGGCGCTTGCAGAATGTCTCCGGACACTCGGCGGTGAACAGAAGCACGGTGAGTCGTTGGGCGAGGCATCTGTCATCATCGCAAAAAGGTAGTGCAAACCTGTCCAGTCTTCCGCGTGACTCCAGCAATGTTGGAACCCGAGCGTGTTCGTCGCCACAAAAATGCAAAGTAACTTCTCGTTCTCCAGCACTACACATGTCTTCATACAAGTCTGAGCACCCCAGAGGAGCTCACAGAATTTCACAGGGTTTTTTTATTGCTCATCCACCCTACAGACCGGATTTCGCACCCTCCGACTTCCATCTCTTTAGCCCACTGACGGATGCATTTCGCGCGAAGAAGTACCTGGATAGTGGGGAGGTTATTGATGCAGCAAGATGTTGGCTCTCGCGTCGGCCAGCAGAGTGGTACCTTGCGGGCATGCGAGGCCTCCCAGTAAGGGTAATAGCCCAGTAGTGCTGCCACGGCCACGGCCACACTTGCGGCTGGTCGGATGCGGCAGGGTTTGCGTGGAAAGGCGGCGCGCAACGCGGACGCTCACCCAGCCGGCTGCGGCCGGCCGCCCGTGTGGCCAGCACTTTGTCACGCGACCAGCCTCCCCGGCCAGCGCGCCGCTGCTGCCAGAGTCGCGCGCAGCTGAATGCGGCAGCGCGCACGTTGCACTACCAGTGTGCGGCGGGCCGTCACTGCTGTTCCAGATGTGCAGATATTTTGCACTCTATTACTCGTTCGCTGCTGCGTGTCTGCATAAGGATCTTTCTGTCACCATAGACTTTGACACGGAGAAATTTTTTGTTAACATAATGGAGAGGCCTGCTTTGTGGGACTTGTCATCTGAAGAATACAGGGTGGTCCATTGATAGTAACCGGGCCAAATATCTCACGAAATAAGTGTGGTGTGCGTACTGTAAGACTTTCGGTACACACACCATCAGATTAGCTGACTTGTCGCTCTAACGAAGTAGGCGAGTGTCAGCAATATGTCTCGTGGTCTTATCGTGGCGTGTTTATCTTCTGCCGTTAGGTCAGACGATAGAAATGCCACTTGCACCCTTAGAGTAGCAGACTGACGGTGACCAACTTTAAACAGAACTTGATTAATTTTCAAATGGTTCAAATGGCTCTGAGCACTATGGGACTTAACATCTGAGGTCATCAGTCCCCTAGAACTTAGAACTACTTAAACCTAACTAACCTAAGGATATCACACACATCCATGCCCGAGGCAGGATTCGAACCTGCGACCATAGCGGTCGCGCGGTTCCAGACTGAAGCGCCTAGAACCGCTCGGCCACACGGGCAGGCGATTAATTTTCACACACCTTTATTAAAATAATAACAAGCATAAAAATTACTTAACTGGTTCTGGAGGCTATTTGCAACTGACAATCTGAAGCTCCTTCGGTACTGGTATGTTAATCTTATTCTCCCATATATCTCTGATACTTGACAAAAATGTCTATACATTTATCTTCATAGCTATGTACAGGAACATGGTAATCTTATTAGGCGCAGACTGAAACTTGACTATAGACTGGTACAGACAAATGTAGAACTCGTACAGACTGCTACAGACTAAGGCAGACTGGTACAGACTGGTGCAGACAAATGCAGACTGGTACAGACTGGTGCAGACAAATGAAGACTGACTAATTGGAGGTCTGTACACTCGTCATACCTCGCGTGTTCATGTATCACTGCACGAGTGTGATCCACGAGGAGAAAAGGTTCTACGTTAGCAGCAATCTCATTGGCTGCGTAACATATTAATATGTGGATCGGCAGAAGCAGAATTTGGTCCATCTCTATGGCAGCGCCATCTCGTAGTGCGGAGACGGACGAGCGCTGCGCCTACGCTGTTGTGCTTAGAGGGGCGCGCTCTAGTGGGACAGTTGTGTACGCGCTGACTACGCGGGACTATGTCCACAACAATAAAATCAAAGGAAAAAAAATACAAAGAATGAACCTCGTCTAGCTTGAAGGGGGAAACCAGATGGCGCTATGGTTGGCCCGCTAGATGACACTGCCATAGGTCAAACGGATATCAACTCTGTTTTTTAAAATAGGACCCCCATTTCTATTACATACACTTGTAGTACGCAAAGCAATATGAATGTTTTAGTTGGACCAGTTTTTTCGCTTTGTGGTAGATGGCGCTGTAATAGTCACAAACGTATAAGTACGTGGCATCACGTAACATTCCGCCAGTGCGGATGGTATTTGCTTCCTTATACATTACCCGGGTTAAAATGGACCGTTTACCAATTCCGGAAAAGATCGATATCGTGTTGATGTATGGCTATTCTGATCAAAATGCCCAACGGGCGTGTGCTATGTATGCTGCTCGGTATCCTGGACGACATCATCCAGGTGTCCGGACCGATCGCCGGATAGTTACGTTATTTAAGGAAACAAGAAATGTTTAGCCACATTTGAAACGTCAACCACGACCTGCAACAAATGATGATGCCCAAGTAGGTGTTTTAGGTGCTGTCGCAGCTAATCCGCACATCAGTAGCAGACAAATTGTGCGAGAATCGGGAATCTCAGAAACGTCGCTGTTGACAATGGTACATCAACATCGATTGCACCTCTACCATATTTCTATGCACCAGGAATTGCATGGATACGACTCTGAACGTCGTGTACAGTTCTTCCCCTGGGCACAAGAGAAATTACGGGACGATGACAGATTTCTTGCACGCGTTCTATTTAGCGACGAAATGTTATTCACCAACAGCGGTAACGTAAACTGGCATAATATGCACTATTGGGCAACGGAAAATCCACGATGCCTGCGACAAGTGGAACATCACCGACCTTGCTGGGTTAATGTATGGTGCGACATTATGGGAGGAAGGATAATTGGGCGCCATTTTATCGATGGCAATCTAAATGGTGCACTGTATGCTGATTTCCTACGTAATGTTCTACTGATGTTAGTACAAGATGTTTCACTCCATGACAGAATGACGATGTACTTCCAACATGATGGATGTCCGGGCACATAGCTCGCGTGCGGTTGAAGCGGTATTGAATAGCAAATTTCATGACAGCTGGATTGGTCGTCGAAGCACCATACCATGGCCCGCACGTTCACCGGATCTGACGTCCCCGGATTTCCTTCTGTGGGGAAAGTTGAAGGGTATTTGCTATAGTGATCCACCGACAACGCCTGACAACATGCGTCAGCGCATTGTCCATGCCTGTGCGAAAATTATGGAAGGCGAACTACTCGCTGTTGAGAGGAATGTCATTACACGTATTGCCAAATGCATTGAGATTGACGGACATCATTTTGAGCATTTATTGCCTTAATGTGGTATTTACAGGTAATCACACTGTAACAGCATGCGTTCTCAGAAATGATGAGTTCACAAATGTACATGTATCACATTGGAACAACCGAAATGAAATATTCAAACGTACCTACGTTCTGTAGTTTAATTTCAAAAAACGTACCTGTTACCAACCGTTCGTCTAAAATTGTGAGCCATATGTTTTTGGCTACTACAGCGCCATCTACCACAAAGCGAAAAAAGTGGTCCAACTAAAACACTCATATTTCTTTACGTACTGCACGACTATGTAATAAAAATGATGGCTCCTATTTTAAAAAACACAGTTGATACGCATTTGACCTATGGCAGCGCCGGCCGGAGTGGTCGAGAGGTTCTAGGCGCTTCAGCCCGGAACCGCGCTGGTGCTGCAGTCGCTGGTTCGAATCCTGCCCCCGGCATGGATGTGTGTGATGTCCTTAGGTTAGTTGGATTTAAGTAGTTCTAAGTTCTTGGGGACTGATGACCTCAGATGTTAAGTCCCATAGTGCTCAGAACCATTTCAACCATTTTTTGAACCTATGCCAGCTCCATCTAGCGGGCCAACCATATCGCCATCTGGTTTCCCTCTTCAACATAGACAAGTTTCGTTCTTTATAGTTTTTTCGTTTGACGCTTATTTCGTGAGATATTTGGCCCGGTCACGATCAATGGACCACCCTATATGCTGACAAAAATGTGAAAAATGAAGTGTGGGAGGAAGTGACTATGATGTTGGGGTGCAGAGAGTATGCAACACCACAGGAACAAAATACGTTGTGTAAGTTCTATTACTTTTATTTATCTTTATTAACACAACATGTACATATAATTCAGGAGTCATCTACGACAATACTTTGCTATGAATACTGCCCTTCCATAGTGGCATTCGTCATTAATCGAAGTGTTAGGGATTTGCAGGTGCCAGCCAGCCAGCCAGCCAGCGTTCCTGCCAGCCAGCAAGCCAGCCAGCCAGAGTTCCTGCCTTGCGGTCGCCCCCAGCCAGCGGCAGCAGAGTGGGGCTTTGGCCCAGTTGGCTTTTCATCGGTCCTCGTCTGCCTTCCTCTGGTTTATGTCCACCTTGTAAGTCCCTTGTTCTCTTCTGTCGTTTTTGTCCTGTCCTGTGCCTTTTTTCCTTCTCATCATGTCGACTCCCACCACCACTACCACTGCCACCACAACCGCCATAATCTACACGTCCCCATCCGCCGCCACCACCACGACCATCACGTGGTGTGCCCAACCTCCCCCCCTCTTCCATCCCCCCACTCCTCACTCTCGATATTTGTTACCCCTTCCCCAGTTCCTTCCTCCCGTGCCTCCTCCTCTGACCCACTCCCTCCGCTCCCTCCCTCTGCTCCATCTGTTTCTGCGGCCCCCGCTAGAGTGGTGTCCCGGAGGGCCACGGCCCACGCCCCGCTCTCGCCTTCACCATCATTGTCACCCTCATCATCGCCATCGCCTTCACCATTGCCATCTCCACTGCCGGCTCCAGCGCCCACGCTGGGACCTGCCACTTCCTGCCATCTTCCCATTGCACCTGTTCCCCACACATCCTCTCATCCTTCCGACGCCATCAAACGCCCCAGTGGCACCCCTGCCTCCTCTGCTCCTAAAAAGACCCAGCCCTGTCCTCCTTCCCCCCCCAGAATTCCATGGACGTAACCCCGCCTGTCCCTACTCCCTCGTCCCCCTCCCCCTCCTCCTCCTCCTGCAGATACCTCCTCTCCCGTCCTGATACCTCCCCTCCTCGAGGCCCGGAACCTCACTCTCTTTTTCTGCCAACACTTTCCCGGCACCCCCATCTCCCTCCTCACTCCTCACCGTGGCTCCATCCTCATCTCCTCCCCCAGCCCTACCCTTCACACAGTCATTCTTTCCCACATCCCCGTCACCCGCTTTGGCCCCAATGCCTTCCTCACCCCTGCACCTTACCCACCTCCCTCCCACCAACCCCAACCGCCGCATCACCTGCCGCCCCTCACTGCCATGATCACTCGGCTTAGTCCGACAATCACGGAGGAGGAGGTGCTAGTGGAGCTCAAGGCGCATCCCTCATTGGATGTATGGGCAGTACACCGCATTTTCAACTCAGCCGGCCCCACCTGCGTTATGTGTGTTTTTTCTGAATACACCCCCTCCATTGACCATCTGCTGAAGGAGGGTGCCCTCCTCTTCAACCAACGCTACAAGTTTGACCCCTTCCGTTCCCCTCCTCAATCCCTCTGCTGCCAGAGGTGTCTGCACTATACAACATCTGAGTGCCGCAAGGCCGCCATCTGCCCGCACTGTAAACAAGTGCATTTCCTTCGTCAGTGCCCCAACCTCCAGTCCCCTCCCTCCTGTAATACCTGTAATCTCCCACATCCCACGTACTCCCAAAAATGTAAGGCCCAACCCCCTCTCACCACTCCTGAACTCACCGTCCCTGTCCACCCTCTGGACGCCCTGACCCCTCGACCCCTCCTGGCAATTCCCTTGGTACCCCTCCCCCTCCGCTGAGGACATCATCAGGTTCCTCACCATCGTTCTCCAAAATTTCCACCCTTTCTACCGCCCTCACACCCTCCAGCAGATATCCCTCGCCGCCCGTTCCATCTTCCACCTCAAAATGTATGCCACCTACTCTCACGACTAGGCCCATTTTACCTTCTCCTGTCTCGACACCCTCGTCTAAATCCCTGTCATGGCGCAACAGCACCGTATCCTGTTCAACAACATCCGTTCCCTTCCTGCCAACAAGAACCTCTTCATGCACACCCTCGCCTCCCACTGCATGGATGCCTTCCTCCTCAATGAAACCTTTCTTCAGCCCCACCACACCATACACACCTCGTCCTACCTCCTTCACCTCTGATAATCCCTTCCCGATAGTGCATGGCAGAGTTGCCATTGGTCACCACCGCCAGATCCAAGTTCGGCTCAAACCTCTCCTTCCTGACCCCACCGAACACCTGATCCTTAGTCTCTTCTTCCCTGGCCTTACCATCACCTGCGCCACCATCTATGTCTGCCCTAACGCCCCTATTCCTTTTCACTTCCTCTCCCACATTGACCGTACCTTCTCCTTACATGATCGCCACTGACCTCAACATCCATAGTCGTTCCGCCACCCAGTTATGGCCGTGTCATCAGTTCCTCTCCTCCCTCCAAGGCGACCTCATCCCCATTCCTCAGCACACCCGCCCTGAATCCAACTCCACTCCTGATTTCATCCTCTCCTCCCCTAACCACCTGGGCCACATAGTGGTGGATGTCCTGTAACCCATTGGTAGTGACCATCTCCCTGTCCTCCTCGCCATTTCAGATGGTCGTTGCCCCCACCCCAACCCTCTTAATGAACCTCCCCTGAAGTACGTCCATGATTATTCCCATGACGACTGGAATGCCTACCGGGATACCCTATCTACCCAGGTCGATGGCCACCCCTTCACCTACCGCTACCCTGATGATATTTCCCATGCCGCCTCCTTTCTCCAGCAGACCTTGTTTGATGCCATGGAGACCCACGTCCCTTCTGTCACCATCCACCCCCACCATCCTACCTTACCCTCACAGGCTGTCCTCCTCCTTCGTGAATCCCGCCTTGTCTATCATACCTTCCTCCACACGCATGACCCGGACACACTACGACGCCACCGGCAACTCCAGCGACACATCCGAAACTTGCTCGTGGCTAAGAAACGCCGGGACTGGCGACAGACATGCACCCGTTTAAATGCTACGCTTCCTGTAAACTCGTCCAAATTCTGGTCAGCCTTCCGCCGCCTTACCGGATCCAACCCCCCCCCCCCATACTATCCTCTGCTTCATGATAATCAACCCTTCCCTGACAACCTGAGTAAGGCCAATGACTTTGCCTCCTACCTCTCCAATGTCTTTACCATCCCCGACAATCCCCAGTTTGATTACTCCCTCTTCCCGGGTGTCCGTGATTGAACTGACACCTCTGTCCCTCCCCTCACACCTGGTTTCCAGTACTTGGACAACATTGCACACACGGAACTCAATGTCCCTATCACTACACAGGATCTCATCGCTACACTCCGCACAAAACGCAGCACCGCTCCTGGTCACCTATCCCCACCTTTGTGAAGTTCCTGCCTCTTTCCTCTCCACCCTGGCCAGGCTCTATAATGTAGTCCTGTCCACCGGCTACTACCCCGGCCTGTGGAAAACCTCCCATATCCTGATGTTCCTTAAACCCGGTAAACCACCGTCAGCTGTCTCCTCCTACCATCCCATCAGTCTTACCTCGGTCTTCAGCAAGGTCCTGGAATCCATCCTAACCTGACACATCCACCAGCATCTCCGTCAGCACCGCCTCCTTCCCGTTACCCAGTGTGGCTTTCGGCTGTCCTTCTATTCCGATGACCTTCTCCTTCACCTCACTCATCTCCTCTCCCAACAGCTTAATTCCCTTCGCTCCGCTATCTTCCTCTCCCTTGACTTTGAATGAGCCTATGACCACGTGTGGCATTCCAGTCTGCTCTTCAAGCTCCAAACCTTCGCCCTTCCTATTAACTATGTCCGTCTGATTGGCTCCTTTCTTTCCCAACGTCCTTCCTACGTCACCATCCATAACATGGATTCCTACACCTTTTTCCCCTCCACCGGTGTGCCCCAAGGTTCTGTCCTCTCCCCTCTTCTGTACCTTTTGTATACGGCGGACATGCTGCCGCCTTCACTCCCCATCCACCTTCTCCAGTACGCTGATGACACCACCTTCCTTGCCCTCGCCCCACCCTGCAGCGCTCCCAACACCTTCTCCAATCCCATCTTGACCGGTTCACCACCTTGTGCAACCAGTGGTTGCTTAAGGTCAATCGTTCCTAAGCCCAGGCGATCATTGTAAGCAAAACCACCCCTTCCTTCCGCCTCCTCGATTTCTATATCACTATCTATGGCCATCCTATCGCCCTCACCCCCACCCTTAAGTACCTCGGCGTCACCCTCGACCGTCGCCTCTCCTCGATCCCCCATCTCCAGGCAATCCAAGCCAAGGCACGCTCCCAGCTCTGTCTCCTCAAGCTTCTTTCTGGCCGTACATGGGGTGTGGACCCCTCCACCATCCTCCACACCTACAAATCCCTCATCCGCCCTATCCTCTGCTACGCCCACCCTGCCTGGATTTCCGCCCCTCCTACCTTTTACAAATCCCTATCGTATCCGTCTCCCCTCCCCCCCCCCCCCCGCGCATCCTGTACGATCTTATTCCTTTCCCCCACCTCCTCCTCCTCCTTCAATGGATACAGATCTTATACACCTCCCATAAACTAGATCCCCCTCACCCGCTTGTCTCTCACATCCTCTCCCACCCCCGCCCGCTGCCATGCCTGTATTTCCACGTCCCACCTGCTCTCCATCTCTCCACCCTCTTTATCCTCTCCCAAGGTGGCTTCCGCCAGCTCCCCCTCCCTGATGATGCCCTCCTCCCCTCCATCTACACCTCCTATCAACTTTGATCCTCCCCTCCCACTTCCTGTGTTTTTTTCCTTAGGGCACCCTCTCTCCTTTCCCTCCATCCTCCCTCCCTCCCCCGCTCCTCCCCCGGGCTTCCCCTACGCCCTCCTCCCTTCATTCCTCCCCTATCCCCCCTGCCATTGGCATCCCTGCTGTTCCCTCTCCCACCCCCACCACCTTCCTTCCCTCCTGGCAGGTCCCTGGGCTCCCACACGCTGAGTGGACATTTGCGCGCCGGAGATAATCGCCATCAGTTTATCGTGTGTGTGCCGTCCCGTTTGTGCCTCAGTGTTTTTCGCCGCCACGCTCCTTCGTTCGCCTGTACCGTCTAATTCATCAGTGTCCGTGTGCAGTGCCAACAGTTTCTTTCTGTGTCTTCGCGTGTGAACGGCTATGTGTGCTTTGGTTATGTGTCTACTGTTTTTTGGCCCACAATTTTCCTCTATCTATTCTGTGTCTCCATTGTTTTTTCAATTGTTAAACTTGTGGCTGAAGAGTAGCGTAGTATGCTGCTGCCAGTCCACCTTATGTACGGGTGTTTATATGACACTAAAGAAAAAAATAATAATTCAGGAGTCAGAGCATGTAATCCAATTGCCATGGCAGAGCACCTTCATGTATAAATTAATCGGCAAAAACATTTCTCTATTACGAACTGGCTGCACGTCTAAGTATTCGTTGTGGAATATCCTCATGAAATGAAGGATATCTACACAGTGTATCTAAATATTGAAGACCATCACTCTTTTGTATATAGTTGTGTAGATCACGACATGCCTTAACAATGTGTATGGCGAAATCAACGCCCACATCCAGGTGTCTGTGAAGGATCCTCCACTTATTTGCCATTATCCCGAACGCCCATTCTACGAAACGTCTTGATCGAGAATGACGACAGTCGAATCCTTTTTTTTTGTATCAAGTCGCAGACCTACGTATGTACACATAATTGTGTGTGACAGCGGAAATGAGTCGTCAGCAACAAATACATAAGGCACAAGCTTTTTGTTTACGTCTGAAACGTGTTTGTCTTGCGGGATGGCCTAAGTTAATAAGCAGTATTCGCTTATAGAACACTGATTGTAGAAATATCGTTGAGTAAGCACATTTACGATACGATTCCACATCTACGGCGACAAATTTATAGTTTGCATCACAAACGGCCATTAATACACTCCTGGAAATGGAAAAAAGAACACATTGACACCGGTGTGTCAGACCCACCATACTTGCTCCGGACACTGCGAGAGGACTGTACAAGCAATGATCACACGCACGGCACAGCGGACACACCAGGAACCGCGGTGTTGGCCGTCGAATGGCGCTAGCTGCGCAGCATTAGTGCACCACCGCCGTCAATGTCAGCCAGTTTGCCGTGGCATACGGAGCTCCATCGCAGTCTTTAACACTGGTAGCATGCCGCGACAGCGTGGACGTGAACCGTATGTGCAGTTGACGGACTTTGAGCGAGGGCGTATAGTGGGCATGCGGGAGGCCGGGTGGACGTACCGCCGAATTGCTCAACAAGTGGGGCGTGAGGTCTCCACAGTACATCGATGTTGTCGCCAGTGGTCGGCGGAAGGTGCACGTGCCCGTCGACCTGGGACCGGACCGCAGCGACGCACGGATGCACGCCAAGACCGTAGGATCCTACGCAGTGCCGTAGGGGACCGCACCGCCACTTCCCAGCAAATTAGGGACACTGTTGCTCCTGGGGTATCGGCGAGGACCATTCGCAACCGTCTCCATGAAGCTGGGCTACGGTCCCGCACACCGTTAGGCCGTCTTCCGCTCACGCCCCAACATCGTGCAGCCCGCCTCCAGTGGTGTCGCGACAGGCGTGAATGGAGGGACGAATGGAGACGTGTCGTCTTCAGCGATGAGAGTCGCTTCTGCCTTGGTGCCAATGATGGTCGTATGCGTGTTTGGCGCCGTGCAGGTGAGCGCCACAATCAGGACTGCATACGACCGAGGCACACAGGGCCAACACCCGGCATCATGGTGTGGGGAGCGATCTCCTACACTGGCCGTACACCACTGGTGATCGTCGAGGGGACACTGAATAGTGCACGGTACATCCAAACCGTCATCGAACCCATCGTTCTACCATTCCTAGACCGGCAAGGGAACTTGCTGTTCCAACAGGACAATGCACGTCCGCACCCAACGTGCCACCCAACGTGCTCTAGAAGGTGTAAGTCAACTACCCTGGCCAGCAAGATCTCCGGATCTGTCCCCCATTGAGCATGTTTGGGACTGGATGAAGCGTCGTCTCACGCGGTCTGCACGTCCAGCACGAACGCTGGTCCAACTGAGGCGCCAGGTGGAAATGGCATGGCAAGCCGTTCCACAGGACTACATCCAGCATCTCTACGATCGTCTCGATGGGAGAATAGCAGCCTGCATTGCTGCGAAAGGTGGATATACACTGTACTAGTGCCGACATTGTGCATGCTCTGTTGCCTGTGTCTATGTGCCTGTGGTTCTGTCAGTGTGATCATGTGATGTATCTGACCCCAGGAATGTGTCAATGAAGTTTCCCCTTCCTGGGACAATGAATTCACGGTGTTCTTATTTCAATTTCCAGGAGTGTATAATGATTCACCACAGTCTCCACAAGAAACCACCGATTATGGAAGTACTGATAATCGTGTTACATCAGCACTACGGTGAATCATCAAGTTAATTTTACTTACTGCATAATATATCATAAACAATGTCATTATTGGTAAAAATTTTCTGGAATAAAACTTACCTTAATGTGATAAGCAGTTTCTCTTCATATCCTATGCATTGTCGCATTTCTGTGTCTACACCTCTTATGCTGCCTCAAGCTTTCTTTAATATTTCCTCGAAAGTTTTTGCAGACATTTTAGTGAAATTGAAGAGTTTATTTTCGTGTTCACGAAGTTTACAAAAAAAGTAAGAAGCATTCCGTTATAGCATAGCCTTCGGTGAAAAAGAGTATAAACCAGTTATCGATAGTTTACAATAAAGAAGCGCTATCTGCGCTCTTAGAATCGCAATTATTATCATCTTTGCCCCTCTGTACAAGAAGAATGAGCGTATTTTTTTGTTTCATTATCTTATCGATTCTGATGTTCTAGCTGACGGACGCTAATTGTTCACGGTCTGTAACTGATACAATTATCTTTAGCAGTAATAGAATTTTGTTGAATATATATGAAATTAATAGTTGTAATATGTGTTTTTCTCAGTAGTGAGTACCTGTCCTGCATATGATTCAGTACGTAATAATTAAATGTTGCCCTGGCCATTTTGTGTAGGCTCATTGTTGTAGCGAAGCCATTGATGGCAAAAATTATATAAGTTCTTGTAACAGTCATTTAATGCTAAAAGAATTAAAAAGAATAATCTCAATAAACTGAAAACGGCGTCTTGTAATATTTTCCAATTCATAATAGGTCAGAGGTACAGTTTTTTTAATTAATAGTAAGATCTATAAATGCTTACATTACCATTGCACATAGGCAGCTACCAAGGAGCATTTAGTCTCACGGAACAATTAATCGCGAAATATTAAAGAAAGATTTTTAATCCGTCTTGAGTATGATGGATGTCTTCACGTTGGGATACGTATGATCAAAAAATGTTCAAATGTGTGTGAAATCTTATGGGACTTAACTGCTAAGGTCATCAGTCCCTAAGCTTACACACTACGTGAGCTAAATTATCCTAAAGACAAACACACACACCCATGCCCGAGGGAGGACTCGAACCTCCGCCGGGACCAGCCGCACAGTTCATGACTGCAGCGCCTGAGACCGCTCGGGTAATCCCCCGCGGCGATATGTAAGATTTTTCTGGCGATAGCGCCCTGAAAAAAAATAGCCGTGCCTTTTAAGAAACATAAAAGAGTACTTTCAAAACCATTTCATATAACAGGAATAACGGCACAGTTATCGTTGTATGAAGCAGTATTCAGTTTAACTCATAAAAAAAAAAAATTACGCGCTACCGTTTATAGAGCGGGATTGCAGCATAGGATGCACCGCGTATCTTTTCTCCTTCCGTTTCGCCTGAGGATGCCAGAGGTACACAGCCTCTGCTACCATCGTGCGTCTGAGCTGCGGCCAACCGACTACCAGCCATGTTGGCCAGCCGCAGTCCTGGTGGCAGTAGCTGCGGCCGCACTAGTGCGCTACTGCCCTAAGGTGGTGTAAGGGATTAGAAAAACTTAGTACGTTTGCTAATATCTAGGTTTGCACCTGTACGTAACGAGCGACACACCTGCGGAACGGAAATTGTGGGTAGCAAAGCTAAAGCAGAAATGCTTAACTCCGTTTTCAAATGTTCTCTTACAAAGGGAAACCCGGAAGTGCTGGCCATATTCTCGTACCACTTAAAAAGTGAGTTAAAGCGATGTTAGTGCCAATGGTGTCCCGAAAAAGCTGAAATCGTTAAAAGTGAACAAAGCTTCAGGAGATGTCGGATTCCCTGCCAGATTCTACGCTGAAATTGTAATCTACCGCAGATCTCCCGAGCAGAATTGCTGACCAGTAGTTGGAAGAAAACACCCGTCTAGAAGAAGGGTAGCAAAAGTGATCCACAGATTACAGAATCTTTGAACACATTCTGTACTCAAAAGTAATAAGGTATCTCAAACACAATATTTCCTTGATGCCAACAAGCATGGAACCGAAAACATGTATCATGTGAAGGCCCACTCTCTCTCTTACGTCACATGACATACAGAAAGCCATGGGTCAAGATATTCAGGTACATGCAGTATTCATCGATTTCAGAAAACCGTTCGACTCAGAGCCATAGACATGTTTACTATCAAAAATGCAGACATATGGGTCATCAAGCGAGATTTCTGACGGGGCTGAACATTTTTTTGATATGGGGGACGCATCATGTCAGAGACAGATGTAGATGCATCTTCGGGTGTGCCCCAGGGAAGTGTGTTGCGACCTCTGATGTTCATCTTGTATATTAATGACTTCGCAGACAATATTAATTTTATACTAAAATGTAAACTTTCACGGCCGGAAATATCATGTCCATTATAATTATCCGGGCTGTTATGCCGTGGTCGGTTGATAAATTCTGTGGTGATTCCCAACGTTTCGTCTCCGACTGCGGGAGACATCTTCAAGGGGGTCCGTAGCTTGATGGAAGGTCCAACACACACACTGGCTCGCTACTGACTGCCGCTAAATTCCGTGTCCGCGCGCTCCCGCGCCGCGGCGTGACGTCACGTGTTTTGAAAACGTCAGTGCAATTGGCCGCTGTCCGTCGCCGTCGATCGCCGTTGCCGTCACCCAGTAGTGGACGAGTGGTACACATCTTCTTTAACACCGGCATCCATATACCGTTTAAATTGACGCCCTCCTCCTTTCGGTTGAAATTATTTGGGTGTTTAGCGATTTCGATTGCCTCCCTGTAGAGCCTTTCGTAGTATCCGCTCGTTGCCGCTAGTACTTGCGTCTCCTCGAAACGAATATTGTGGTTCCCTGGCTGGAAAGCATGCTCCGCAACAGCTGATCGTTCCGTTTCTCCTCTTCTACAATTTCCCTTGTGCTCTTCCAAACGTGTAGAAACAGTTCTTTTGGTGGTACCGACATAAACATCACCACAGCTGCATGGGATCCTATACACTCCAGATTTTTCCAATGGTTTGCGAGCGTCCTTGGCAGGCCTAAGGTATTCCTGTATCTTCCTGGTGGGCTTGTAAATTACGGTAATATTCCGCTTCGTCAAGATCCTCCCTATTCTTTCCGTTACATTTTTAACAAACGGCAGGAAAACCTTAGATTTTGCAGTAGCCTGTACGTCAGTATGATTTCTGCGTAGCTGCCTCAACGCACGTTTTATTTCGGCGGACGAATATCCGTTCTTCGTTAGTGCATTGTGGAGATGTTCCATCTCAGCGTCGAGCGAGTCAGGTTCACAAATATTTCTAGCTCTGTCCGCTAACGTCTAGAAATATTTGTGAACCTGACTTGCTCGACGCTGAGATGGAACATCTCCACAATGCACTAACGAAGAACGGATATTCGTCCGCCGAAATAAAACGTGCGTTGAGGCAGCCACGCAGAAATCATACTGACGTACAGGCTACTGCAAAATCTAAGGTTTTCCTGCCGTTTGTTAAAAATGTAACGGAAAGAATAGGGAGGATCTTGACGAAGCGGAATATTACCGTAATTTACAAGCCCACCAGGAAGATACAGGAATACCTTAGGCCTGCCAAGGACGCTCGCAAACCATTGGAAAAATCTGGAGTGTATAGGATCCCATGCAGCTGTGGTGATGTTTATGTCGGTACCACCAAAAGAACTGTTTCTACACGTTTGGAAGAGCACAAGGGAAATTGTAGAAGAGGAGAAACGGAACGATCAGCTGTTGCGGAGCATGCTTTCCAGCCAGGGAACCACAATATTCGTTTCGAGGAGACGCAAGTACTAGCGGCAACGAGCGGATACTACGAAAGGCTCTACAGGGAGGCAATCGAAATCGCTAAACACCCAAATAATTTCAACCGAAAGGAGGAGGGCATCAATTTAAACGGTATATGGATGCCGGTGTTAAAGAACATGTGTACCACTCGCCCAATACTGGGTGATGGCAACGGCGATCGACGGCGACGGACAGCGGCCAATTGCACTGACGTTTTCAAAACACGTGACGTCACGCCGCGGCGCGGGAGCGCGCGGACACGGAATTTAGCGGCAGTCAGTAGCGAGCCAGTGTGTGTGTTGGACCTTCCATCAAGCTACGGACCCCCTTGAAGATGTCTCCCGCAGTCGGAGACGAAACGTTGGGAATCACCACAGAATTTATCAACCGACCACGGCATAACAACCCGGATAATTATAATGGACATAATATTAATTTTAACCTCAAATGTTGCACAGGAGACGCACTCATCTGTAATGAAGTACTGTCTGAAAGATGCTGCACAAATGCGTAGTCACACCTTGATAAGATTTCAGAGTGGTGCAGAAATTGTCAACTTCTTCAAATTTTCAGAAACATAAAACTGTGAGAGACACAGATCTCCTTCAGACCACCTGTATGTAGTTTGGAGATGTGTCAAAAAACCTTCATCCAACCTCCGTGCCATGTATAATGTGTAGTCTTCCTAATTTTCCAAACAAGAAACACCACCATAACTGCTCGATCTATTTCTTCTACTACCTCTTGTGGCAGGGGAGTGCTTCGTCTGGCGCTGGCCTTGCACACTGTACTCGGTTGGCTGAGCTATAACACTATGTTCTCATTTGCACAGAGCAGTCAAAACGCGGTCCTGTCGCATTAACTCAGCTCATCCTGTTTCCCCACAGGATTCAGAAGGTCTCTCTGACTTCCATACAGGTTAGAATTAAATTGGGACGATCACATGGACTAAACTGCAGGGAGGGCGGGACAGAGACTTAGGAGCAGTTACAAGATGCAGAGGGACTGTCTAAAAACAGGGCTGGAGTTGTAGGTGTATGGGATCCCTAGCAAAAAAAAAGTTGAGTTGTTTCGAGATACGAGAGTGGTAAGAACATAATTCACCAGTGGCTGTAATCATTAAAAGATGTCTCTACAGGATTGAACGCAAATATATGGTTGAATGGATAGACTTGATTCCAAATTGTAGATAGCATTTTTACAGCATTTTCGCCTGAAAACGTAACACTCTCAGCGACTGTGTGTGCCTATAGACTCAAGACTGCTTTTTATGCAGGGTGATGGTAACATAGGCGTTATGGTCGTCTTTTTAATGGCACGGACCTTGCGCGAATCGTATGTTGTGGGTTGTACAATCCCTCTGTGGTCAGGTTCAGAGGTCATTTCTGAATGGTGTTCCTTGGAAAGAACATCGTGTTGCCTCCATGGATTCCCAGTTGTCCTACTTGCCGAGTGTAATCCGACTGCTCGAAAAAAAAAAACGTTACTCACTGTACAAAGTGGCTCTCATGATCTTTTTTATTAATTAGCCTATCAAATCGGAATCAATGGCGTGCCGCCTGGTGGGTGGAAGAGATGGCTAGTGCACCACAGAATGATTCTTGGCAATCGTTTGTTCTTTTTTTCTGTTGGGCCATATATTTTGACCAAATTTCAATCTCCCACCAACGCAGGGCGAGATAGCTCTCACGAATTGTTTCGTAAATGCTAGTATGATACAGCGTGGCATTGGTAAAAGGGTGCCTGTTATAGCGTACAAAACAGCTACGTTCTCTTGAATTATAGGTTCTTGTTGTCAAACGTTAAATGAATGTCTATTTTTCCGACATGTGTGCCAATGACGTGAAAGATTGTCTGAAATGTTTGTAATACACACGTGCATGAGAGTTTATTTGCACACACTGAAAGCGAGAGATTCCCTCAGGTCATGTAATTTGTTTAACAAGCTGGAAGAAATTGATTAGTATAAATTCTTTTTTCTTTGAAGTTTAAATTCTCGTTTTTTCTTTTCTCTGATGACGGTTTCGAAATAACGCAGACATTGTGTGGTGATCGGTGGTTCTCGCATCAAAATAATCGATATTTTTTTCCTGATTTGACGCAGGGTGGGCATGTCTCTGTTGATCACTTGTGGTCGGTGGCGGTACACTTCACTGGACGTCACAAAATAATGAGATGCGACTGCACTCGAACATAAAATCTATACCTATTCTGCTCATAAAACTAAAAGGAGATGGGCCTTACACATTTTCGTGGAAAGAAGACATTTATTCTGGTAGAAAATGGGTGTTGCTTTTTTAAAAGATATTTGATTATAGGTGCATTGATGTCAAATACAATTGTTCTCAATTGCCGAACAATGGGCTGCGGCGGGCGAGGGGGCAGGGGGCCGTGAGTCTGCTGTGGTGGTCGCCGGACGCAGCCGATCTCTGTCCAGGAGGGGCGGGAGGGGGGGGCGTGTGGGGCTCTGTTGCTATGTTTTAAACGAACAAGACGCAGTTGAGGTGGTCGTCCTTTTATCTCCTATTGTTCAGTTGACTATATACTCTACTGGCGTTTGGCTTAGGAGCATCACCTTAAGGTGGCAGGCAGATGGTGGAAAGCCGAGTGCGGCGAGTGACCGCAGAGGGTGGCAGCAAAGTGGGACGGCAGCATGCCCGTGCTGCAAGGAGGTCAGTGGAGGAGCTTACCTTTTTGGGCAGCATGAGTAGGGGGACAAAGCAGACACCACCCCAAATTCCATTGTTGCCAGATGTATCCAATATGGCGGCGATAACGTCATCCAAGACGGCGGCGTGTAGACTTGGCAACAGCACATGACTTCATCCAACATGGTGGCTGTGATGTCATTGAAGATGGTGGATTTTGGCGGGAAGTTTAAATTTTGGCGCGAAGATAGGTAATTGGGCTATGTCCACTAACCTAACCCCCCCCCCTCCCAGAAAAATGGCAGGAAGTTCAAATTCCAACAAGATATTGCATCACACCTAAGAAAAATCGCAAGAAGATAGGTCACTTGGGTTACCTCCACTAACCTAAGTCACCTGACCACCACCTCTCCCTAGGGATTGGTGAGAAACAGACTCAGCCTGCACTGGGCTACTGGAGAGAGTAAGGAAGGAGTGTACTTTATTTATTTTGGAACAATTTATTTAGGTATGGAATATATTTATCACAGTGATACAGTACATATGCTCTGACATGCTTGGGGTCATGCCACACAGCCTGCAGACATGCAAAACAGTAAAAGACTCTGCAAACATGCTTCCTAAGCGTCAACTGTCGAAATCATGCACCAGTCTTTATTTAAACAATTTGAGCCACAACCGGCATCCAGTGTGTGTGTTTGCCATGAGGTCCAGAGCCCAACTGGCTTAGCACACACTACCAACAGCAGTGGGCGCTGTTGTCTGTGTCGTCATCTGATGGTGCAACTACTGTTATTCAAGATGGCAGCATAGAGTGTGTTCTGAGCTGAAACAGTAATGCGAGGGGAAACAATCCCAAATTTGTAGAACAGCTCTAAGAGTGACTTTGGTCTGCTGAGGGTGCTGTGATGTAAAATGGATGGTTTTGTATGGTGGACATGAATTGTATGTTTAATACATCAACACGGTATGTGGTGATATATATCCGGGTTGGAGATCAGTTTCACGCTCTAATAATCAGGCTCCTGTCCTCAGTGGGAGAGCAATGTAATTGAGTTAGAGTCTTTCTGTATTTGATGATACGTATAGCACTTTGTGAGGTTTAGTTGTCGGTGCAATATGGTGATCAGTGTACAATAGTTTATTGCCACTGAATGTCACGTCTATAGAAATAAAAGAAAGCCGACAACGCTTCACTAGGACTGAGGACCATTGTGACATATAGCCAGTGCTATCCCATAATTTTGTCAGGTGCTGTACAGATATAAAAGATAACAGCACTGTTTGTGTAGAATGTGTATATATTGTATTGTAAAGTTACTGTGGCTTATGTTGTGTAAAATGTGTATGTATTGCTTTGTAAAGTTACTACATTTTATATTGTGGCATGACTAGAGAGGATGACTGTGTGTCCTACCGTGAGGGACATATAGTTTCAGGACATTGATAACCGCGGGGGTATGAGAGAGATTTTTTATGTGGAAATTATGTGCACTATAGATACTGAGATTCGTTCTAGAAGCACAGCTGTTGAGAGGAAACATTACATGTACGTCTATCGGTGTCAGACTGTAGCACCTATGGTAATATTTAATTGTAGTTACACTGGTAAATATGCTTCTGGCTTCCAAAATTCTCATGAGTCTCGTATGTATTTGACAATCTGTAGAAAACTTGATGGGTTTAATTGTCAATGCAATTTAGCAATCTGTGCAAAGTAATTTTACCGCTTAAAGTCACAGAAAGAAAAGGTGGATGGTGCTTCGATACCAGCAGCATCGGTAATTCGGTGGATAAATTCGATAAGAGCCAATCATAATGCTCAATTCATTCACATCCTTTGTGCTGGGATATAGGAGCGTCTACATAGCGGAGATAACGTTTGTGTGTGTTGAAAACAGGAAGGGTAGCATGTGATGTACTGGGGTATCTCATTAGTAGCCCTGGGAAGAGTGCACTGGATGTTATTCTGCGCTAGTTTCGTAAACAGCTTCTGTTAGTGCAAGAATTTCCGTTCATGCATGCTGTGACATCAAGAAAGCGAGTGTTAACTATTTGTGGGACACTATACAATTTCCGCGAGGTCGACTTGGCTCTTATCTTTTACAAAGCCATCTTATGTCAGAATAACTTTGAGAACCTTTTAGATGGTTAGTCACCATATGGACATTTTGCGGTGAGGAGTCAGTCATGCTGGGGCGGGTATGCACGGCTGGATGGAGCTCCTATGTTCCGCTGGGATTGCTAGGGCGAAAGCAACCTGTGCTATTCTGTCATCAACGGTAAAAACACTTGCTGCCTGGAGTTGTCTCGCATATGGGGCCTGCGTGAGTGCGCCTTGGAGTTCTGTGACGTCAGTATAACAGTGACTGTATACTCGAAAATAGAGGCAACTTTCACCTACCTGCTCCGGCGGCTCGCCCCTATGAGGGCCTGCGCGTCTGTCGTCTGTGTGTGGTTTGACAGCTGCGTCACTTCACTGGTGGCCTCCAGTGCAGTCTAGTGGACAGGGGGTGGCAGAGGGTACTTGCACGTGTTGATTGTGTGCCTGTTGGATTATTTTGTGAGCAGGTCTGTAGGCTGTGCTATGCATTATTTCGACAGTTTACGATTTTGTGTCTGCACCTCAGTGTACTGCATTATTCAGGAGGAGTTTGCATGTCTGCGCTGAAATTATTTCTGTAAATTAGGAGTTGTTCGCGTGTCTGGAGAGCTTTATTTAGAAGTAGTTTACAGGTCTGCCGCGCGGGATTAGCCGAGCGGTCTCAGGCGCTGCAGTCATTGACTGCGCGGCTCGTCCCGGCGGAGGTTCGAGTCCTCCCTCGGGCATGGGTGTGTGTGTTTGTCCTTAGGATAATTTAGGTTAAGTAGTGTGTAAGCTCCCAGGGACTGATGACCTTAACAGTTAAGTTCAAATGGTTCAAATGGCTCTGAGCACTGTGCGACTTAACTTCTGAGGTCATCAGTCGCCTAGAACTTGGAACTAATTACACCTAACTAACCTAAGGACATCACACACATCCATGCCCGAGGCAGGATTCGAACCAGCGAACGTAGCGGTCGCTCGGTTCCAGACTGCAGCGCCTGGAACCGCACGGCCACTCCGGCCGGCAGCAGTTAAGTCCCATAAGATTTCACACGCATTTGAATATTTTCACAAAATAGTACACATAGTACAGACCTCTGTTTTATGTAGGATCACTTTAAAATTTCATAAACCTAGTTTGCAATACAACACAAAATAAAAGGAAAGGGAAAAGGTTACAAACAATTTTATACAACATAGTTCGTCATTCAACTTCAAATTACACTTGTACATAATTTTTAAGTTGTATTTTCATCTCCCATCTGTCTTGGGTACCAACGACTCCACTGCATTTGCATGCAGGGTAATTCTCCGCAATATTGAGAGTGGTAGTGATGTTCAGTCCCAATGGGGCACTGTTAAGTGGGGCGTTCCCCAAGCGTTGGTGCTGGGGCCACTGCTGTTTCTTATTTATATAAATGATATGTCTTCTAGTATCACAGGTGATTCAAAAATATTTCTGTTTGCTGATGACACCAGCTTGATAGTGAAGGATCTTGTGTGTAACATTGAAACAGTAACAAATAATGTACTTCATGAAATAAGTTCATGGCTTGTGGAAAGTAATTTGATGCTAAATCACAGTAAGACTCAGTTTTTACAGTTTCTATCTCACAATTCAACAAGAACCGATATTTTGATCAGACAGAATAGCCATATTATAAGCGAGACGGAACAGTTCATGTTCCTAGGCGTTCGGATAGATAGTAGGCTGTTGTGGAAAGCCCATGTCCAGGATCTTGTTCAGAAGCTAAATGCTGCTTTATTTACCATTAGAACAGTATCTGAAATAAGTGACACTACAACACGAAAAGTAGTCTACTTCGCATATTTTCATACGCTTATGTCATATGGTATTATTTTTTGGGGTAATTCTTCTGATTGAAAAAGGGTATTTTTGGCTCAAAAACGGGCTGTTCGAGCTATATGTGGTGTAAGTTCGAGAACGTCTTGTCGACCGTTATTCAAAAATCTGGGAATTCTGACATTGCCCTCACAGTATATACTTTCATTAATGTCGTTTGTTGTTAGCAATATTAGCCTATTCCCAAGAGTTAGCAGCTTTCACTCAGTTAATACTAGGCAGAAATCAAATCTGCATGTAGAATGCACTTCCTTGACTCTTGTGCAGAAAGGAGTGCAGTATTCTGCTGCATCCATTTTCAATAAGCTACCACAAGAACTCAAAAATCTTAGCAGTAGCCCAAACTCTTTTAAGTCTAAACTGAAGAGTTTCCTCATGGCTCACTCCTATTCTGTCGAGGAGCTCCTGGAAGAGCTAAAAAATTAAGGAAATTCCAGTGTTACATTGTTGATTTTCTTCATTTAAACTTACGACTTGTCACCTGAATATGTTTTTTTATATTTCATTTTATCTGTTTCTAATATCGTGTTATAATTTCATGTATTGACTCGTTCCATGACCATGGAGACTTCTCCTTAATTTGGTCCCACGGAACAATAAATAAATAAATAAAATGTGGTTCGATTTCTTAAGTGACTCGTGGCGATTGACTTTGCTCTCTCCACTGCACTCGATCGGGAAGAGGAGTACGTCGTGTATACTGCAACTCATACTCTCCACTATCTTCCTCCTCTCCACACTGTGCAGAATCGAGGGAAGGAGCATATCGGACACTTCTTTCTTGGCGCCTATTTGTTACCATCGTATTTT
Organism: Schistocerca cancellata; assembly: GCF_023864275.1. Lineage (NCBI taxonomy): Eukaryota > Metazoa > Arthropoda > Insecta > Orthoptera > Acrididae > Schistocerca > Schistocerca cancellata. The sequence goes on along the minus strand of NC_064633.1, from coordinate 611,657,036 downwards.
TCATACACACTTTAGCATAACAATTTCCTCCGCAAAATCTTCTGCCACACCCTCGACAACACTTACAATAGATACATGAGCAACATATTGTGTATCCCCACACGGAACACATACTGTGTGACCATCCTCGGAAAGTCGTCCGTTGCTGGTATTCTATTTCGCTTTGTAGTTCATCTATTTTGTGACTTGCCATCTTTAGGTCATCTATGTGTCTTACAATATGTTCTAAGGGTAACGATACAGGTATTTTTGTGACGTCCTGCTTCTCCTCATTTATCATACAATAGTCCGTATCTAAACTTAACACTATGTCATTCTTGCTTACATTAGTTCTAATTACGTGGTCAGCTTGTAGCATGACTTGCGCACCATATCCCTTACACTGGCTTGTAAATGTTAATTTACCAGTACCTCTTATGATAAGATTATTAGGGAGTAACTCATTGCACAATATCGTCAAACCCTCGTCCTTGGGTGCGACATACAGCCATTCATTGTCTTGTATCTGTGTCCAGATACTTTCATTCAATATAATATACTTTTGATTGCAATCTTTTGGAACTTCTCTTATAGGCTGCAGTATATGAGCTTCACATCGCTCGTGGTCATAGGTGGACATTAAAACAAACCTCTGCTTGCAAATCTGACTTCTTAGCGTGACCGTTTTGTATTGTAACTGGTCACGGGACAGTAGCGCGTACTATGGTTTCACATCATCAAGAAGCAAGTAGTTTTTCTCAGGCTCTATATAGGCCAACATTTTCTTTTCCTGCTCATACTTCACGGGTGGTGGGCATATTCTCTATAACGTATATATGTTACTATCCACTAGAGCTACATTTAACACATAACTTAATGTAGTGCCGGCAAGAACTACATCTATATCTATTATACAGTAGGTAGTAACAGATACCCTTGGTCCTTCGTGAGTTCAACGGTGAACTTTCTGTCTCTTAAATCTTCTTTTATCAGTTCTAAATACTTGACCACCTGTACGGGGTTAATCAAGTGTGGTTCTAATAGATCTTTCTGTACGTTCACTAGTGCAGAGACTAATAAGTCGTACTCCCTCTCGAGTTCATTGAACATACCAGTAATCTGCATTATTTGCTCTGTAATAGTTAAGAGAATCAGGGCAAGCTGTACTTTCCTATTACTGCTATTCTCATAATCCTCTACATGGATACTTAGTTTTCTTATTCCGTCTGCTATTTTCTGAGTATTCCTAGTTACTGCGTCAAGTGTTTGATTCACCCCTGTCAGTGACGCTCTCACAATGGTCACTTGTTCTTTGGACAATCGTAACAGCTCTCTCTGCTGTTCTCCGAGTACGTCTATTTCGGCTTTGAAGAATGCCGCATCATCTTCGTCTAACGTGCCAAATAATGCCTTACTTGCCTCCACTATAAAATTTAATATTTCTCTTTTGACCCTCGGTTGTTCATGCCTAGCCAAGTGATCAATCAACTCTTTCGATCTAGAGATTTTACTCACATGCCACTTCACTGTTTTGCTGTACATTCTCGCACTCTCCAGTGCTTAACTTTGCCTGATCCAGCTTACCCATGCAATGTGTTACCGCTGTAATGGCAGCCACTTGTGTGTCCTCAAATTTGTCGCGCAGTTCCTTGAGGTCAAAATAGCTCACCACTCTCCATGTAGTGCTGTGCAAACTCACGCTGCCCTAGTTTTCGTAGTAAATTCCCGGCGCTGACTGGAATTTTTGCACTCGTACATCTTGCAGTGGCGCTTCTCGTCCCACGAGGCTGATCTGCGAGACAGTCCCGACTGTCGCCGCCACCCACAGCGCCTTCATCCTTGACATCTGTAATAGAAACGTGCTTGTCACTCTTCTCGGGCTCTCCTGCTTTATCGCCTGCGGTCCTTCTTTTTACATGACGTCTTCTGACAGAATGTCCACATTTCCGCTCAGTACAATTCCTTCAACCTATTAGCATGCATAGACTAATTACTACGTTAGGTTTGTGCACGTCGACCACAGTAAACGGCCCTCGCCATTGGCTATCTGATTTCTTCGATAGTCCCCGACGCACGCTATCGTCATACAGCAATACGCGATCATTCCTTCTAAATTCCCTCGGGTTTTGTGTTTTTTCATTGTTATTCTTGTTTCATTCTTTGCTTGCTTGTGTTGCCTCACGGGCGTCTTGGTGTAACATTTGTGGTCGCTGTCGAATCTCCGTCACGTAATCGTCATAATTTTAGATTGCGTCTGCTGGGTTCTTTTGTAGCCATCCCGGCTAATTGCACTTCTTGCCTAACAATTCGAATGATGTGTGTCCCGTAGTGCTGTGAGGAGTAGTACTGTACACAAAACATGCGAATGCAACCCATCCGTCCCAATCTGTCTGCTCTCGGTTCACACAGTGTCGCAGCATCTCCGTCAGGGTACGCCGTGAACGTTCTAGCGCTCCATTGCACTGCGGATGGTATGCAGTGGTTTGTATTTTCTCTATTCTCAGTAATTTGCAGACTCGTTTCATGGTATCGCCTATGAAATTGCTTCCCATGTCGCTCAACAGAGCCGTCGGGATCCCAAATTTTAAAATAATTCTTTCCACCAATTTTCGTGCAACCGTATCCGCGTCTTGTCGAGCTATTGGTTTGGATATTTCATGAGAGTCTTGAAAACTCAAAATATATCTGTGCCTGGACTGGGTAATGGACCTACTATATCCACATCACAGCGCTCAAATATAAATTCCGGGGTTGCTTAATCTTAGCTTGTGTGATCTAGTACTTTAGGCAACTTTCGCACGCCCTTATGAATTGCTCTATGTCAGCTTTCACAGCTTTCATACGCGGCCATGTATAGTACTGTTTTATTCGTTTATAAGTCCTTGCCATTGCTTGATGGCCTCCTATGGGAGATACGTGCATCTGCTTTAGAATTGCCAATTTACTCTCTGCGCTCAGAACCTAATCTCTGTTTATCTGGGATGTGTTACTGTCTCCGCTTATCTCGGTCGCGTTAGCTGTCTCTTCGGGGTCTGCTATCTCCGCTGTCACCTCTGTCTCCATATCTCGTCGCTACTCGAGTCCTTGACTGAGGCCTTGGTAGCTGCGTCCCTTCTCTTATCTTCGTGCCTGTCAGTCTCGTTTGTGCCCCTCTTTGTAACCTGCTGTGTTTGTCTGTCGCTGTCTCGCACACTCCAATGTGTGATAGCGCGTCGGCCACGCGATTTTGCTTTCCTTCCTTATATATGATCTGGTAATCGCATTCTTCCAGTTTTAATCTAAGCTTCATTAATCTCAACGATGGATCCGTAATGCTACCTAAACACATCAGTGGTTTAAGGTCCGTGAGTATCTTGAACTTCCTACCGAAGAGATACAGCCAGAAGTACTTAACTGCCCATACTATGGCAAGCAGCTCTCGCTCTATTCTACTGTAATTCGACTCTGCCTTGTTGAGAGTAAGTGATATGTATGCAGTTGGTAAATCCTTTCCCATTGGACCTTGACTCAAATATGCCCCTAACGTGTTCTTACTTGCGTCAGTCGTTAATAAAAACTCATTAGTGAAGCGTGGATACCGTACTATCGGTGGCTTGGTTAATTTCATATTTGAAACGCCTCTTCCTGCACTTCCACCAAAACATACGGGACTCCTTTCTTTAATAGATCGTGTAGGGGTTTTGCAATTTTGCTTAAGTTGCTCAAACACCATCGGTAGTATCCGTTCATGCCGACATAACTTTTTCAGTCAGCGGTTGTTCTGCGGATACTTTTCTATTGCTTCTGCTTTAGTGGGATCGGGTTTCAGACCATCCGCTGTCAAAACATGCCCCAAAAACGTAACTTCTGTCCTTAGGAATTCACACTTGTCGACTTGCAATTTAGGTTGGCTTTACATTAGCGATCAAATACTTCTTCAAGTCACGCATTATGGTCCTCAAGTGACGCACCCACGACGACAATGTCGTCTAGGTAAGTGAACACTTCATTTCCCTGTACAGCCGTCAGAACGATATTGATTAACCGTTGAAATGTGGAAGGAGCCGTCTTCAGGCCCATCGCCATCCTATTGCATTCGTAATGGCCTGTAGGTGTGCTAAATGCCATCTTTTCTCGATCCCGTTCGTCTATCAGGACTTGATAATAACCTTTCGTGAGATCTAGGATTGAGAAATACTTTGCCTTGGCTGACCAGTATTTCATCAATTCTGGGCAGTGGGAAGATCATACACTACTGGCCATTAAAACTGCTACACCAAGAAGAAATGCAGATCGTAAACGGGTATTCATTGGACAAATATATTATACTAGAACTGACATGTGATTACATTTTCACGCGATTTGGGTGCATAGATCATGAGAAATCAGTACCCAGAACAGCCACCTCTGGTCGTAATAACGGCCTTGGTACACCTGGGCATGGAGTCAAACAGAGCTTGGATGGCGTCTACAGGTACAGATGCCCATGCAGCTTCAATACGATACCACAGTTCATCAAGAGTAGTGACTGGCGTATTGTGACCAGTTGCTCGGCCACCATTGACCAGACGCTTTCAGTTGGTGAGAGATCTGGAGAATGTGCTGGCCAGGGCAGCAGCCGAACATTTTCTGTATCCAGAAAGGCCCGTACAGCACCTGGAACGTGCGATCGTGCATTATCATGCTGAAATGTAGGGTTTCGCAGGGATCGAATGAAGGGTAGAGCCACGGGTCATAACACATGTGAAATGTAACGTTCACTGTTCAAAGTGCCGTCAGTGCGAACAAGAGGTGACCGAGACGTGTAACCAATGGCACCCCATACCATCACGCCGAGTGATACGCCAGTATGGCGATGACGAATAGACGCTTCCAATGTGCGTTTACCGCGATGTCGCCGAACACGGATGCGACCATCATGATGCAGTAAACAGAACCTGGATTCATCCGGAAAAAAAGACTTTTTGCCATTCGTGCACCCAGTTTCGTCATTGAGTACACCATCGCAGGCACTCCTGTCTGTGATGCACGATAACCGCAGCCATGGTCTCCGAGCTGATAGTCCATGCTGCTGCAAACGTCGTCGAACTGTTCGTCCGGCGGAGGTTCGAGTCCTCCCTCGGCCATGGGTGTGTGTTTGTCCTTAGGACAATTTAGGTTAAGTAGTGTGTAAGCTTAGGGACTGACCTTAGCAGATTTCACACACATTTGAACATTTTTCAAACTGTTCGTGCAGATGGTTGTTGTCTTGCAAACGTCTCCATCTGTTGACTCAGGGATGGAGGCGTGGCTGCACGATCCGTTACAGCCGTGCGGATAAGATGCCTGTCATCTCGACTGCTAGTGATACGAGGCCGTTGGGATCCAGCACGGCGTTCCGTATTACCCTCCTGAACCCACCGATACCATATTCTGCTAACAGTCATTGGATCTCGACCAACGCGAGCAGCAGTGTCCCGATAACATAAACCGCAATGGCGATAGGCTACAATCCGACCGTTATTAAAGTCGGAAACGTGATGGTACACATTTCTCCTCCTTACACGAGGCATCACAACAAAGTTTTACCAGTCAACGCCGGTCAACTGCTGTTTGTGTATGAGAAATCGATTGGAAACTTTCCTCATGTCAGCACGTTGTAGGTGTCGCCACCGGCGCCAACCTTGTGTGAATGCTGTGAAAAGCTAATCATTTGCATATCACAGCATCTTCTTCCTGTCTGTTAAATTTCGCGTCTGTAGCACGTCATATTCGTGGTGTAGCAATTTTAATGGCCAGTAGTGTATTGAACGACATATCATTTAATTTCCGATAGTCGACAACCACTCTCCATTTTTGTGTGCCGCTAGCATCAAGCTTCTTTGGTAGTAATAAAAGAGGTAAGTTAAATGGACTGGTACTCGGCGATATTATGCCGTCATCCAGCGTGCCATCTATTTCCTCTTTCAGTGCTTCCTGTTGTGCTGGAGGGATTCAGTAAGGCCTCCAATTTACGACTGTCCCTTCTGCTTCAGGTACTAGCTGAGTCTGGTGATTCACTACAGTGGTGCAGGTGAGCACGCCTCCCGGTAAATAAAAGACATCATTGTACGCCAAACACAACTGCTGTATGGCTTCTTGCTCTTCTTGGTTTTAGTGCTCTATGCGCATGTTTTCTTTCAACAAGCTCTGCCGCGGTTTTCTCCCGTCTTTCTTTCCCTGTGGTACACGTCGGATTTTACAACTGCTTGGTGGCGGTATTCGTTCCACGAATACCTCCGGCACAATAAAACGGAACTCTTGTTCCCTGGTATTAATCACACAGAGTACGCGAAAGAACTTGCCCCCCATCTAACAGCCGTGTACCGCAAGTCTCTAGAGGAACGGAAGGTTCCAAATGATTGAAAAAGAGCACAGGTAGTTCCAGTTTTCAAGAAGGGTCGTCGAGCAGATGCGCAAAACTATAGGCCTATAGCTCTGATGGTTCAAATGGCTGTGAGCACTATGGGACTTAACATCTATGGTCATCAGTCCCCTAGAACTTAGAACTACTTAAACCTAACTAACCTAAGGACAGCACACAACACCCAGCCATCACGAGGCAGAGAAAATCCCTGACCCCGCCGGGAATCGAACCCGGGAACCCGGGCGTGGGAAGCGAGAACGCTACCGCACGACCACGAGATGCGGGCCTTATAGCTCTGACATCGATCTGTTGTAGAAGTTTAGAACATGTTTTTTTTTTTTTTTTGCTCGCGTATCATGTCATTTCTGGAAACCCAGATTCTACTCTGTAGGAATCGACATGGAAACAGCGATCGTGTGAGACCCAACTGGCTTTATTTGTTCATGAGACCTAGAAAATATTAGATACAGGTTCACAGGTAGATGCCATTTTCCTTGACTTCCGGAAGGCGTTCGATACAGTTCCGCACTGTCGCCTGATAAAGAAAGTAAGGGCCTACGGAATATCAGACCAGATGTGTGGCTGGATTGAAGAGTTTTTAGCAAACAGAACACAGCATGTTGTTCTCAATGGAGAGATGTCTACAGATTTCTGGCGTGCCACAGGGGAGTGTTATGGGACCATTGCTTTTCACAAAAAAATGGTTCAAATGGCTCTGAGCACTATGGGACTCAACTGCTGAGGTCATTAGTCCCCTAGAACTTAGAACTAGTTAAACCTAACTAACCTAAGGACATCACAAATATCCATGCCCGAGGCAGGATTCGAACCTGCGACCGTAGCGGTCTTGCGGTTCCAGACTGCAGCGCCTTTAACCGCACGGCCACTTCGGCCGGCTGCTTTTCACAATATATATAAATGACCTAGTAGATAATATCGGAAGTTCCATGCGGCTTTTCGCGGATGATGCTGTAGTACAAAGATAAGTTGCAGCATTAGAAAATTGTAGCGAAATGCAGGAAGATCTGCTACGGATACGCAACTGACCCTTAACATAGACAAATGTAATGTATTGCGAATACATAGAAAGAAGGATCATTTATTATATTATTATATGATAACGGAACAAACACTAGTAGCAGTTACTTCTGCAAAATATCTGGGAGTATGCGTACGGAACGATTTGAAGTGCAATGATCATATAAAATTAATTGTTGGTAAGGCGGATGCCAGGTTGAGATTCATTGGGAGAGTCCTTAGAAAATGTAGTCCATCAACAAAGGAGGTGGCTTACAAAACACTCGTTCGACCTATACTTGAGTATGGCTCATCAGTGTGGGAAAAGTACCAGGTCGGGTTGACAGAGAAGATAGAGAAGATCCAAAGAAGAGCGGCGCGTTTCGTCACAGGGTTATTTGGTAAGCGTGATAGCGTTACGGAGATGTTTAGCGAACTCAAGTGGCAGACTCTGCAAGAGGCGCTCAGCATCGAGGTGTAGCTTGCTGCCCAGGTTTCGAGAGGGTGTGTTTCTAGGTGAGGTATAGAATATATTGCTTCCCCCTACTTATACCTCCAGAGGAGATCACGAATGTAAAATTAGAGAGATTCGAGCGCGCACGGAGGCTTTCCGGCAGTCGTTCTTCCCGCGAACCATTCGCGACTGGAACAGGAAAGGGAGGTAACGACAGTGGCACGTAAAGTGCCCTCCGCCACACACCGTTGGGTGGCTTGCGGAGTATAAATGTAGATGTAGATGCAGATGTTATGCACATCCCGTCCCGGATAGTCACTAATGGCTTATGGTATACAGACCCCTGGTCTAATCTCTTGTTTCGGAATTACCGCTTCATTCCCTAGTCTTAGTGTCAAGCGCACTTTTATAAATCTTTCTTCTCGCGGCGCTATTCTTATTTCTTCCGAATCCTCCGGGGCTGGAGACATGTCACATATCACTCCTACTCGTCGTGACCTTACATTGATTCTTCGCTCTTTGGGGTGGCCATTTACTTCTCTTAGTTTCATTTTCCTTTTGTTTCGTACAGCCCTCTTGGGACAGCGCAGGCGGCGGCCGGCTGAAGCGCCTCGCCGTGTAATTGACTTGACCGATACCCACGTTATCTATGCGGGGTGGGCCTCTATAGTCCGGTTGCGTTGCGGCGACTGTCTGTGTGGGCGCAGCAACCTTGCCCGGTGTCTTTCCAAAACTCGTTACAGCTGCGTAACTTGCTCGTAGAGTCTTCCTGTTTCTATCATCTTGTACAGTTAATCTACTGCCGGTTGCTTCTTCGCATTCTTCCCACGACTCTGTCCATTCGCCTCGCACCTGCATCAGTACTCTCATTCACTACTCGGAACTGCGTGACCAAGTTGCTTCCCTCGCCGTTGCTTAAACGTATTGCCGCAGCACCCTCTGTCCTGTCCTGACCTCTTCGTTTACGACACTTCTTATCGTCACCGCCCTTCTAGGATCCCACCTCACGTTTTCCTTCAGAAACCTTGGACTGTATAAGCTTAATATGGGCTCCACTATCTATCAATAATTTTGTTTCAGAACCTTTCACGTTCTCGCTCTGTACGCATATGTAATCATTTTTTCCTGTGCAGTCAGCAGCTCTTATGATTCCTGACGCAGCGTAATGGAACTGCGGCACTACGCCCGCTGCTCGTTTCCCTGCACGTTTTTCCTACGTTTAGCCCACCGACTAGCATAGTGTGCCGTTCGGTGACACGTGAACCATGTCAATGGCTGGCCTTTGTACACGGGGGAGAGTGCCCCGTCAGATTACATGCCGTACACCGTACTGGCGGGGGACACTGTGCCCGCGATCCAGTCCCTTTGAATTCACGAACATTGTTTTCATTGATGGGCAGCCGGCTACATTCTGTCTTTTGGGGGACCTCCTTTACAGTGTCTTTCTTCCGGACAGTACACTTTTTCCTGCACCCACGCAATATGTGTCCTTCTTTCCCGCAGTTAAAACATTTCGCACTACTTCTTTTCTCCGGCCGAGCTACAGTCGCTACGCGGCGCTTTTCCTCTTTCCAAGTTTATTTCACACCCCGTAGTCGCTAAATCAATAGCTTCGGACAGGGTGATCTGTTCACCCTGGGCCCGTGTTATTGTCTTTATCCCCTCATCATACAACCCTTGTATAAACACGGCCCGTCCTATCTTTCCTATCGGCGCACTGCATCCCGTAATTTCTTCGTCCTCCATGACCCTCTTCACTGCTTCTCGAAAATGGAATGGCATGGAATCCACGCGAGAGCCCCATTGAGCCACACTTTCCCCTTTTTCTTGCCTACTATTGAACATGGTGAGGGCACGGCAGTCAATAGTGCGTTTACTCTCGTAATTTTCTAACAAAATTGCCCTCACGTCAGACCAAGTTTCTGTGTGATCTTTAATAGCTTACTGCGGGCTGATAACCGACCTTAAAAATACTTGCTTATAACTAGGATCTACTAAGTTGTAAGCGTTGTCACAATTACCGATGAATTCGTACAGTTTTTCCCTGTCCCCCTCAAATTTATGCGGCACTAACTTGGTGACCTCACTATAACTTAGACATAATCTGCTGTCATTGTGGTTTACTTCTATAGCCCACCTGAGTCTACTGCGTCAGAGTTTCCCCCATTTTCACTAGCCTTGTTTGTTGTGGCGTGTACGGCGAACTCGGCGCGCAGCGAGGCGGGTCAGCTGCCGGGGTGGCACGGACCGGCGACCCTCCGATTCCGCGACGGCGAGATGTGACGCTGGTGCTGCGCTGGCGCGAAGCGACGACCCTCTGCGCAGAAGCGGCGCGCCCACCCTCTGGTTGCGACCCTGCTCTGCCTATCCCTGTACTCTGTTTCTGCTGATGCTCCACCCTTACCGCACATCTGACACCAAATTTGTTTCTCCTCCTGTCGTGCCCCGCTGACGATTCCTGAGACGGAGTGGAAGGACTGCAAGGATGCTCGTCGAAGAACTTGCTTGACAGGAGGTCTCGTGGTCGTGGGCTGCTTTCTGTGCACCTACTCCACTGAAAAGAGGGCTGCAGGGTGAGTCAGAACACGGAACTCGGCTGGGATCTCAGAGTGCACTGGATGGAATGATGAACCAGTGCATGGGGACATGTACACTGGAAGCACCCTGGCACATCCGTTTTATAAACAGGTCTATATACAAAGGTGACGAACTGCCTTCCTAGTAGTGTAACTTCTCATTGTTCCCTGAGTTTAAGGCCCAATTTAGCAGAGTTGAGTGTTGACTACATGGAAATAACTCCAAGTCTGCTCGTAGTTACTGCACTGCACTGCGCTGCGATCTCACAGCATCAGAACTCCAGCTAAACCACGTCTGACACACCGACCTGCTGCTCCATCACTTCCATCACTCTCCCAACAATACGGCGGCTAGCCCTTTTATAGCGGTAGTGCACCCGCCACCACTTGTTCTACAAGTTTCCAGTACTTCTGAGCATTGCGTGTGCGTCACGCGGCAGCACGTGAGGCCCACGTGACGAACAGGCCGTACGCCGCTGTCCGAGGGTTGCGTCTTGCGGCGGCTGTCGAGCCTCGTGAAGCGGCATAGTCCGCTCTTGTTAGCAGAGTCAACACTACACATAAGCCACGTCCGGTCACGTCCGCTTCGCTAGTAACAACAATTTCCAAGCCTACATTATACTTGATTTTTTTTAACTCTAATTTCTATAATCCGCGACATTAACCATACCGCCGTTAGTAGAAGGTTACGTTGCACTCTGCCTGTATAGTCACTTAGTGAGGGAGTAGATGATTTCCATCCACTTGCAGATTTCACATAAAACCAAAATGTCGTAGGGTTTTCATTCAGACTGATTGGCAAAATTTTACTTTCAAAGTCACTGAACGCTTCTCTCATTCTCTCCTTAAGCTCATTTTCGTTTCGTTCAGCTTTTGTTTCTCAGCCGGATTTTCATTTCTCTCGAATCTACGATGAAGCTCTCTTTGTTCACGTATCAGTTTAATTAACATGGCTGTTAAACCACCGTGGGTCTTTCACATCTCTTAAAACCTTGCTCTGAACATACTTCTCTAAGGCATATGGAACGATGGTTTTGAATTACTTCCATTTGTACCCCACACCTTCGACCTTAGTGCTGGCCGGCCGGAGTGGCCGAGCGGTTCTAGGCGCTACAGTCTGGAACCGCGCGACCGCTACGGTCTCAGGTTCGAATACTGCCTCGGGCATGGATGTTTATGATGTCCTTAGGTTTTAGTAGCTCTAAGTTCTAGGGGACTGATGACCTCGGAAGTTAAGTCCCATAGTGCTCAGAGCCATTTGAACCATTTTAACCTGAGTGCCGAATATTTGCTGTTGACTACTGAGATCCTCATAAAATTTGTATCCTGTCACTCTTACTAAATAAAAAGTTTTTCCTGCTTTTCTTCACATTCCTTGTAATACCTGTAGTAATAGTTACTATTAGAGTTGTGTGAATCGATAAGTTGAGGTCTGTTTGTTGCTAAAAGGTATAAGATGTTATTTTCACGAGCTGTTTCTCTAATAATCTGAAGTAATTTTCGGCCAAGATTTTTTTTTGTTATTTATTGGCTTTCGGAACATGCAGAGAGGGTCATCTCAAGACTGGAAATGTTGTAAGTACTACAATTTATTTTGACAATTCAGAGTATACATTAATTTAACTTGTATGCTAGTATGAAGTTACACAGGTTTAATAAAAGACAGACTGCAACATTAAACAAATTTTACTTCCATAGTACTGAGAGATCACAGGGCACTCTCACTTTTGATTCAGTGTTATGCCACTTCATGTTCTTAGGGAAGATGATCTTTATTACGATTTGGCTTCAAACAGCGTGATGAAATGGTGGGCGGTAATTAACGCTCTTGCTTGCATGCTCTAGGGAAGGAATAACGGTAAGCTTTACCTGCGTTCACAGGAATAGAGTGCCGATTTAAATTACTGCAGCAAAATCACGGTGGTTGTGGGCCTAGGGAAGCGCGTTTTTTCTGCGGAATCTGGGTGGAAACATTTCCGGACGGTCGATTTCCGCGGTCTCATTGTGCAGACACGCTGGTTGGCGCCGAGCGGTCGGCATCCGCGTCCACGTAGACTGGCCAGCGCCGAGAAGTCCCGCTGCAATGGCCGGCGCATTGTAGACTGGCAGTAAAGCAGAGGGTGGGCCCTTGTCAGGCAGGAAGCTGGCGAGGTGACTGCGAGCGTTCTGCGAACTTCCGTGGGACACGCCACTGGCGCCCAGACGTCCAGACTGTGTTACAAAACATATTTGTGAAAGCACGAGGCTTTTAGCGAGTTTATGGCTGTTCTTTGGAGACTTCGAAATGGATGCAACAGGGGAGATAACAAGCATTTTATGGAGGGGTGTGGTTCCATCCTGGCCATGTTGCTAGCAAAAGACACAGCGTAAATGCGTGGGGAAGAGGCCGCGAAGCTGACTCTTTTTTCCTTTTCTCGAAATTTACTTTAAGGTTGTGGGGCGGCTGGTTGGAATTTAATTGTTAATTATATTTAGAATTTAATGTAGAATAGATGCATTTCCCGGCCGTTTAACCATATGTGGGGCGGCAGGTGGAATTAATTGTTGTTAAATGTTCCTATTATTTATGCTGTCTTTTGCCGTTCTCAACACTGGCTCTCTAACTACAATATTGGCAACCAGAAAGTTATTAGCAAAACGTGAAGCCTGTGATTAGAATTCCTAGTGCCCACTTCATCTGAGAAATACACTTATAGCTACAGCTTATAGCTCTTAGGAATTAGGAGATTGTCTGGGATTCATAATCAAAAACGATCGTGAAAAAACGTTCTCTGTATTCTGAAAGTCACAGACGAAAAAAAAAAAAAAAGAATCCACACAACCTAACTAACAGAGCAGTTCAGAGTCTAATGCGCTGATGCAACTATAACTGTCCAAATCAAATGTTTAAATGAATGCTCGCCATAATTTGATGATATGCTCATCAAACGCCACGCTAAATAATGGTAGAATATCTGTCCAGCGGCGGCACGTGAAAATACGACATACGCAAACTGAAGATAGATAATTAAAGTCATCCCAGAATTAACACTTCACTCGAAAATGATTTCATGGTTATGCGTATCCCGAGTAACTTAGTACGGCATCCGAGGTTGTTTATAGCAATGATACCTACGCGACGCGACTCCCGACACAGGCGGTGTGCTATTCAGCGTCTGGAGAGAACTGGGGCCTTTCTTCCTCGCGCAGCGTTCTTATATATAAAGCCGCGATGCGGACGGCAAAGGGAACGCCTGATCAAATCGGCTCTCCCAACTAGCCGCTGGGCTAGTAACGCACCACTTTAAGTCATTGAATAAATCACAGCTTCTTTTACTGATGGCCGATGAAGTTCTCAATTTAAATGTGCATCCAGCACACAGGTAAGTAATCATAATAAAAGTCTGACATGGCTAAGTCAATTATTTTGGGAGAGAGAATTGATTTAATTACACTACACGCAGTAGACGAGCTCTGAACTTGCCCTTTGCAGATACGCTATCGCTATAGTTTTATAATTATTCAATTTAAATTTCTCACATCCTTATGATTATAGTGGATCTCCATTCTACTTAAATTTAAACATCCTAGCTTTATTTATTAGCCTACTTAATCTATCTTGCTTCCTTAATTTTTAAGACAAAAACCAGAAAATATTGAATTTCAACTAAAATCTTAATTTGTGAGATCCAAAGTACTTTCTCTATTAAATTATTATGAAACAAGAATCTAAATATAAATTTTTACGTCTCTAGCTCTTTTCTGTTGCGCCAATGATTTTTACAGAAAAAGTCCAAATTTAGAAAATGGTTAAAGTTATCGAACTGACACTCAACACATATTGGTTTAGTATTACTCCTGACATGGTAGAATCGTTTCAGGTTATTTACTCGATTTTATAAGTATTGCGCAACATTTATGACGTCAGAGCTAGTTACAGCGGACTAGGCTTGTACACAATGGAAAGACTGATGAGAATTTTATAAGGCGTGAGTAGGCTGCTTCCCTACAAGGTCTCTGATTGGCCAAATCAGTGTATGCAGAACAAGGGGCGCTGTCCAAGCTTCGAATGCTGCGCTCCAGCTCGTGATTGGCTTGTGCGAAAGTGGGGGAAGTCTAAGATGTAAATGGGCTTTTGCTATCAAGTTGAGGAGGAAAGAGGACAGAAAGAGAAGATCACTCTTGTACTGGCGCTTCAGTAGCAAAGAACTGCAAGTCTCTATCTAAATGGTAAGACTTGTGTCCTTTGCTAGTATGCCACTTAGAACCTGTGGCAGTTACCTTCTGAACCATCAGAGGTACTGCTTATAGCATCACACACACAACAAGTGACGTGTGGGTGTACTTATTTGTCTTGAGCCGGCCGTTTAAACATTTGACACATTCCGTCACACATAGTTATGGTACAGGGTCAAACTGGTTTTGCTGACCAGCAGACGGGTCCACCTACACACTGGAATCCACCGGGGTTTCAGAGGCTCATAGGGAAGTACCTGCGTTCTGAATTAACCGAACGCGAGACTGCTTACTTGCATTTTTTGAGCGCGCGCCTTTAATAACAGATTGCAGCCGTCCATGACTTCAGTAGCTGAACGCATCGTTGTGTGATGCCCTGACCAGCAGGAGGCTGAGGTATTCGCTGCTATGGCATAGCGCTCCAGTATATGTTTCTCAGCACCCTGTTCTTTCAAAGCATAATTTTCCTTTTTGGAATAGTATAGATGTTTGATAGCGGGGTAGTTTTCGTGCCATACTCCGGATTTACACGTATGAAGTCAGATAGAGCGATTCGAGTCCTGCCTCGGACATGCATGTGTGTGATGTCCTTAGGTTAGATAGGTTTAATTAGTTCTAGGCGACTGATCACCTCAGAAGTAAAGTAGCATAGTGCTCAGAGCCATGATAAATCGACATTGGTATGCAATTGGGATATTCCCAATTCATCTCTTATTAATAACTATGTAGGGCCTATCTAAACTGGCAATTCAATGTTCTTTTGTATCCTGTAAAAACTGTTTTCGAAGCTGCGGGTAGAGAACTGAGTAGGTCTGCAAGTCTAGAAGTATCATACAGAAAGAAACACGAGAACAGTATACAAGGAGCAGGTCTAGTTATTACAGCCATACGTACAGATGCACCATATGCGGCTTTCAAAGCACCAGTATTGACAAGTATACGACGTACAAAAACGGCTGATATATGAAAAGAAAGGACACTCTCAGCAAGCTTGAAAGCCCGCCTGGTGACTGACGTGCACGGTAGGCGGCAGACTTGTGACGGCATTCTACAAGATGATGAGAATGCAGAAGAAATTTCCATCTATTGTGAAATGTGTGAGAGTGTGTGCTACTGAACTCCCGCCTGTTCGTCTGGAGTTGGAAGGGTATTCGCCAAAAGTGAATGTCTCATGTGCCTCATCAGAGACAAAGTTGTATGGCCCCTTTTTCTTCGTCGAACATATGGCGACTTGTATCTGCTGCAGTTGTGATTGTTACCACAACTGATTGCTTACTACTCAACTTTCATTTTCAACAGGATGGGACTCCACCTCACTGGAGCACAACTGTTGACGCCTTTCTCAACAGTGACAGCACCTTCGCTGTATTGGGCGCGCTGGTCTGGGTGACGTTTCTCTGCTGCCATGCCCCCCCCCCCCCCCCCCAGCAGGTTGCCAGATCTCACGTCATGTGATTTCTTCCTGTGGAGTTATGTCAAAGAGAAAGTTTATTTACCCCAAATACCAACAACGCTTCAAGAACTGCAGAAACGCATCATTGGTACTTCGACGGACACTGAAACATGCTAGTGAATGTATGGGCGGAAGAACGCACACACAGAACATTTGTGGAGTGTATCATGGAGATGCTAATTGTATCTATCACGCGTATATGTACATCGTACACTTGTACAGGGCGTCCAGCTAAGGATTCTCTGGTTTATAAAATTTAATATCTCGAAAACTCAGGACGATAACTGAGTGTAAGAAAGGATCAGTCTTTTTTTTGTGAAAGCTGTAAAAATTTTACATACACTACTGGCCATTAAAATTGCTACACAAAGAAGAAATGCAGATGATAAACGGGTATTCATTGGACAAATATATTATTCTAGAACTGACATATGATCACATTTTCACGCAATTTGGGTGAATAGATCCTGAGAAATCAGTACCCAGAACAACCACCTCTCGCCGTAATAACATCCTTGATACGCCTGGGCAGTGAGTCACACAGAGCTTGGATGGCGTATACAGGTACAGCTGCCCATCCAGCTTCAAGACAATACCACAGTTCATCAAGAGTAGTGATCGGCGTATTGTGACGATCCAGTTATGCGGCCACCATTGACCAGACGTTTTCAGTTGGTGAGAGATCTGGAGAATGTGCTGGCCAGGGCAGCAGTCGAACATTTTCTGTATCCAGAAAGGCCCGTGCAGGACCTGCAACAAGCGGTCGTGCATTATTCTGCTGAAATGTAGAGTTTCGCAGGGATCGAATGAAGGGTAGAGCCACGGATCGTAACACATCTGAAATGTAACGTCCACTGTTCAGAGTGCAGTCAATGCGAACAAGAGGTGACGGAGACGTGTAACCAATGGCACCCCATACCATCACGCCAGGTGATACGGCAGTATGGCGATGACGAATATACGCTTCCAATGTGCGTTCACCGCGATGTCGCCAAACACCAAAACCATCATGATGTTGTAAACAGAACCTGGATTCATCCGAAAAAATGACGTTTTGGCATCCGTGCACCCAGGTTCGTCGATGAGTACACCATCGCAGGCGCTCCTGTCTGTGATGCAGCGTCAAGAGTAACCGCAGCCATGGTCTCCGAGCTGATAGTCCATGCTGCTGCAAACGTCGTCGAACTGCTCGTGCAGATGGTTGTTGTCTTGCAAACGTCCCCACCTGTTAACTCAGGGATGGAGACGTGGCTGCACGATCCGTTACAGCCATGCGGATAAGATGCCTGTCATCTCGACTGCTAGTGATACGAAGCCGTTGGGATCCAGCGCGGCGTTCCGTGTTACCGTCCTGAACCTACCGATTCCATATTCTGCTAACAGTCATTGGACCTCGACCAACGCGAGCAACAATGTCACGATACGATAAACGGTAATCGCGATAGGCTACAATCCGACCTTTATCAAAGTCGGAAACGTGATGGTATGCATTTCTCCTTCTTACACGAGGCATCACAACAACGTTTCACCAGGCAACGCCGGTGAACTGCTGTTTGTGTATGAGAAATCTGTTGGAAACTTTCCTCATGTCTGCACGTTGTAGGTGTCGCCAGCGGCGCCAACTTAGTGTGAATGCTGTGAAAAGCTAATTATTTGCATATCACAGCATCGTCCTTTCGGTTAAATTTCGCGTCTGTAGCACGTGATCTTCGTGGTGTAGCAATTTTAATGGCCAGTAGTGTAGAAGTTATCCAGAGTTTTCGGAAGCGTTCGAAAAGCTGCTAACAGATGCTGATGTAATTTTAACAGATAGCGCCTGTAAAATAGTATGCCGCACCTCAGAGCATCATTTCCAGCTTTGAAACATGAAATAAGGTTATCTTACCAAAGGGAAAGGTTACCATCATGCATTCCATTGAACAACGTGTTTTTCTGGTAGTGTAATACCATATATCAGAACACGGTCGTACGGTAACAAGCATCAATTTTCACACAACGACCCGATGCTAAAACCATTCGCAACCTCCAAAGGACAGAGCGTAGCTGATGATCCAGCGAGAAATGCCGGTCCCATGCAAAGTGTAGTATCTCCTGACAAGATCGCCACAGTTTTTGGAATCATTCAGCAAAATGCAAGGAAACCTGTCAGAAGAACT
Organism: Schistocerca cancellata; assembly: GCF_023864275.1. Taxonomy (NCBI): domain Eukaryota; kingdom Metazoa; phylum Arthropoda; class Insecta; order Orthoptera; family Acrididae; genus Schistocerca; species Schistocerca cancellata. The sequence continues at coordinate 611,638,822 of NC_064633.1, read as the reverse complement.
GTAGCAGAGACTGGCTTGAAGCGTTCCAACACGCAGAAATTACGACAGTTCCGACACATTTTTTCATTCAAAAAATCCAAGGCCACCAGACCACACATTGCACAAGCTGTGCGACAGAGCGCTGACTTTGTGAACCAGATTCTCACGACTGATAAAGAAGGATCTGATGTTGAGTGCATCTGGATCATAGATGAAGCACGCTTCCACCTGAATTAAGTCGTGAACTAACAAAACGGGAGATTCTGGGGTTACGAAAAATCTTCATTTGTGTGAAGCTAAACCATTTTATTCTGAAAAAGTTATTTTTTGCACTGCGGTATGCACCAGAGGCATTACTGGCCCTTTCTTCAAACGAGAAACGATCACCAGTGAACGTTACGATGCAATTTCGTTAGAGCTCGATCTGGTAGGAAAATTACCGTTGCTTATCGTGTCCTACAGCTCCTGCAAGCTACCCTCTGTAGTAATGGTTTAACAAATTCGTCTGGTCCACGAAATTACAGGCCCCTGAGAGTTACTGCTGGAGTATAAACAATTTCTAGCGGGTGCGTTTAACCAACTGGTAAAAATTTGAACGCAAGAGATAACGCAATATTTTTAGAACCACTACAGAAGGCACCTATGCAGGGCTTATTAGGCAGCATAGAGCTTTTATTTACTTTCATTTGTAAACCCAGCATTTTACTGTGGTAGTAATTAACTTTCACCTATTCTTTATGATGAGGGGAGGAAATAATCAGTCGAGGTTATACATTAATTAACATTTATTCAATACCGATGGCATTTCAACAACTAGCCATCTGTCTGTTGGAATACACATCATCACAGCTGGTCTCTCTAGTTAACATGATTCACTTTAGCCACGTAATTATGGAAAGGGAGAGTGGAGCGAAGACCTGGCTTCAATGAAATTTTACACAGGCACACAATTACACCTAAACCCATGCTTATTACATTTTATTGCTATAGGTCACCCAGAACAAGTTCAGCAAAGACACTACAAGCGAACTCGGCCATGGTGGAAGAGTATCTGCCTAAGTATTTCAATTTTCATTAAAAAACGTAAGGTGAAGAGGGGGTAGCAAGTGGTGCACTTGACTATGGCTGCCAATTTTGGTATAATCTTGCGTTCCGATACAACACTACGTTACTGAGCTGTGGGGAAGAACATTTACCAACATATGAGCGGAAAATTTTGTAAGTCTTTATTCCACCAATGGGCATTAAAGTCTGAACTTTCCTAGATACAAGAGTTTAACCCATATATTTTATGTAAGGTGCCACATTGCCCGCAAATCAAATAATTATGGGGGGACAAGAAACATTAACTAATTATCACATTAATACTATTCCACACACGTGGCCAAATTGCGGTAGCCAACAGAAATGCAAAAAATACAGACAGACCAGGTTATCCCTTCCCTATCTTACACTCACTCACTACCGTATGGTTATTCACTCGTCTACTAAGCGTTTTCAGACCGAAACTGCATCTTACCAATGTGGCGGTTGCTCCAACCGACCACGTGGCGGGAAAGCAAGTACACAAAGAAAACATATGAAAAATAGAAAATCCCCCAAAATATTACTATGAAAGAAAGACCACATTAAAATACATTAAATGAGTTAATTTCTGTTAAGAACAGAGCAATAATATGACCTTTAGCTTAACGTCCATGGTGTGTGGCCTGACCAAGGCACAAACACAAAGTTGTATTGAAATTTGACTAAATTATGAAAATAAACTGCCTTATGGGGCTTTCGTGGTAATATCACACCAGATTTCAACATCTGGACCTTATTAACGAGCAGATTTGACACATTCTGATACCATTGTTAATACACTCCTGGAAATGGAAAAAAGAACACATTGACACCGGTGTGTCAGACCCACCATACTTGCTCCGGACACTGCGAGAGGGCTGTACAAGCAATGATCACACGTACGGCACAGCGGACACACCAGGAACCGCGGTGTTGGCCGTCGAATGGCGCTAGCTGCGCAGCATTTGTGCACCGCCGCCGTCAGTGTCAGCCAGTTTGCCGTGGCATACGGAGCTCCATCGCAGTCTTTAACACTGGTAGCATGTCGCGACAGCGTGGACGTGAACCGTATGTGCAGTTGACGGACTTTGAGCGAGGGCGTATAGTGGGCATGCGGGAGGCCGGGTGGACGTACCGCCGAATTGCTCAACACGTGGGGCGTGAGGTCTCCACAGTACATCGATGTTGTCGCCAGTGGTCGGCGGAAGGTGCACGTGCCCGTCGACCTGGGACCGGACCGCAGCGACGCACGGATGCACGCCAAGACTGTAGGATCCTACGCAGTACCGTAGGGGACCGCACCGCCACTTCCCAGTAAATTAGGGACACTGTTGCTCCTGGGGTATCGGCGAGGACCATTCGCAACCGTCTCCATGAAGCTAGGCTACGGTCTCGCACACCGTTAGGCCGTCTTCCGCTCACGCCCCAACATCGTGCAGCCCGCCTCCAGTGGTGTCGCGACAGGCGTGAATGGAGGGACGAATGGAGACGTGTCGTCTTCAGCGATGAGAGTCGCTTCTGCCTTGGTGCCAATGATGGTCGTAGGCGTGTTTGGCGCCGTGCAGGTGAGCGCCACAATCAGGACTGCATACGACCGAGGCACACAGGGCCAACACCCGGCATCATGGTGTGGGGAGCGATCTCCTACACTGGCCGTACACCACTGGTGATCGTCGAGGGGACACTGAATAGTGCACGGTACATCCAAACCATCATCGAACCCATCGTTCTACCATTCCTAGACCGGCAAGGGAACTTGCTGTTCCAACAGGGCAATGCACGTCCGCATGTATCCCGTGCCACCCAACGTGCTCTAGAAGGTGTAAGTCAACTACCCTGGCCAGCAATATCTCCGGATCTGTCCCGCATTGAGCATGTTTGGGACTGGATGAAGCGTCGTCTCACGCGGTCTGCACGTCCAGCACGAACGCTGGTCCAACTGAGGCGCCAGGTGGAAATGGCATGGCAAGCCGTTCCACAGGACTACATCCAGCATCTCTACGATCGTCTCCATGGGAGAATAGCAGCCTGCATTGCTGCGAAAGGTGGATATACACTGTACTAGTGCCGACATTGTGCATGCTCTGTTGCCTGTGTCTATGTGCCTGTGGTTCTGTCAGTGTGATCATGTGATGTATCTGACCCCAGGAATGTGTCAATAAAGTTTCCCCTTCTTGGGACAATGAATTCACGGTGTTCTTATTTCAATTTCCAGGAGTGTATTACCAAAGTCAAGAGCTTCGTCTACACATCTGTCCAGGGCCGCTACCGAACAAGTGAACCTGCGGCCACATCGCCTAACTGTTGTTCGTTAAAAACGTGGTGGAGGGGATGGTTCGCCAACGTAACAATGCCAATACTCGTGCCCTCGCGACCTCTGACCTGTCTTGCCCACTTCTTTGCCTAACTTGTTCGTGTTTAGGGGGTTGGTACTACCCTACCACACAACCACTCTACTGATGCAGTGGTACTACCTCTAAGGCTTTCTGCTACTTCACATATTATCTTATTCATACAGTCCAGGGTGCACAAGGGAGAGGATGCAGGGAAATTGGTTCAAAGGGCTCTGAGCACTATGGGACTTAACATGTGAGGTCATCAGTTCCCTAGAACTTACAACTACTTAAACCTAACTAACCTAAGGACATCACACACATCCATGCCCGAGGCAGTATTCAAACCTGCGACCGTAGCGGTCGCGCGGTTCCAGACTGTAGCACCTAGAACCGCTCGGCCACTCTGGCCGGTGATGCAGGGAAACGTGACACACACGAAATAAAAATCAATCAAATCAATAAACACCGATTGGTCCATTTTCTCCTGCTTGTTACCCACAGATTTACTTCTGCAGAGTAAAAACACTCTCGCCATAATTCTCGTGTACCGGAATGCATTGAGAAAAATATGGAACGAGACACCAAGTTCCGTTTTAAGAGAAACGCAGGATAACAGAGCGAATGCTGAAATACTGCACGCGCTCTTCCGAAATTGTTCCACCGTGGAAGATCGTACTACGGTCTTAAGAACTTCGAATTACAGATACTGAGATAATCGATAGCGGAATAGAAAAGCAACTACGCTTGCTTAATAGTGGAAAGACACCAGGACCAGAAGAGATATCTGTAAGATTCTACAAATATTTATCGTAGTTCGCTGGAGCAACGATGGGTAGCGACTAGGAGAAAACGGAGGCCATTCCTGTTTTCAAGAAAGGTCGTAGGACAGATGCACATAATTATAGGACTATATAGTTGAGGTCAATCTGTTGTAGTCTTAGTAGTAAATGCAAGCTTACCGCTTACCAGAGTTGTGACTGGATCAAGCCTTCCTTGCAGGCGGAACTCGGCACATAGCCCATAAAGTAACAAAATCGACAGATGTAAATTTAATTTCCCGAGTGTGAGAGGACCATTGCATACACAAATCATCTAGTGGAAAGCGACAGAAGACCTTTGAAGGTGTACGCAGATGATATGGTTATCTATAAGAAAGAAGAAAGGAGAGAGTATCGATTTGCCGAGAATTGATGAATGGTGCAGGCTCAGGAGATAAACACTGAACGTAAATAAATGTAAAATATTGCGCGTACATAGGAAAAGATATCCACTACTGTACAACTACACAATTTATTACAATTTTTTGGAAACAGTATCTATCGCAAAGTATGTAGGAGTAACTGTCCACGGCGTCTTTAAGTGAAAAGATCACGTAAGAAGAATAATAGGGTCAAAGATGGCAGAATGAGATTTATGGGAAGAACACAAGGGAATGTTACACAAACGCGACAGAAATGACTTACAAGCGCTTGTTTGACCGATTCTTGAGTTGTTGTTGTTGTGGTCTTCAGTCCTGAGACTGTTTTGATGCAGCTCTCCATGCTACTCTATCCTGTGCAAGCTTCTTCATCTCTCAGTACCTACTGCATCCTACATCCTTCTGAATCTGCTGAGTGTATTCATCTCTTGGTCTCCCCCTACGATTTTTACCCTCCACGCTGCCCTCCAGTACTAAATTGGTGATCCCTTGATGCCTCAGAACATGCCCTACCAACCGATCCCTTCTTCTAGTCAAGTTGTCCCATACATTTCTCTTCTCCCCAATTCTATTCAATACCTCCTCATTAGTTACGTGATGTACCCATCTAATCTTCAGCATTCTTCTGTAGCACCACATTTCGAAAGCTTCTATTCTCTTCTTGTCCAAACTATTTATCGTCCATGTTTCGCTTCCATACATGGCTACACTCCATACAAATACTTTCAGAAATGACTTCCTGACACTTAAATCTATACTCGATGTTAACAAATTTCTCTTCTTCAGAAACGCTTTCCTTGCCATTGCCAGTCTACATTTTATATCCTCTCTACTTCGACCATCATCAGTTATTTTGCTCCCCAAATAGCAAAACTCCTTTACTACTTTAAGTGTCTCATTTCCTAATCTAATACCCTCAACATCACCCGACTTAATTCGACTACATTCCATTATCCTCGTTTTGCTTTTGTTGATGTTCATCTTATATCCTCCTTTCAAGACACTGTCCATTCCGTTCAACTGCTCTTCCAAGTCCTTTGCTGTCTCTGACAGAATTACAATGTCATCGGCGAACCTCAAAGTTTTTATTTATTCTCCATGGATTTTAATACCTACTCCGAATTTTTCTTTTGTTTCCTTTACTGCTTGCTCAATATACAGATTGAATAACATCGGGGAGAGGCTCCCTTCCCAACCACTGCTTCCCTTTCATGTCCCTCGACTCTTATAACTGCCATTTGGTTTCTGTACAAATTGTAAATAGCCTTTTGCTCCCTGTATTTTACCCCTGCCACCTTCAGAATTGCAAAGAGAGTATTCCAGTCAACATTGTCAAAAGCTTTCTCTAAGTCTACAAATGCTAGAAACGTAGGTTTGCCTTTCCTTAATCTTTCTTCTAAGATAAGTCGTAAGGTCAGTATTGCCTCACGTGTTCCAGTATTTCTACGGAATCCAAACTGATCTTCCCCGATGTCGGCTTCTACTAGTTTTTCCATTCGTCTGTGAAGAATTCGTGTTAGTATTTTGCAGCTGTGGCTTATTAAACTGATTGTTCGGTAATTTTCACATCTGTCAACACCGGCTTTCTTTGGGATTGGAATTATTATATTCTTCTTGAAGTCTGAGGGTATTTCCTCTGTTTCATACATCCTGCTCACCAGATGGTAGAGTTTTGTCAGGACTGGCTCTCCCAAGGCCGTCAGTAGTTCCAATGGAATGTTGTCTACTCCAGGGGCCTTGTTTCGACTCAGGTCTTTCAGTGCTCTGTCAAACTCTTCACGCAGTATCGTATCTCCCATTTCATCTTCATCTACATCCTCTTCCATTTCCATAATATTGTCCTCAGGTACATCGCCCTTGTATAGACCCTCTATATACTCCTTCCACCTTTCTGCCTTCCCTTCTTTGCTTAGAACTGGGTTTCCATCTGAGCTCTTGATGTTCATTCTTGAGTATTGGTCATCAATCTGGTAACGTTCCCATGTAGGTCTGATAGAAGAGGTACAGAAGATTCAACGAACAGCCGCGAGTTTCGTCACGGGATCGTTTGGTCAGTGCGAGAGCGTTACGGAGACGCTGAACTAACTCCAGTTGCATACACTACAAGAGAGGCGTTGTGCATGATGGAGAGAGTTGATACTGAACTGTCGAGAGAGCACTTTGCGTGAAGTGTTGGCAACATATTACTTTCTCTCACATACATCTCGCAACATGACGAAGACGAGAAAGTCCGAGAAATTACAGGTACTGCAGAGGCTAACCGACACTCGTTGTTCCAGCGCGCCATTTGCGAGCGGGACAGGGATGAGTTAGAGGTACCAGAAGTACCCTCCGTGAGGTGGCTTGCTGAGTATTCATATGGACGTAGTTGAATCATTTAGACTAACCCAGATGGCAGTTTTAAGACAGCCGGCCGGTGTGGCCGAGCGGTGCTAGGCGCTTCAGTCTGGAACCGCGCCTCCGCTACGGTCGCAGGTTCGAATCCTGCCTCGGGCACGGATGTGTGTGGTGTCCTTAGGTTAGTTAGGTTTAAGTAGTTCTAAATTCTAGGGAACTGATGACCTTACATGTTAAGTCCCATAGTGCTCAGAGCCACTTTTTAGTTATAAGACTTGAGGGACATGAAAGGGTAGCAGCGGTTGGGAAGGGAGTGAGACAGGGTTGTAGCCTGTCCCCGATGTTATTCAATCTGTATATTGAGCAAGCAATAAAGGAAACAAAAGAAAAATTCGGAGTTGGTATTAAAATCGATGGAGAAGAAATAAAAACTTTAAGGTTCGCCGATGATATTGTAATTCTGTCACAGACAACAAAGGACTTGGAAGAGCAGTTGAACGGAATGGACAGTGTCTTCAAAGCAGGATATAAGATGAACATCAACAAAAGCAAAACAAGGATAGTGGAATGTAGACGAATTAACTCGGTTGATGCTGAGGGAATTAGATTAGGGAATGAGACACTTAAACTAGTAAAGGTGTTTTGCTATTTGGGGAGCAAAATAACTGATGATGGTCGAAGTAGAGAGGATATAAAATGTAGATTGGCAATGGTAATGAGAGAGTTTATCAAGAAGAGAAATTTGTTAACATCGAGTATAGACTTAAGTGTTAGGAAGTCGTTTCTGAGAGTATTTGTATGGAGTGTAGCTATGTATAGAAGTGAAACATGGACGATAAATAGTTCGGACAAGAAGAGAACAGATGCTTTCGAAATGTGGGGATACAGAAGAATGATGAAGATTAGATGGGTACATCACGTAACTAATGAGGAGGTATTGAATAGAATTGGGGAGAAGAGAAATGTATGGGACAACTTGACTAGAAGAAGGGATCGGTTGGTAGGGCATGTTCTGAGGCATCAAGGGATCACCAATTTAGTACTGGAGGGCAGCGTGGAGGGTAAAAATCGTAGAGAGAGACCAAGAAATGAAAACACTAAGCAAATTCAGAAGGATGTAGGCTGCAGTACGTGCTGGGAGATGAAGCAGCTTGGAAAGGATAGAGTAGCATGGAGAGCTGCATCAAACCAGTCTCAGGACTGAAGACCACAACAACAACAACCCTGTATTACAGTTAGTTTGCTAAAACTATCTAAAACTGGTCCTAGTCTCCAAAAGCTTTCAAATGTAGCAGTATTAGTAATGGTTCAAATGGCTCTGAGCACTATGGGACTTAACATCTAAGGTCATCAGACCCCTAGAACTTAGAACTACTTAAACTTATCTAAATTAAAGACATTACACACAACCGTGCCCGAGGCAGGATTCGAACCTGCGACCGTAGCAGCAGCGCGGTCCCAGCGCCTAGAACCGCTCGGCCACGGCGGCCGGCCAGTATGAGTAGCGGGTGTCTTTTATAGTGGGTCTTCAACGGAAGTAAGTGAACGAATCGTCTATTAAAGTATGTGATTTAGAATGTACTTTAAAATGCAGTATTGAATGTTAGGTCAATTAGAGAGTGTTGTTTTTCCTCCAGGAGCTGATGATCTCTGTATAGTCTCACCGGGCGCTGGACAGTAATTTGGCGGTTAGTCAGAGTCGAAGATCTCATGGGCGGTATCTTCCAGATCTCGGCAAGAACAGCAGATGTCGTCACTCGGAATTCTTCCTAGCTTCCTTCTTCATCTCTGTGCTAGAACGTTACTTTTAGCATTTTTTGGGAACTGGAAACAATTTTGATATACTCAGAGCCAACGGGAGTAATGTTTACGGCAAGGAAAAACTTGTTTCGACATCTTGTATCAGTTATATTGACGTCATTGTACAGTATACCGTCAATATGCAAAGAATATCTGTCGAATGACGCGATGGAGCATGTTATCTCCAAGGAATGTTTTCGTGTGAACGTTTGCTATTTAAAACTGTCACGATACCGTCCATGACTAATGTCAAAGTCACTCAAAATCCTTTTCAGTCAGGATAGTCATTGTCCGCACTTTTGCCACACTGCGTCAGTTTACTCGGTTCCGGCCTACCGTTTTTTCGCAAGTTTAAGTAAGATTTTTGCACACATTTTCGAGAAGTAGTGCATTTGCGTCACTTCGGGAATCGGTATTCGGTAAAAAAAATCAAGTTTATGCTCTGACGCTATTTTGCACACTCGCGAGGCAACACACCTTGTAGCCTCCCCCTCACTCATCGACCTTAATGACAGTGAAAAATGAAACCGCGTGTACCTAATGAAAATTTGGGAAAAGCAATCGTCACCGAAGTTAATCTGTCGGTAAAGAAAGAGGAAAGGGTTACATCTAAATGAAAGGAAAAATGCAAATGTAACTGATGGAGATTAATTTTGAAAGGGGGTAGAGTTAATAAAGAAAGTAAATGTGCGGGCGTTACGTCAACAATTAACTAGCGGTAATTAGATATTTGAGATTTGGGGGAAATTACGGTCGCCAGTCCTATGGACAATTACTATAGTAACTAAAAAAGAAAGATTATTACACATATAATTAGCACTAGAAGCGTGGCAACTGAAGGTTGACACGTGTAGTGTGAAAACTGAAAGTTTGTCAGAAGTAATAAAATTCGCTACACTCTGACTTAATTTAGCAAAAGAATTAATAAAACTGGAAAATCGAAAGTTAATTTAGTGACTGAAGTTAATAGTGAGCTTTCTTTCTGAAGCACATCGAAATTCAGTAAAATACGGTTAGTCTTGGACTACCTCAACAATCATTTCAAAAGCTACTTGAATCTACGCAATTTAGAAATAAGGGATTTAACTTTGAACTTGAATTAAATGATTCTGAATAATTAACAATAGTAAAATTTAGTACGTACCAAGCTGAGCTGCAGTCACAGGTAAGCTAAAATACGGTAACAAAACTCGCACTCTTAATTTGTGCTTGTGTAATCTAAATATTGTAGCCAGCTATGAATACCTCAACTGAACTTTGAAATTAAAGCAGTGAAATGCTATAATATTACTTTAATGCTGGCATTTGAATTTCAACGACACTCGGGTTCATTCCGGAAAAGGAAGGGACCCTGCTTGGTAATGCAATTGGGACAATGAGCAACAAATGTTCATGCTAAGTTGCTGTAATTATAGTTACGAAAATTGTACAGTTTGAAAAGCTGAGGTCTGCCATACAGTTCTAAAACTTTACGTGCTCTTGATGTGCGCCAGCTAATGCTTCCCGTCCGCGACACCATGTCAGAAACTATCATAGCAAGTCGAGCGCAATTACATGCTGCCCAACCCCGAAAGCGCGGCAACTCGCGGGAGCGTCACACAACACCTGTTCCACTGCACCACCCCAGCCAGACTCTCCCTCTGCCCACTCTCCACGCGACAGAGTTAACACTACCAAAGATCCTAAACACTTTGGTTCTCCACACGACCTATCGATGTATTCGTTCGATAGCAGTTTTCCCTAGGCAAGACCCAGGGTAAAAATACAAATAATATTTACGAAACAAACCAATTATACATCGACGTAAATGCATAAATATATATATACAAATAGTAAAACAATTACAATATGTAAAGACACAGAAATGTCATATATTCAGGTAACAAAAATAAGGAAAACAAATTTACAGTACAATAGATGGAAATAGGGTGATATGCATTTCCGGCGTTACAATCTGACACTCAGTCCACCCTGTCCCTGTCTCTGGCGATCTCCGCCTCCGCTTCAGTCCACAGCGCCACACGCTGTGTCCAGCTATTGGGTGTTCTTTTAAGCAGCTCTAGCTTGCTTCTGCATGTTCCCTTAAATTCAAAAGCACCTTGCTAACTGGCTTTTTGGTTTGATTCTTCTAAGACAGTTTTATAATTTCTGTAAACTGTACTTTTAAATTCTGAAGTCTCTCACCTAGCACTTCCACCAATCAGAGGATTTTCTTGAGACGTTCTCCCACGTGCGCCTCGCACCGATGGCACAACAAAGACTGACTGTGCGACCGTACGAGGTGCATTCAAGTTCTGAGGCCTCCGATTTTTTTTCTCCGGACTGGAAAGAGATAGAAACATGCGCATTGTTTTAAAATGAGGCCGCGTTCATTCTCAATACATCCCAGAGATGGCAGCACCGTACGGCAGATGGAATTTTACCGCCAGCGGCGAGAATGAGAACTGTTTTAAATACTTAAAATGGCGACGTTTTCCTTACTTGAACAGCATGCAATCATTCGTTTTCTGAATTTGCGTGGTGTGAAACCAATTGAAATTAATCGACAGTTGAAGGAGACGTGTGGTGGTGGAGTTATGGATGTGTCGAAAGTGCGTTCGTGGGTGCGACAGTTTAATGAAGGTAGAACATCGTGTGACAACAAACCGAAACAACCTCAGGCTTGCACAAGCCGGTCTGACGACATGATCGAGAAAGTGGAGAGAATTGTTTTTGGGGATCGCCGAATGACTGTTGAACAGATCGCCTCCAGAGTTGGTATTTCTGTGGGTCCTGTGCACACAATCCTGCATGACGACCTGAAAATGCGAAAAGTGTCATCCAGGTGGGTGCCACGAATGCTGACGGACGATCACATGGCTGCCTGTGTGGCATGTTGCCGAGCAATGTTGATGCGCAACGACAGCATGAATGGGACTTTCTTTTCGTCGGTTGTGACAATGGATGAGACGTGGATGCCATTTTTCAATCCAGAAACAAAGCGCCAATCAGCTCAATGGAAGCACACAGATTCACCGCCACCAAAAAAATTTCGGGTAACCGCCAGTGCTGAAAAAATGATGGTGTCCATGTTCTGGGACAGCGAGGGCGTTATCTTTACCCATTGCGTTCCAAAGGGCACTACGGTAACAGGTGCATCCTACGAAAATGTTTTGAAGAACAAATTCCTTCCTGCACTGCAACAAAAACGTCCGGGAAGGGCTGCGTGTGTGCTGTTTCACCAAGACAACGCATCCGCACATCGAGCTAACCTTACGCAACAGTTTCTTCGAGATAACAACTTTGAAGCGATTCCTCATGCTCCCTACTCACATGACTTGGCTCCTAGTAACTTTTGGCTCTTTCCAACAATGAAAGTCACTCTCCGTGGCCGCACATTCACCAGCCGTGCTGCTATTGCCTCAGCGATTTTCCAGTGGTCAAAACAGACTCCTAAAGAAGCCTTCGCCGCTGCCATGGAATCATGGCGTCAGCGTTGTGAAAAATGTGTACGTCTGCAGGGCAATCACGTCGAGAAGTAACGCCAGTTTCATCGATTTCGGGTGAGTAGTTAATTAGAAAAATAATCGGAGGCCTTAGAACTTGAATGCACCTCGTATTACGTAATCGTTCGTTATGCACGTCACATTTAGAAATTTTCATCAGCTTTTAAATGAAACGTGACCTTTACAAGACGAATAAGCAGAGGGAGACCAAGAGCTATGCAGAGACGATTATCACAAAGTGAACTAGCATGAAGAGCTGCAGCAGACCAGTCCTCGAACTGATGAATACACCAAGAGGGACAAACACAAACTGCCGTTCCACATACACACCTCTGCTAACTTGACATCAGAGGGTAAAGAGATCATCATGGTAACAGAAACATCGCCATTTGGTGTTCGATCGTAGGAAAAGAATCGCCTGTGTCAATGAAGCGCAATACATTCTAATATATTCCGATACTAAGTAGAGTGAACGTCGCAAAAGACTCGTAGCTTGCAATGTTTCTTGCAAAAAGGAACTGTTCCGGCAGATGGTGAAGGTTTTCTCATGTGGGGGACGTTTAAACGGTATGCACTGAGACTCCTGAGACGTTTACCGTTGTTCTTCATTTGCAGACAATGCAGGCACCTACTGTGTGATCACGAGCATTTGTTTTGTTTGTGTGTAGCAGCCTTTAGGAGGCCTATTCCTCCTAAACTATTGGAATGCTTGGACTAAGGCCTTGTAGACACGGAAATACTTGCGTGAGTCTACAAGCTGCTTTACCTCACGTCTACTAACCACATCTGGGGTATCATGGAGAGAGATGTGCGTAGCTTGGAACCAGCTGCAATGTGTCTGTGGTTTGCAAGGTTGCTGATGTTTGTTAAGCGGGTCAGGCATCGAGATTCGTGCATTTTTGGACCCAGCCGCAATCAGTCGTCACAGGTTGTAGGCTGTTAGTCTGGTTGCACAGTCAATGGTCAAGTTTGCGCACTTTGTATCAAGCTGCAGTTCGTGTTCATAGATTGTTGACAGCAGTAAGTTAGTCGGGAATCAATATGTGCACCATGGATCAATTTTCAGTCAGTTTTTGAATATTGTTAACTTTGTGGTGTTGGTAAAGCAGTCAAGAATCAAGAAATATGCGTGGTGGACGTAAAAGAAATCAGTCTTTGTAGGATATTACGTTGGTAGTATTGCTTTAAAAGTCAATGACGTAGGTGTGTGCCGGCCGGGATAGCCGAGCGGTTCTAGGCGCTACAATCCGGAACCGCGCGACCGCTACGGTCGCAGGTTCGAATCCTGCCTCGGGCATGGATGTGTGTGACGTCCTTAGGTTAGTTAGGTTTATGTAGTTCTAAGTTCTAGGGGACTGATGACCTCAGACGTTAAGTCCCACAGTGCTCAGAGCCATTTGAACCATTTTTGAACGTAGGTGTGCATCCACCGAAAAACTACGAGACTGTGTTTATCCCTGGATTATATAAGACGTAAGTACACTAACTGCGGTAGCCACTTGAACTAGCAACTGTAAACAACGAATGTGCAGTCGACCAGTTATAAGCATTCAGCTTCAAGTAATTCATGTCCGGGCACAGTGTGCCAACGTTGTTGTATCATAAATCGCAATGGAGCAACATCTATAAGTCATGTGTTCAAGAGATTCTCCAGAATGCTATGAAGAAGAGAAACGTCTGTGCAAAGTTTTATCGCACCCTCTGACTCTCGAACAAAAACAACGACGCATTGTCAATTGTAGCGACTTAACTGAAATGCAAAACGCGGATAGTTCTTTCTTGGAAGAAATGATTCACGCTGAGTTATCAATATGAACTTATCACAAAACAAAAAAGTGCAGAAATGCATCCAAAGGGTTAACGATTTGACGACGTGACCGACATTCAAGCCTGTGTGATTCGTGATTTGAACAGTAAGATAAAGGAGTCAAATAGTCGTATGAACGTTCTATGCGAGGTGGGGACTGACTATGCAGAATACCTGAAACGTTAAAACCATCATGTTACCGTTGTTCTATTTTTTTTTTTATTAATTCAGGCTCGAAACGTTTTTTGTACTGACGGGGGTGTACCTTGTACCCAGCTGCAGTTAATCTTTGAAAGCTTTTACGCTCTTGCTAATCGATAGGCAGCCAAAGATCAATATGATCCCATATAGGGTTTCGTGTAGTCCACGCCACCATGTGCCTATGCTGTCATTTAAGCGAATGTTGGTGTGCGATACGTTACTAGAGAGGTGTTTCCAGTTCACTCGGCTATCAGTGAAAACCTGGACCTAAAACCACGTTTTGGAGCATTATCCCTGCCTCAGAATGTACATTGCACAGGCACTTAAAACTTCTACAGCGTGCCAATTTAAGCCTGGATTAAAACATATTTAGCGATTATCGAGTATAAAAGTAACAGATCAAGCCTCTACTTTTTTAAATACGATATTAGTCTGATTATTAGTTTAAGAAAATGAAAATAATTTAAAATGTTTGTAAAATTTGGAGAACGTTGCAAATCTATCACTTCATTAATTTACAAGATTACCCTCTAAAGATTCACATTGCGTAGGTCTTTTTACTGAGTAATGAAGAGACAGCAAAAGACTTGGAAGAGCAGTTGAACGGAATGGAGAGGGTCTTGAAAGGAGGATATAAGATGAACGTCAACAAAAGCATAACGAGGATAATGGAATGTAGTCGAATTAAGTCGGGTAATGCTGAGGGAATTAGACTAGGAAATGAGACGCTTAAAGTAGTGAATGAGTTTTGCTATTTGGGGAGCAAAATAACTGATGATGGTCGTAGTAGAGAAGATATAAAATGTAGACTGGCAATGGCAAGGAAAGCGTTTCTGAAGAAGAGAAATTTGTTAACATCGAGTATAGATTTAAGTGTCAGGAAGTCGTTTCTGAAAGTATTTGTATGGAGTGTAGCCATGTATGAAAGTGAAACATGGACGATAAATAGTTTGGACAAGAAGAGAATAGAGGCTTTCGAAATGTGGTGCTACAGAAGAATGCTGAAGATTAGATGGGTAGATCACATAACTAATGAGGAAGTATTGAATAGAACTGGAAAGAAGAGGAGTTTGTGGCACAACTTGGCAAAAAGAAGGGACCGGTTAGTAGGACATGTTCTGAGGCATCAAGGGATCACAAATTTAATATTGGAGGGCAGCGTGGAGGGTAAAAATCGTAAAGGGAGACCAAGAGATGAATACACTAAGATGTAGGTTGCATTAAGTACTGGAAGATGAAGAAGCTTGCACAGGATAGGGTAGCATGGAGAGCTGCATCAAACCAGTCTCAGGACTGAAGACCACAACAACAATGAGGACGAAGCTGCGGCGGATGAATTGCTACCTTATTATAAACCTTTCTGCAGGGAAATAATCAAGGAAAAAAACATGTGTAGCATAAGAGACTACATGCTATATTTAGATCAGTTTAAAAAACAGTTGATAAATTCCTATAAGCTAGGTGTTCTACTATATTGTAGTGGTAAAACTGAATAGATTGTATGCATATTTTCCCACAAATATTAGCTTACCATCATTTCTTTGCTTTAAAAAGAAAAAGGAAGACGATACTGATGAATTTCCTTGAGATCTCTTCATAGCAGTTCCTCTTCATACACGGAGTGACCATGACTTTATTGTTACACCAATACTGGACAGTGAAGTGATTGTCGCGTGGTGTTCGATTGTGAGTCGCCTGCCTCTCGGTAACCCCTCCTTCAAACTTACAGCAATACTATACAGATTCATGCTTATCCATCGCTGTCGTTCGTCACTGGTAGTCATAGCAACACAATTCATTAAAACCTGGAATATCGTCTTTTTAGTGAATATTACTAATTACGAGTATTTGATTTACTGGCATGCTAGTAAATCATGCAAACCGTTAAATCTTACTGGATTTAGTACATGCAAATAGTGAAGCTTGGAGATGTTCGTTCAACGATCTCATATTTTGTCAATCAGAACTCAAAGAGCAAAACTTCTTTTGAAAAATTATTTGGGGCATGTCTACTACCCCCTCCCACTGTCCCTCCCGTCGGTGACGATCATGTCCCATATTAGAAACGAGATTCGCATATTGTATAACCCACGTAGAGCAAGCAGCGTGCTGAACTGTAGAAATAGGCCCGAGTACAAACTAAAGGCAGTTTTCCCTTTATTTTTTGCCAAAATTATAACATTCCTGTAACGTTACACTTATAAAGTAACTGCTGTAGCTCACGATGATGAAGATCCCGCGCTGAATACGTGTGGCGTGTGGAAAGCTCGCAGAAACAGTGTTCTCACACAAGAGCACTGAAAGAGCGAATCTGTTTGTGGTTGGCTGACTTATTGACAAGCCCGCTACACACCGACGTCAGAACTGAGGGAAAGCCAGAGATAAAGAAAGATTAGGCAGGATATGCCTGCTTAATGAATACGTTCTTATTTTTGGCAACATCGTGTTCATTTCTGTGCGTAGAAGACGATTAATGAAGGCCGTACCACTCCGTTACAGCTATAACTTTATGACTTCTGAAGACACTTGGTTTCCTTATTACTTTGCTTGTGTGCTGGGAGTAGTTAGTTTCGCACAGTACCTTGCGGCAGCCTTGCCCTTGAAGAGGTAAATAACGTTGATATACCGTTAATTCGTGTGAATTACGGAGGATTCGCGACGGAAGATAATCCAAGGTATTTATGGAACATGAAGCTCACCGGGGTTTAATGTGACCACTATAAATACGCGAGAGCAACAGCTGGCCAGTAGCGCAGTCCTAAGGGTGAGGCGCCCTCAGAATGAGCCGTACCGTCGTCCTTGTTGTGGTGGCAGCCCTGCTGAGCGAGACGTGGGGAGTCCCCTTGTCTTCTGGGTCATCGCCGAGAGCTGCCAATCACTTCCCAGACGGTTTCTATTTGGGCGCTGCTACAGCAGCCTACCAGGTAGAAGGGGGCTGGAACGAGGGCGGTACGTACCTCACTTTTCACGATGGTTGTGAAATAATATTTTGCTTAGTTGCGTGACCGATGCATGTACATGACTTACCACAGCCCCCCATGTATTTACCATAGGCAAAATTATTTGGTACATACTTTGCACGGAGAATGACTTGGTTGCTCACGTCGGTACCAATGATGTGCGTCGCTTTGGATCAGAAGAGATTCTGTCTGGTTTCGAGCGGCTAACAGAAGTGGTAAAGGCTGCCAGTCTTGCTTGCAAGATGAAAGCAGAGCTGACCATTCGCTGCATAATCGACAGGACCGATCGCGGACCTCTGGTACAGAGCCGAGTGGGGGTCTGAATCAGAGGCTGAGACGGTTCTGCGACCGTGTAGGCTGCAGGTTCCTCGACTTGCGCCAAAGAGTGGTTGGGTTTCGGGTTCCGCTGAATAGGTCAGGTGTCCACTATACGCAGGAGGCGGCTACACGGGTAACAGGGGCTGTGTGGCGTGGACTGGGCGGTTTTTTTTTAGGTTAGAGGGTCTCGGGAAAACACAAGAAGGGCTTCAGTCACAAAGAGTTCAGGCTGAACTCAGGAAGAACATAGATACAGTAACCATTGGTACAACAGTTGTAAATTGTCGTAGCTGTGTTGGGAAGGACCAGAGCACCAAGCGCTAATAGAAAGCACTGATGCTCAAATCGTTATAGGCACTGAAAGCTGGCTGAAGCCGGATATAAGCTCAGCTGAAATTTTTTCGAAGAACCTAATGGTGTTCCGAAAGGATAGGCTAAACACGGTTGGCGGTGGCGTGTTGGTTGCTGTTAGAAGTAGTTTAACCTGTCGCGAAATTGAAGTAGATACTTCCTGTCAGTTAGTATGGGCAGAGGTCATTGTTCGCAACCAGAAGAAAATAATAATTGGATCCTTTTACCGACCTTCCAATTGAGATGATGCAGTTGCTGAAAGGTTAAAAGAAAACTTGAGTTTGATTTCAAACACGTACCCGATTCAAACGATAATAGTTGGTGGTGACTTTAATTTACCCTCGATATGTTGGCGAAAATACATGTTTAATTCCGGAGGTACGCATAAAATATCATCCGAAATTGTGTTAAACGCATTCTCTGAAAATTATTTCGAGCAGTTAGTTCATGAGCCCACGCGAATAGTAAACGGTTGTGAAAACACACTTGACCTCTTAACAACAAATAATCCTGAGTTAATAACCAGCATCAAAACCGATATAGGGATTAGTGAACACAGGGTTGTCGTAGCGAGATTGAATCTTGTAATCCCCAAATCCTCGAAAGATAAGCGAAAAATATACCTATTCAAAAAAGGAGATAAAAATTCATTTGACGCCTTCCTGAGAGAAAATCTCCACTCATTCCAAATTAATAATATAAGTGTAGACCGCATGTGGCTTAAATTCAAAGAAACAGTAGCGGCAGCAATTGAGAGGTTTATACCAAATAAACTAACAAACGACGGAGCTGATCCTCCTTGGAACACAAAACGGGTTAGAACACTGTTGCAGAAACAACGAAACAAACATGCTAAACTTAAACTGACGCAAAATCCCCGAGATTGGCGATCCTTTACAGAAGCTAGAAACTTAACACGGAGTTCAATGCGAGACGCCTATAACAGTTTCCACAACGAAGCTTTGTCTCGAAACCTGGGAGAAAATCCAAACAGATTCTGGTCGTATGTGAAGTATGGTAGCGACAAGAAACAATCAATGCCTTCTCTGCGCGATAACAATGGAGATACTATTGAAAACAGTGCTGGCAAAGCAGATTTACTAACCACAGCCTTCCGAAATGCCTTCACAAATGAAGACGAAGTAAATATTCCAGAATTCGAATCGATAACAGCTGCCAACGTGAGTAACGTACAAGTGAATATCCTCAGAGTTTGAATCAACTCAAATCACTTAATAAAAGCAAGTCTTCTGGTCCAGACTGTATACCAATTAGGTTCCTTTCGGAGTATGCTGATGTATTAGCTCCATACTTAACAATCATATACAACCGTTCGCTCGACGAAAGATCCGTACCCAAAGACTGGAATGTTGCACAGATCACACCAATACTCAATAAAGGTAGTAGGAGTAATGCACTAAATTACAGGCCCATTCGTTAACGTCGATATGCAGCAGGATTTTAGAACATATATTGTGTTCGAACATTATGAATTACCTCGAAGGAAACGGTCTATTGACACACAGTCAACATGGGTTTAGAAAACATGGTTCCTGTGAAACACAACTAACTCTTTATTCACATGAAGTGCTGAGTGCTATTGACAAGGGATTTGAGATCGATTCCGTATTCCTGGATTTCCGGAAGGCATTTTACACTGTATCACACAAGCAGCTCGTAGTAAAATTGCGTGCCTATGTAGACCTAATGTAGATCTTAATCAAGTCCATCCATTGGGTTTGAGGTCTTCCTTCAGGTCTTCTCCCATCCACCTGTCTTTCCAAATTGAAATTGGCTGTTCTAGTTGGCTCCATTCTCAACACATGCCCGTACCACCGAAATCTAGATGCGCCAATTCGATCTAATAGGGATGTCTTTATTCCGGCTTTTTTCCTCACCTCCTCATTCCTTAACTTGTCAATCTTGGTCTTCTGGATGGCTGATCTAAGAAATTTCATCTCTGATGCTTGGAGCCTTGATGACCATAGGTCAATATTGGTATGAAATAGCTATTAAACATCATCAGTTTGGCCTGCTTTGGAATCAAGTCATCACATAAAAGTGATCTTACTTGTTGGTAGAGTTCATATGCTTTTGCACTCTGCTAGTGATTTCATTTCTGACCAATTTATCACTAGAGATTACATTTCCAAGGTAAGGACAACTGTCCACACATTCTGGTTAGTGGTCTCCTAGTTTTACACTTGCTGGTTGTCCATCTCTGTTGACCACCATCACCACTGTGTTGGTCTTGCTGATGTTGAGGTTATATTTCTGGAACTGAGATTTCCATTCATCGAGTCTGATCTGTACTTTCTCTTCAGTTTCACCCTGTATTCGATGTCATGAACAAAGGCAAATGCATTGAGTTCACCTGACTTCTCCTTGGCGTTCTCCACTATAGTATCCACAACAGTGATGAATAGTAGTGGGGACAGTGAACTTGCCTGCCGAACTCCCCTCTTGATCGTCCTCCCCCAGTTTGTACACAGCTAGTACAGTCTTTGTACAACATCTGAATTTTTCTTATTAGTCCTTCAAGCATATTCTTTTTCCTCAGGCATTCCCAGATCTTTTATAACACTATCATAGGCTGTTTCTATATCCAGGAATACAATGACCATGTTCTAGCCTTTCTCCCAATACTTTTCCATCAACATGTGGGTGCTGAAAACTAGGTCTGTTGTTATCTGTTACTTCTGAAGTCATATTGTTCCTCCTCCAGCTGTGCTTCTATGATAGTTCCCAGCCTCTTTTCTATGATCGACTCAAGTATTTTCAGCCCATGAGACAATAGGGTTATTACTCCATAGTTGGCGCGTTTCCGCCTGCTACCTTTCTTAAACAGGGTAATTATTACACCGTTGCTCCAATGCCCCTATGGCACTGAGTACTCGTTGCAGCCATTGTATGCCTGGGATACCTGCTGCCTGTATCATGTCTGCGTTCATTTCATCTGCACCTGAAGATTTTCCTTTAGGCATAGATTTTAAGACTGCCTGTTTCTGTCCAGGTGTTTGGGGGCGGGGGGGGGGGGTCCTCATTGTAAGTGTGGATTTCCAGTTCTGTATTTGGTTCTTCAGCTTTGCCCTGGTGATGGGAATTTCCTCATTGTAAATGTAGATTTCCAGTTCTGTATTTGGTTCTTCAACTGACCTATTTAATAGGTGGTCAAAATGGTTTTTCAGGACTTCTCTCATGTCACTTTCTGTCCTAACCAAATTTCCATTTTCATCTTCAAGTTCTTTTATGGTATTCATTGGTTTCCGTTTACCTCTGACAACCCTATACAACAGTTTCTGATTGTCTCTACTGTCCTTCTCCAATTTGTAAGTGAATATCTTCCATGCCTTGGTCTTTTCTTCTGCAACTATTCTTTTAACTTCCAGTTTCTTGACTCTGTACATTTGTTGGAGGTTTCTGATCTTTGCCTCATCTCTAATAAGTTCTGGTTTATTTTTCTCCCGAGGGGGGGAGGGGGGGGGAGCCGCGAGCGCCGGGTCCTGGCGTCCCATCTCGGTGCGGCCTGTTTATTCCGTCTGCCGCCACTGACCTGCCTCTATCGGTGCGCTCTCTCGTCTTATTCCTGATAATGTTGTGTTCCACGCGGTGCTGAGCTGGAAGCCACTATCCCGATTGACCAGGTTATCACTGACGCGCCTCTTTAATAATCGAGTCTCAGAAACCGCTCTACACAGTCTCTTGGTCTCTTCAGATTGAAACGTGTGTTCTTCACTGAGGTTGTGCTCCGCCACCGCGGATTTTTCTTCTTGTCGGAGGCGAACGCTTCTCACATGTTCAGAGATGCATTGTATCATGCAATGCTGCGTCTGTCCAATATATTGTTTCCCACATTCACAGGAAATGCTATAGAAACCCGGTGTTCTAAGACCCAAGTTGTCCTTCATTGGGCCCAGTATATTTCTGATTTTTGCTGGAGGATGGAAGATGGTTTTTATCTTGTTCTTCTCCAGTTTCTTGCCAATATTGGCCGTGGGCGGCCCTGTGTACGGGAGGAACGCCAGACGTTTGTTGTTCTCTTCTTCCTGAAGGTCCTTAGGTCCTTCTTCTTCTTCTTCTTGCTCATCTTGAGAGCGCGTCTAATCTGCATTTGGTGTGTCCATTCCTCTAGAGGGTTTTCTTCAGGTGCTGAACCTCAGTAGGTGGACTGTCCTTGTCGGATATGTCATGAGCTCTGCGGACAAGGTAGTGAGCACGGATTTCCGTTGTGTTGGGTGATGGCAGCTGTTGGCGTTGAGGTACAGGTCTGTGTGCGTTTTTTTTTTCAGTAGACTGTGTGTACCAGTGTGCCGTCCGTTTTATTCTTTGTTAGGATATTGAGGAAGGGTAGGCACCCAGTTTCTTCCAATTCCATCGTGAAATTGATGTTCTCATGTATGCTGTACAAATAGTTGAGAAATTCCGTTAGAGTGTCCTCGCCGTGAGGCCAGATCGCGAAAGTATCGTCCATGTACCGATAAAAGACCACGTGTTTAAGGCTAACTCGGACTAACAATCATGAGTCTAACTCTGCAATTGATTTTGTGCTATGCTTCCGAATTATCCCTTGAATTCCATCTTCAAGCGTAGTTGAGGCATCTGAACCTCTCCTGGCTATATAAATGAAATCAGGCCTTGAGTGTGGCGAGATCTTCCATCACGGACGTGAGGGCAGAGTGACACGTCTTCAGTCTCCGAGCTCTCCGACACCACTACTTCTACTCTCACAGACAGACCTCCTCTCACAACAATGCTTAGAAACGCGCTCCCATGTTTCGCTCTCAGACTGTTACTATCGATATCTGAGTGCTTACACAATGCAAAGAATAGTGTTAAGTTGACTAGGTTGTTTTCAATGAAATGGAGAGTTCTGACACCCTCCTTACATAGTGTGAGCTGTTGGGCCAAGGTGGATTAGCGACTAACGCACCTGCCCAGTAAGCAGGAGACGCGGGTTTGATTCCCGCCTTCTTACAAATTTTCATTCGCCATTTAGTCTGTATACATAAACTCATATCTGTATGTGACCAATAAAGTTCTTGAAGTTGTGTCATGTCATTTAAAATAAACACTGGTCACGAGCCGTGGAGATGTGCTGCAGCGTTGTCGTGCTGTTAGCGACGGCACTCGCGTCGGTCGTCTGCCAAACTTCGCCGCTCTGTCCTGACGGGTACCCTCATCGTTCTTCCCACTTTGATTTCTGCCGTTATTTTACGTAGTGTTGCTTGTCTGTCAGCACCGACGACTCTACCCAAAGGTCGTCAACTGAAGGCTGTCGGCTGCCACACTGTCCGTGGTCAGAAGTGACGCTTGAAATCTGAATTCTTGGCACACTTTTGACAAGTGATTTTCAGAGCAACAAATTCCCTAAGGATTTCCGAAATGGAATGTCCCATGCGTCTGGCTGCAACTACAAGTCTGCAGTCAGAGTCTGTCAATTCTCGTCTTTCGGTCACGACTACGTCGGAAACCTTTTCACAGAAACCACACAAATACAAATACAGCTCCGACAATGGGCTGCCCTATTGTGCCTCACGTGCGCGGTACTGCCGCCATATGCGTATGCGCATCTGGCTATCCCGTGACTTTCGTCACCTCAGTGTGTGTTCCCTGGCCTTGTATATAATTTTAAACAACAACTTTACACAGAAACATGCTGTTTTATTTCCTTCCTTTCGTTTCACAGAAAACATGAAAATTGTACTTATGGGTTGTCGGCTTACGATTACAAAACTACTATAGTGTCTGAATAGTCCGAAACTTCTTAATCCGACCTATTCGCAGATAAAGCTTTGTGAAATACTGTCATTGAAGCTACTATCCTCACAGATCAAGTAGCTTGGGAGGTCTCTCTCACACCCTGTGTAGCAAACGAAATGCTAAATAGTTTTAAAAGACTTCAATTCCCAATCAAGGTTTCATTTGTAACAGCAATAAACTAATCTGTCAGATGGGGGGGGGGGGAGGAAGGAAAAGACATGCACAGAGGGGGGGAGTATGAAGTTGGTGGGAGAGAGAGGGGGAGGAGGAGGAGGTGAGGTGAGAGGAGGAGGAGACAGACAAACAGAAGGGGCGGGGGGGGGGGGGAGGAAGAGGTTGACAGAGAGAGGGGACAAGGACGGAGGAAGGAGTTTAGGACGTACATCTAATTCACATATATATTTAGCAATTGCGACAATTAAGCGCTGAGAAAAGATCCATTTCGAGGAATTGTTTTTATTGTGATTTTACTTTGCATTACCTTGCTTTGAACGAAGCAAAATCAGCGAAGTAAAGTTTAGCATCTGTGTCGTGTTCTGTCGTTGAGATAGCTGAATTTGAGAGTCTGAATTCATCTACACTCGAACTTAAAAACAGTTTTTTTTATGATTTTTAATTTTCTGATAAGCAGTTCATAAGATTGATAGAGTACAGCTGTTAATATGCACAACAGCTATAAACTCTCTTACTATTATTGATCAGACACAGAAGGCTTATTCGTGAACTCTCCATAGCAAAAAAATGGCTCTGAGCACTATGGGACTTAACATCTGAGGTCATCAGTCCCCTAGAACTTAGAACTACTTAAACCTAACTAACCTAAGGACAGCACACACATCCATGCCCGAGGCAGGATTCGAACCTGCGACCGTAGCGGTCTCGCGGTTCCAAACTGAAGCGCCTAGAACCGCACGGCCACACCGGCCGGCTCTCCATAGCAGATCGTTTCAATCCTATCTTTGGAGCACGAAAAATACGGGTGCAAGAATCCTCCAATTGTATCAAACCTCCAGAAATGTCTCAATTTAGCCAGTAAGTCCATAGAGGATTGTGTAAGAGGCGTACAACATAATTGGCAGTGCTTTTCCACCCCAGTTTTGCACAGGTTAAGAAAAGCCGTCCTTGGACTACCTTAGTAAGTCGTCGAGGAGGATTTTTTCTATATGTTTTGCCGAGAAGCTGTCGCAGTTTACGTCCCGCGCAAGGGGAAACGTTGTTAGTAATAATCTCGAAAAGTTCTTGACCGATTTATTTAAAATTTTGGCACAATGCACTAATAAACATTGAGACAAGCAAAGGCGATATATTTTTTTAAATCACTGTGCACTGTGTTTTCTGTAAAATCGTCTGTGAGAAAAAAGTACTGTGCTGTACAGCGAATGTCAGCGGTTTCGTTTTCGTTTTTGGAGTCAGTTCGAACTACGATAGATTCGGAGTGATGAAACGTGAAGCTATATTGCTCGAAGTAACGTTCAAAAAGGGTACCATTGCGATGTACTTACTTAGTAAACACCGTATTCTGATAATATCGGTACAATTAATAATGATTAACTGAAAACTGACAATTTCCTGACAGCAGGGTCTTACAAAAGAAATGATCATAAGGCATCCTATCGGCGACAGGCGAAACGCGCACCCTGTACCTCGTACTTTCACTCGTGATATTTCGTAGCCATTCGTACATTTTCTTTACCTTAAACATTATGTATTTATTTATTAAATGATCGATTCCTGGCGGTGTAATACTGTTGCAAGGAAGTGTTTATGGTCTGTAGGCGTCTCCTAACATCAGTACTCGAGAAAAACGACTTTTACTAGAAAGTTAAGCAAGAGTACTTGCTTCGCTCCAGAATAACTGTGCTTTTCTGAGTACCTCGCTGTGGGCGTAACGGGCGTTATTGTGTCTAGCCACAGCGCCTCACAATGCCGTTCACTGGCGACGCCATGCAGTCAACCGGCTCCTTCATCCAGCGTGGGAACTGGAGTGTTACTCCCGACTGTGAGCGTTTTGCGATACCGCTCTACCCATTGAATGCTACATGACACCTGCAGACGCGATACAAATTTATAAAACTGGAAAATAAGGAAATTAAATGCGGTTACAATGAAATGAACACACTTAGCTCCTTACAGGCGTTGACATACGTCAACGGGGACAGATGAAAATGTGTGACCCGACCAGGACTCGAACCCGTGATCTCCTGCTTTCATGGCAGACGCTCAATCCATCTGAGCCACCGAGGACACAGAGGATAGCGCAACTGCAGGGATTTATCTCTGGCACGCCTCCCGCGAAACCCACATTCTCAACGTATTGTCCCGCACTACATTCGTAGTGCCCCCGCCCATTATACTCATTACTGGAGGCGCGTTGCCGATTCCCGTAAGAGTTCGGGCACTGTTTGTGCATTCGCCCAGAAGAAGAAGATGGTCAAGTGGCCGGTGAGCCTTAACTACATATATACTAAGATGGTATCTGTTCCTTCGGACATGTCTGAAAGAGCAGATACCATCGGTGACCATGCAGCTCGTTAGAATGAAATTACAATGAAATGAACACCCTTAGCTGCTTACAGGCGTTGACATACGTCAAAGCAGGAGATCTCGGGTTCGGGTCCTGGTCGGGGCACACATTTTCATCTGTCCTCGTTGATGTATGTAAGCAGCTAAGGGTGTTCATTTCATTGTAATATCATTCTAACGAGCTGCATGGTCACCGATGGTATCTGCTCTTTCGGACATGTCCGAAAGAATATATACCATCTTAGTATATATATAATCAAATGCGGCCTGAACAGTAGGGGTACCTTACACTGGTTGCAGGAGTAAGTAAATTACGTGTAACCTCTCCAACTTTTACACTTGCTCCGTCCACGGTCGTGCGTGCCTTGCTCCTGCTTCACACGACAGTAATCGGGAGACTTCAAATAAGAGTGTATTTGTTTCAGCACGCGCTAACATCTTTGAGATAATGGAGTATAGCAACAAAGTGAGAGGAAAGCCTCCATTGTTGAACATGAGCGTGCAGTATGGGTGGCACTTTTCTGAACCCGGTGCACTGTCGCCACACAAAAGGTGTTAGAAATAGACATCTGACCGGAAGTAACAGTTCCTTAATGGTGCTGTTTGCACGAAACCATCGAGTAGAGATGACATTGTGACTACAGCGTGAATTTACAGATTGATTACAATTAAACTTTCAAAACGCAGTAGAAATAACACTACTGGTCAGAATGCCGTGAAATTGCAACGGCTTACTATCGGAGAAGGGGACAACGTACTGCAGAAGAAAAAAAAATAGTGTGAAAATCGATCAACAGATGGCGCAGTATGTGTCAGAGTCCGTAAATGAAAACATGTGTCAGGCGCACGACCCATTGAAGTTTGTACAAACACGCCCGGTACATGGCTTTTCCTCCTTTCGCGTTGCGGCGTTCGCCATGACTGTCTCCATCCAGGATCGCGCTGTACTTGTAAAGCTGTATAACAAGAACGATGACTGGCCATATGTCGTTCTGCCGGAGTTCCGGTCACTGAAGGGTTTGAGAAAAGACGTTGGTACGATGACTGCCCTGGGTCTGGAGAAAATGATTCCGAAATTTTCGAAAAGACGGGTTTCTTTGGTGTGCCACCTGGTAGAGGGAGGAAACGAACTGATTCGACGTCAGTGGAAGCAGTGGTCACAGAAATGCAGGAGGAGACGAGTGGTGGTGTGCAAACGTGTAGCGCACAGAGAACTGCCCGAAAATTGGACATACCTGTGAGCACGTTGTGTAAGATCCTACGTAACATTCTTCTTTGCTGTCCATTCAAAATTAACCTGTGCACGAGTTGCTTCCTGTTGACATGCATGCAAGAGAAAACTTTTCCTCACAACTTCTTGCTCTCATGGAAATGGACAATGACTGGCCGTGGAAGATCTGTGGACAGACAAAGCCCACTTCCATCTGACAGGATATGTCAGTTCACAGAATTCTTGGATACTGGTAACGGGAAATCCACACGCAAATCAACCAGTACCACTTCATCCTGAAAAGGTCACTGTGCGGTGCGGGTTTACGGCGTCATTTATCATAGGGCCATGTTTTTCCGTAGAGACAGGTGCTTCCGGTCCTGTTACCTGTATCGTCACTGTAAGCTGTGAGTGTCTTTTGGGCAACCACGTCTTTCCAGCTCTCTAGCAGCCTGGATGTGTGGGTGGGATCATTTTTATGCAAGATGGCGCATCTCCGCACATTGCAAATCCAGTTAAGCAGCTGCTGAAGCGCCATTTCGGAAATACTAGATTAACAGCCGCCATTTCCCTACGGCCTCGCCGATCCAATCACCTGACCTTAATCCGTGTGACTTCTGGCTGTGGGGCTGTCTGAAAGATGTTGTGTTCGGTGTTCCGACTGCAAAACTTAGCTGCATTGAAGGCACGCGTTGCGCAATACATTCTGAACGTGACCCCGGAAACACTTCGATCAGTTGTGGAACATGCTATTTCTCGATTTCAACTTGTTGCAGAAAACAGTGGACAGCATATTGAAAATGTTTTGCGCCAGCCACACGGAAATTAATAATCCGATTTGATTTTGATTGATGCTTTTAATGCGGTTTTTTGCCTCAGGACAATTAAAAACAGATTTCTCCCGTCAGATGCGATATGACCGTGCTGTGGTGGATGGGCTTACATTGAAACGTCCCCTTAGAACAATTTCTGAATTACTGTGCAGATAAACCTCTTACACTATTTGCTTTTTAAACAGCTGAGCAAAACTGAACGTACTCAAACATTCACTAAAGTGACACACAATATTTTTAGCGCAACGCAATCTGACTTTCAAAAATCCCTACAAAGGAATGGCCCTGACTAACATTAACCTACACGTTTCACAAATCACTTACCTCACCAAAAACTTCGTTACTCGAACTACTGCAATACAGCGAGCGCCACTACTGCCAGCTAAATAAAAGATTCAAACTACGGAAGGCACTAACTACTGATAGGCATAGTTAGCAAATGAAAGACTTTAATAGAGAACAAAAAATGTATTTACCTCAATAGTGTTCAAAAGTCATAATGTATATAGCAGTTCATGATATCCAGTATTGCAAATTTCAAGACTCCGCCATCTCTCTCCCCACACCCACCACTGCTGGCGGCTCACCTCCAACTGCGCAACGCTACGCGCTGTTCACATCCAGCTGCCCAACACTACAATGGCAGACAACAATGCAAACTAGCCACAGACTGCACACAGCACAGCCAGTGATTTTCATACAGAGCGCTACGTAACGTTGCCAATAAGAAAACATAAACAGCTTACTTACATAGCCCCCATGCTCCCCACAAAAAATTTTACAAATTGTTTTGGGCAGTGGCCAATAATGATTTGGTAAAATTTTTCATAATTACAATAACAAAGAAATCAAATGAACATACTTATTGATACAATGTTGGTCAAAAGCTAAGTTTTTCTCACAGTCCATAAAGACAGTCCCGATAGTTCATCACAGTAAAATAACAGTGTTTTTCTCGAAGTCTGAACAATAAAAGAAAATGCACACAGAAGTAGTGGATCTCCATCCAGTCTTAAAGAATAGTGTTGTCCTCACAACAGAAAGACAGTGCTGACTGTCGACATGCAGACAGGTAATGGGCCACAACAGAGTAAACCCACAGCAGAGTCATTCGAAGTTTTGAAGAATATTGGTAGGTAGGTCATCACAGAGCAGACCACTGTAGTCCTGGTAGAGATTACGGTATTGGTGGGCCATCAGAGGTGCAGACCCACTGTAGTCCTGGTAGCGATTGTGGTATTGGTGGGCCACCAGAGGTGCAGACCCACTGCAGTCCTTGTAGAAATAATGGTACTGGTGAGTCAGTAAAGGTGTAGACCCACTGTAGTCCTTGTAGAAATAATGGTATTGTTGGGTCATCAAAGATGCAGACCCACTGTAGTCCTTGTAGAGATGGCCAGCAGCCATCTGTTGTGACTGTGCAGGTGCACAATCACCATTGAAGAGTCTTGTGGATAATAGAGCAAGTCCATAACCACCACTTGTGCACTCACAAAGTTTTTGGTATTGTCCTTAGAACCAGCAATGCGGTTATCCAGTCCCTTGCTGAATTATTAACACACGTGCAAACACTAACAGTCCCTACTTCTCACATATTGTCCATATACTATGACCAACAGAAACGTTTGCAGTGAAATGTAACTTACAAGTTAATAATATGATGAACTGTTGTCAATTACAATTTTATAACATAAGAATACAATTACAAAGGTACAAAATAAATCATTAAAGAACATAACATTACAGAGAACATTTGTAGTACAGGCTTTACAAAAGAACAGAAATAAACATATACATCAGTGTTACAGGAATTATGACATGAGTACATACATAAAAGATCAGAATAACTTTCGAAACATCAACTTTACACATGAGCATTAAAACAAAACAGAATAAATAATGTCTAAATATCTTTACAAAGTAAATAACATATTATTAATGCAAATTATATTTGAGGATAACAGTATTCCTCATCATAGTTCATGTAGCTAAGTATTAGAAAAATTCTACAACATAAGTCTTATCAGACAAACATTTAAATACAGGAAAAACATAAATACACAAGGGTACACAAACACATAGTGGGATAACACAACATTTTGAAAAGCAGAAAATATGTCTTGATTTATTTGAGAAAACGGTGAGGACCCAAAACCTGAATCTACAGTATTTGCGAGATTGTGTCCTGTCATTTCGGATTCCTGAGGCGAGCTATTGCCGACCGATCGATCGATAATGCTTCCCTGTTCACTAATTGTTTCACTGTCTACGCCATTATTTGCAGCCCGATCCATTTCCCTATGCACAATTACCAAATTACTACTTTGAACATTAGTTAATTCATTACATGGTGGTGCTAACACACTGCTTTCGTCTTCACTGTCATTTCTCAGTTTACTTTGCAGCCTAGTATTACGTTTTTCACATGCCATTATTGTCACAATATTTCACACGACAACACAGAAAAACTCAATTTGAAGAGCAAAAATAAGGGAACACATTAACATAGCACTGAAAATAATATCTAGTTAATTGCAAGCGCAGCTGCGAAATACTTGGTGCAAATCTACATGCATGCCACAACTGTTTTACTGTACAACAATGAAAAACTACAACTACAAAGGAGATTCTCTCTACAATTACACGCGCTAGCAATAAACAAAGGCTGCACTAATTGCACAAACTACAAGAAAAAAATCAGAAGATTCCAGTGAGGTATCCTCGGCTAAGGGTCGACATATGAAACGTCCCCTTAGAACAATTTCTGAATTACTGTGCTGATAAACCTCTTACACTATTTGCTTTTCAAACAGCTCAGCAAAACTGATCGTACTCAAACATTCACTAAAGTGACACACAATATTTTTAGCGCAACGCAATCTGACTTTCAAAAATCCCTACAAAAGAATGGCCCTGACTAACATGAACCTATACGTTTCACAAATCACTTACCTCACCAAAAACCTTCGTTACTCGAACTACTGCAATACAGCGAGCGCCACTACCGCCAGCTAAATAAAAGATTCAAACTACGGAAGGCACTAACTACTGATAGGCATAGTTAGCAAATGAAAGACTTTAATAGAGAACAAACAATGTATTTACCTCAGTAGTGTTCAAAAGTCATAATGTATATAGCAGTTCATGATATCCAGTATCGCAAATTTCAAAACTCCGCCATCTCTCTCCTCACATCCACCACTGCTGGCGGCTCACCTCCAACTGCGCAACGCTACGCGCTGTTCACATCCAGCTGCCCTACACTACAATGGCAGACAACAATGCAAACTAACCACAGACTGCACACAGCACAGGCAGTAATTTTCATACAGAGCGCTACGTAACGTTGCCAATAAGAAAACATAAACAGCCTACTTACAACATTACTAACACTATCACACCTGTCCACCCATGCACACTGAGTAGTACAGGTTGTTTACCGTCAAACGTAAACCTTAGGCATTGTTGCATGATTCATTTGTCATTTGTAATCGACTACTATTAAATTACGATGCTTACAGTGTCACCTATTGCTTTGTTTTGTAGCTATTTATTTTTCTTCTGCCATACGTTTTCCCCCTTCTCCGATAGTATTCCTTTGCAATTTGATGTCATTTTGACCGATGGAGTTATTTCTACATCGGTTTGAAAGTTTAACTTTAATGATAATCACCATGTACATATACAGACCGAGCGAAAGGATTCTTTTCAAGGACAGGAGACTGGAGCACAAGGGTTAGGAAGATTCACGGACCTCTCCCGGTTGATCCTGAAACCGCTTTCCTTGGTTGTTCTTCTTTCGACCTCCTCTGTGTCTGTGCCCTTGCGAGGGATCCATCTCGTCATCCCCTTTATGCCCGTTGGGTAGACCGTTCGCCGGGTGCAAATCATTCGAGTTGACGCCACTTCGGCGACTTGGGTGTCGGAGGGGATGAAATGATGATGATAAGGACAACACAACGCCCAGTCCCTGAACGGAGAAAATCTCCGACCCAGCCGGGAATCGATCCCGGGCTGTTAGGTATGACATTCCGTCTCGCTGACCACCCAGCTACCAGGGGTGCACATCCCCTTGGTACGACCGTAAGCACACCAACACAACTACGAATAAATCGCACGAATCGGACTAATATAATATGTCATTTTAGAAAATTTCCTTTACTTTTTTAACACAGCTCGTACACATGTGTGTTCCAGGCAAGGGGGAGAGCATCTGGGACCACACGCTGCACGCACAGCCCAACCTGACAGCAGATGGTCAGAACGGCGACGTGGCGGCCGACTCGTACCACAAGTACAAGGAGGACGTGCAGCTGCTCGTCGGACTCAATGTGAGTGCCAGATTATGATGATTCTATACCAACTCTTCAGGACTTTCTGTTGTTACTGCTGAACTAGTGAAAGCAAGATATCTCCTTACAGTCAGCGGATATCCTTCTCAAACTTACTGCATCAATGACCAGTACCATGCCTAGAAAATCCTACGCGTCAACGTCACGGCTGATCGGGAACGGTAGACTGTTGTGTTTACAAGTACATACAAAAAAGCCATACTGTTTGTAATATGTATTCAAAACATTTTCCTCCGACGTATGCCATTGAATCATCAATTTTGTACGTAGGCTGTTTAGGTTCTTATATTGGTAACGCCACCGCCACGTAGCGCTCTGTATGAAAATCACTGGCTGTGATGAGTGCAGTCTGTGGCTAGTTTGCAGTGTTGTCTGCCATTGTAGTGTTGGGCAGCTGGATGTTAACAGCGCGTAGCGTTGCGTAGTTGGAGGTGAGCCGCCAGCAGTGGTGGATGTGGGGAGAGAAATGGCGAAGTTTTGAAATTTGTAAGACTGGATGTCATGAACTGCTATGTATATTATGATTTTTCAACGCTATTAAGGTAAATACACTCCTGGAAATTGAAATAAGAACACCGTGAATTCATTCTCCCAGGAAGGGGAAACTTTATTGACACATTCCTGGGGTCAGATACATCACATGATCACACTGACAGAACCACAGGCACATAGACACAGGCAACAGAGCATGCACAATGTCGGCACTAGTACAGTGTATATCCACCTTTCGCAGCAATGCAGGCTGCTATTCTCCCATGGAGACGATCGTAGAGATGCTGGATGTAGTCCTGTGGAACGGCTTGCCATGCCATTTCCACCTGGCGCCTCAGTTGGACCAGCGTTCGTGCTGGACGTGCAGACCGCGTGAGACGACGCTTCATCCAGTCCCAAACATGCTGAATGGGGGACAGATCCGGAGATCTTGCTGGCCAGGGTAGTTGACTTACACCTTCTAGAGCACGTTGGGTGGCACGGGATACATGCGGACGTGCATTGTCCTGTTGGAACAGCAAGTTCCCTTGCCGGTCTAGGAATGGTAGAACGATGGGTTCGATGACGGTTTGGATGTACCGTGCACTATTCAGTGTCCCCTCGACGATCACCAGTGGTGTACGGCCAGTGTAGGAGATCGCTCCCCACACCATGATGCCGGGTGTTGGCCCTGTGTGCCTCGGTCGTATGCAGTCCTGATTGTGGCGCTCACCTGCACGGCGCCAAACACGCATACGACCATCATTGGCACCAAGGCAGAAGCGACTCTCATCGCTGAAGACGACACGTCTCCATTCGTCCCTCCATTCACGCCTGTCGCGACACCACTGGAGGCGGGCTGCACGATGTTGGGGCGTGCGCGGAAGACGGCCTAACGGTGTGCGGGACCGTAGCCCAGCTTCATGGAGACGGTTGCGAATGGTCCTCGCCGATACCCCAGGAGCAACAGTGTCCCTAATTTGCTGGGAAGTGGCGGTGCGGTCCCCTACGGCACTGCGTAGGATCCTACGGTCTTGGCGTGCATCCGTGCGTCGCTGTGGTCCAGTCCCAGGTCGACGGGCACGTGCACCTTCCGCCGACCACTGGCGACAACATCGATGTACTGTGGAGACCTCACGCCCCACGTGTTGAGCAATTCGGCGGTACGTCCACCCGGCCTCCCGCATGCCCACTATACGCCCTCGCTCAAAGTCCGTCAACTGCACATACGGTTCACGTCCACGCTGTCGCGGCATGCTACCAGTGTTAAAGACTGCGATGGAGCTCCGTATGCCACGGCAAACTGGCTGACACTGACGGCGGCGGTGCACAAATGCTGCGCAGCTAGCGCCATTCGACGGCCAACACCGCGGTTCCTGGTGTGTCCGCTGTGCCGTGCGTGTGATCATTGCTTGTACAGCCCTCTCGCAGTGTCCGGAGCAAGTATGGTGGGTCTGACACACCGGTGTCAATGTGTTCTTTTTTCCATTTCCAGGAGTGTACATTGTTTGTTTTCTATCAAAATCTTTCATTGACTAACTATGCCTATCAGTAGTTAGTAGTAGTTTGAATATTTTATTTAGCTGGCAGTAGTGGCGCTCGCTGTATTGTAGTAGTTCGAGTAACGAAGATTTTTGTGAGGTAAGTGATTTGTGAAAGGTATAGGTTAATGTTAGACAGAGCCATTCTTTTGTAGGGACTATTGAAAGTCAGATTGCGTTGCGCTAAAAATATTGTGTGTCAGTTTAAGCACAGTCACGTATAATAATTGTAAGGGGACGTTTCATAATTTCGTATGTCTTCGGGCAGGAGTCTCATTGGCTGGATTAGAGTTGTCTTCAGTGATGAATCCCGATTCGAATCAGGCCCCGGTGACAAGCGACTGGAGACTCTCAGAACAGCAGTGGGGTACCAACCCGAGTGTCGCCCACCATACGGCCCAACAACCAGAAGTGGTGGTCTGGCGTGCCATTTCATTCCACAGCAGATCCCCTTTGGTTTTCATTCGCGGCGCCCTTACAGCACTCTGGCACGTCGACGGCACTCTACGGCCCGGTTCGTTGCCCTTCATTGCTTACATCTCAGCAAGACTATGCCCACTGGCACTCGCTGAGAGTTTCTACCGCTTGTCTTCGTTCTTGCCAGACGCTACACTGGCCAACAAGATCGCCGGATGTCTCTCCAATTGAGAACGTTTGGAGTGTTTTGGGCAGTACCCTCCACCCAGCTCGGGATTTTGTTGATCTAACGCAACAATTTGACAGAATTTGGCAACATATCCCTCAGGGGGACATCCAATAGCTCTGTCAATCAATGCCTACTGCTTGAATAAGGGCCGGCGGTGGACCAACGCTTTATTGACTCGCTCAATTTGTGAAGTTCTTTCTGTTGAATTAATCATCCAATTTATTTTGGAATTTTAATCTTTTTTGTCCCTACATGTATATCGCTTCTATCGATTTACGTCCCATTCCGATAATTCCTTCATGGTGCTTCGTTTTCGTTCAAAATGGTTCAAATGGCTCTAAGCACTATGGGACTTAACATCTGAGGTCATCAGTGCCCTAGAACTTAGAACTACTTAAACCTAACTAACCTAAGGACATCACACACATCCATGCCCGAGGCAGGATTTGAACCTGCGACCGTAGCAGTCGCGCGGTTCCGGACTGAAGCGCCTAGAACCGCCCGGCTACCGCAGCCGGCTTCATTTTTGTCTTAGAATGTATGAATCCATAATTAAACTTCCAGTCCCTCTCTAAAAGTGGGCTAAAATACTCGAGCAGCTTCCCCTGAGCCAGACTTTTCGTCAGAGAATGCTAAGCGATGCTTCAGATGGTGTGAAGAACCACGTCACTGGCAGTGAATGGCTGGAAACGATATACCATGTGGAAATCCGACGGAATGGGTTAGGTTTGACGAAACCCTGGAGAACGTTACACGCTATCATGTGTAGTGCCCACAGAAAAGTACGGAGGAATTCGTGTAACAGTTTGGTGGTGATTTTCGTGGTTAGGGCGTGCTTAATAAAACGCTAAATGTGGAGGAATAGGAACATATTTACACCATTGTGTGCAGCTTACAGTAGATGTAACGGTCGGTGACTATGATGGCTTGTATCAGGATGACAATGCACCCTTTCATAAAGCAGCATCTGTGAGGCAATGGATTGTGGACAATAACATTCCTGAAACGTACTAGCTTGAATAGAGACTCGACCTGAAAGCAGTGAAAACCTTTGGGATGAGTTAGAAATCTGACATTTCTCCAGGCCCCAGTGTCCTGCATCACCAGCTACTCTGGTTTCGGCAACTGACGAAGAATGGGCTGCCATTCCTCACGGACATTCATATAACTCAGTAAAAGTGTCCCCAGCAAAGTTTAAGGCGTCATACGGGTGAATGATGGTCATACCCGATACTAATGTCCGCTAATAGGTGTCTGGATACGTTTGATCAGATACCAAGTGGTTATAATTACCTGCAGCTACTCACAGAGGTCCCAAATGGTAGCGAAACTTGGTGGAGACTGTAATGCGTCAATGAGGAACTGATTTTCGCTGAAAAAAAATAGTTCCAATTTGGGCCACCAGGTACTAATCTGGCGCTGTGAATGCAAGAAATACGCATAGGAATGTTTTCGTATGTACTATATTAGCAGCGGGACGTGGGCAGAAAAGGCCAAACAAGTGAGAAGGGCATAATGTTGATTTCATTATTAAACACTGCTTTACACAATTTGTTCAATATGCGCACCGGAGACGTCGATGAGATGCTGCATCAATAAAACGAGATGATGAGCAGTTGCTCGCCGCGGTTCTGGAGGAATCTGAGCAAAGCGTGCCTTTATACTGGCCTTCATATCAGGTAGAGAGCAGACGTATCCCTGGTAAATGCGTTCTTTTAGATCTACCCAGAGGCAAAAGTCGCTTGGATTCAGGTCAGGTGATGTTCCGGGCTACGTATCTGGAAAACCTTTGGAGATAACATGTTCGTGGAAGGTTGCATTAAGCAAATCTTTCACTGGCGAACGACGTGAGATGTTGCCCCATCTTGCATGAAAACAGCGGTTTCCACACAGTTGCGCTCTTCCAAATCAGGAATCATATGCTGTTCAAGGGGGTCTCGCAAAGTGCAGTCGTCACGGTACACCTGACAGACCCTCTGGGTGTATTCTCTTCAGAGAACAGATCGAGCATGAAGATGCTTGAAAATCCTCATTACACAGTCACGTACAACGGGTGCAACGGCTCTTCGTCCACAACAAGTGGTTCAGCAGTACCGCAGATCCAGCAGTTTTGTGTATTCACTGCACCCTTTGGTGTGAAATGTGCCTCGTCATTGCATAGAATATTGTTCGGCTGTATGTCGTCAACTTCGATCCGTACCATAAACTGGAGAGCAAATTCAGAATGTTGCTGCGGATTGCGAGGTTTCAGTTACTGCACCGTCTTTATCTGGTACGGGTACCAGTGTAAAAGAGATCAAAAACTTTCCGTGGCATTTACCGTGGGATGGACAGTTCTCGTGGCACTGCCTGAGCACTAACACCACCCCGGACACATGCTGCGTGGTCAGCTACAGCGACAGCAGCCCCGTCTGTAACTTCCGCCGGGATAGGACATCAATTGTGGGGTCCTGCCCATTCTACATCTACATCTACATCTAGATCGATACTCTACAAATCACATTTAAGTGCCTGCCACAGGGTTCATCGAACCACTTTCAAAATTTTTCTATTATTCCAATCTCGTATAGCTCGCGGAAAGAATGAACACCTATATCTTTCCGTACGAGCTCTGATTTCCCTTATTTTATCGTGGTGATCGTTCCTCCTTATGTAGGTCGGTGTCAACAAAATATTTTCACATTCGGAGGAGAAAGTTGGTGATTGGAATTTCGTGAGAAGATTCCGTCGCAACGAAAAACGCCTTTCTTTTAATGATTTCCAGCCCAAATCTTGTATCATTTCTGTGACACTCCCTCTCGTATTTCACGATAGTACAAAATGTGCTGCCTTTCTTTGAACTTTCTTGATGTACTCCGACAGTCCCACATGGTAAGGATCCCACACCGCGCAGCAGTATTCTAAAAGAGGACGGACAAGCGTAGTGTAGACAGTCTCCTTAATAGGTCTGTTACATTTTCTAAGTGTCCTGCCAATGAAACGCAGCCTTTGGTTAGCCTTCTCTACAACATTTTCTATGTGTTCTTTCCAATTTAAGCTGTTCGTAGTTGTAATACCTAGGTATTTAGTTGAATTTACGGCTTTTAGATTGGACTGATTTATCGTGTAACCAAAGTTTAACGGAATCCTTTTAGCACTCATGTGGATGACCTCACACTTTTCGTTATTTATGGTCAACTCCCAGTTTTTGCACCATTCAGATATTTTTTCTAAATCGTTTTTCACTTAGTTTTGATCTTCAGATGACTTTATTAGTCGATAAACTACAGCTTCATCTGCAAACAACCGAAGACGGCTCCTCAGATTGTCTCCCAAATCTTTTGTATGGATAAGGAACAGCAAAGGGCCTATAACACTACCTTGGGGAACGCCTGAAATCACATGTCGTCGCGTATAGGGTGCCTAAGGGATGCTGCGTTCTCAGAATGCTATAAAACAGTTCAAATGGTTCAAATGGCTCTGAGCACTATGGGACTCAACTGCTGTGGTCATAAGTCCCCTAGAACTTAGAACTACTTAAACCTAACTAACCTAAGGACATCACACACATCCATGCCCGACGCAGGATTCGAACCTGCGACTGTAGCGGTCGTGCGGTTCCAGACTGTAGCGCCTTTAACCGCTCGGCCACTCCGGCTGGCAAAACAGTTCAAGCAAATAGCATTTGTAGTTTTATTTCAATAAAGCAGGTTGCCAATACTTAAGTTTGAAATAACAATGGTGTCCCAAGCGATGGGCGACATGCAACATAAATCCGACTCCTTTCCATATACAATGTTCATGCAAGTTTGACTCATAGTTTGTGGATTACTAATAACTGCTATCGTAGCGTTCTCTGCCAGGCCTGTCCCTATACTCTGCCGATACTGAGCCAATAATGAGCGACCGAAGCTGGCAGCAGCGGCGCCTATATTCTCCTCTTGTAGAGGCCGCTCCCGTCGTGGTACGGTCCTAGTCAGCGCACCATTGGCCGACGTCGTTTCACCGCCTTCTCTTCTCTTGCGTTCTTCGTCTTCATTCCGGCACTAGTGGTCACACCAGAGCATCAATTTCCTTTCAGGTGCCACACCACGCTCTCCCAATGTCGAATTTCATTTCATCTCCTTTAAACCATTTAACGCATCGGGCCTCTGCTCAGACCTCGCAGTTGGCGATACTCGGTGTACAGCGCCAAATTTGCACCTGGTGGCCAAAATTAGAACTAATTCCGCATAAACGATTTAGCATGCTTACCAAGTATCGCTGCCATACACGATAGTCACAGCCCACACTCGACGTCCGTGAGCAACTGCGCTTTGATTGTAACCACCTGGCAGTATAAATTAGTTCACTGCGGGTTTGTGTAAATCACCGCTTCGTGACTGTTGACCGGAAAACATGTAAGACGACTACTTAAGCTTAAGCACTGCTTTTTCAGGCCAACGTGTACCGTTTCTCCCTGAGCTGGCCTCGAATCCTGCCGACTGGGGACACGGACAACATCAACCAGGCCGGCATCGACTACTACAACAGCCTCATCAACGAGCTGCTGGCCAATGGGATCCAGCCGATGGTGAGTGCACGCAAATTACTTCTTAGGTTTACGATTTCCATACGGCGTTCCACGGCATAAAAGCGACAATAAATTGAATTTAATACATTTAAAAAATTCTAAGATTAGACTGAATTGTGAAACACATATGGAGTACCTTGTGTCATGCACTCTTAGCAGGCTTGTGTAGGCTTAAAAGATTACCTTCAGACCTCTTCCACGTATCCCGGCTTGCAATCTTTCATGGGTTACTTGATGTCTGGGAACGACTTCTCGAGAGCACCTGCGACTATGTCTTGTCCATTCTCGCGGGCAGATTACATTCAGACCATTGGTATATTCAGGGCTTGGCCAGAAATGAGAGTAGGAAAAGTCGGAACTCTAGACGGCTAAGCGTTTAGATTAAAAAAACGTTTTGTCAAGAGTCGAGCGGAGCATGAGACATTTACATTATCGTAGTTTCCAGGCAGCTGCCGGCGCAGCAGAAATAAAATGGAATGATCGTATGGCATTGTTGGCCGGAAGGCCCCATGTGGGGGAGCTGGTTGCCGTATTGCAAGTCTTCTTTAGGTGACGCCACATCGGCGACTTGCGAGTCAATGATGATGACAATGATCAAGAACACACAACACCTAGTTTCCTACCAGGAGTCGAACCCGGGCCCCCCGCGTGGTAGGCGGTAAAATAGAGCAGACCGGAAATCCTGAGGTGGTGTGGTCTAGTCCCTATGCGAAAGCTGTATTTTTCATTTTCAGTTTTTACGTTACTTACATTAAAATAGAGATAATGTGTAATATATTGTACTTGATGTAATAAAACCACATGTGCAGCAGAGTAATTTTTTTGTGTTAATTGACTCAAGGAGAGGACAAACAAATCCACAATTACTCGCTAACATTTCTTCAGGTGAAGAAGTGTTATCATCGTGCAGTGTTTAAGTGATTTGCGCAAATGCACAGCACTAGTGAAACCTACGACATCTGTTTTCATCGTCAGCTAAAGAATTTGACCAAAAACCTTCAAAACTGCACTTACCTCATCGAGAGAGAAGAAGAAATCACATCTTGAGAAGATTCATCAAAATACATTTCATTGTACGTCACCAGATAGCTTTTCCCCAATATTTGGTGGAACGATGCGGTGCACGTAGTGAAACATCCCCTTTGAAAAATTATAAATGACTGTGCTTAAACTGACACACAATATTTTTTAGCGCAACGCAATCTGACTTTCAGAAATCCCTACAAAGGAATGGCCCTGACTAACATTAACCTGTACCTTTCACAAATCACTTATCTCACAAAAATCTTCGTTACTCAAGCTACTGCAATACAGCGAGCGCCACTACTGCCAGCTAAATAAAAGATTCAAACTACAGAAGGCACTAACTACTGATATCCATAGTTAGCAAATAAAAGGTTTTAATAGAGAACAAACAATGTATTTACCTTAATAGTGTTGAAAAAGCATAATATACATAGCAGTTCATAATATCCATTCTGTACTCAAAAATCCGCCATCTTATTTCCCACATCCACCACTGCTGGCGGCTCACCTCCAACTGCGCAACGCTACGCGCTGTTCACATCCAGCTGCCGCTGCCCAACACTACAATGGTAGACAACAATGCAAACTAGGCACAGACTGCACACAGCACAGCCAGTGATTTTCATATAGAGCGCTACGTAACGTTGCCGATAAGAAAACATAAACAGCCTACTTACATAAAGAAAACACAAACAGCCTACTTACAGTAGTTTGCTGCCAAACGGTGCGGTGAGAGAGAATCTCTTATGTTCGTAAACCAAGTTTGTTTTTGTATCGAAACTGTAAGACACCCGTGTAATTGTAAATATGCGGTACTGACGGCCTGTGCAAGATGCCGAGAAAATTACTGCTTCCCCAGTTTTTACGATCAATACTACTCCAACACGTGTAAATCATCATCTGCAAAATGATGTAACTATATAATATACGAAGTTGACGTGTAGGCATTACAATCTCCCCTTGGCTGCTTATTTGAAATCATGAATTTTCTTTCGCATTCCACTTATCAAACCGTCGACAAATACAATAAATTGAGAATTATTTCTGTATATTGTCCGTATAAGTAAAGTAAAACCTAAATATAAAAAATTCAAAACATGTGGACTCGATCCCACGAGCGGTGTGTTACCAGTCTGATGTCTTTGCGCTACGCCAATCGCTGCCTGAAAACGACACTAACGTCACAGAATCACGTCCCGCCGGACCTTTGGCAAAAATGCCGTTTCTTTCTCTAAACTGTTTGCCACCTGGAGCCCCCACTTCTGTCACATTTCTGTTCAAGCCCTGCATACGCCATAAATTTGCACGAGATCCGTGATGCCGACAAGGCACAGTGCCCTGGTCAGTACGGCACCACTTTCGTGCTTCGGCTCTCAAACAGATCGGCTGCTTCCGGAGGCATCTAAAGCCGCAAGTGTCGCATCAGAAAACGAACTCCCAGCGGACGACAAAATCGTATTCTTTATAAACAACAGAATCCTGCCTAAACACTTAACAACATTTTGGTTTAGAGTGAAAAAAAGGATATAGACACAGTTACGTACACATAACTCAGGAAGTAAAGAAAAAAGTAAACTTGCTGAACTGTTATGTGAGAGTCCTTTTACGGGTAACTGTGCCACGTTAGACGTGTTCTACACTAGGCTATTGAGAAAGATGGGCACTAACTAATCAGTTTTTATTTCATGAAATATAAATCGGACTGGAATACCGCGCATACAGATGGAATCAGGGAATTTTAAAATTTAGAAATACATGTTATAAATGGTCAGTAAGCCCCCTTTCTGCTGCATGGCAAACATCCAAGCGGTAGGTAAAAAGTCAGCACGTGTCTCCTGAAGAAATATCGACTTTTTTGATACTGCTTAACCCAACGGTTTGCATTTTTCCGTGTTGGGGTTCAATACTGTAGACAAAATGCACTGAAGCTACCGCCTCTCTTCGAACTCAAAAGCGCAGAGAACCTTATGCTGCATGATTACCATCTTACAACTGAGGCGAAATGATTGTCTTTCAGCGAAAAGACTCCAATGGTCTTTTATGCGTGTCAGCGCTCTAGCGGGGGTAATAGAGAATTCAGGTGCTGTTCTTTCCAACAGTGTGTAACCAGTTCAATTTCTATAGCCTGAGATAAAAAAATGATGAAATTGGATCCACCTTTTGACTCAACACATATAAAATGGATGAACGTATATACCACTATGTATGCATGTATCATGTATGTACGTATATATGTATGTATATTCCTCCTCTCTCAAATTATTGGACCGTTTTAAGCCAGCCTTGTTATACATTCTCTTTACTGTCTGGAAATCATCGTTGTGAGGATAAGAACCACCTACCTATCAAAAGGGAGAGGGTGAAAGAGCAGTATAGCCCACGAGATGAGAATATCCATACTTCAGGCATCCAGTAATTAAGAGCTTCAAACATAATTTCAAACCTTTACGAAACTTTGCCCACTGGAACCCCCACAAAATGATGAAAGGAAACAACTGTATTGCTTCCTATATTTTAGCACTCATGCAGTAAAACTGCCGCTTTAATTTATTATTTCTTTATTACTGACTTTATTCGTGGCATATTTTACAGACAGTTTTCACTTATACCACTGAATGTACCAGCAAAATTATATCATTGCATAACACATAGTTCAAGAGATATGACGTCAAATACTGAGATGCCTGAAACACTGCGAAATCGTAAATGACGTTTTAATTTATTTCTTCTTTACTACTAGCTCTATTCACAACACATTTCGCAGACAGTAGGTATATATCCAACTGGATGTGCCTTGAAAATTATATCATTGTACGACACACATTTTAGAAGATACGACATCATGATTATTGAGCTCCACGAAAGTGACAATCCAGGGCAAAACTCGCTAGACGTACAGGTGAAATTTGTGTACAAATGTTTGTGAAATATGTTCAACATATGTGAAATATATTTGACATGTGCGTACACTGACAAAGCCACGAGTAGAAAGCTCATACTAAACTCTTGAAATGATTGCAACCAAAATAACACAAATATTAGTGACCATCTCGGAAGAAATACGGTTGGTATAAGAACCACCAGCGTCCTATTGCGGTGACCGTGGAGAGAAACGGAAAATGAACAAACAGCGGGGGGGGGGGGAGGAGAAGGTGGATACAGATAGCGGGAGGCAGAGATGGAAGAAGGAGGAAGACGGAGAAATGGACAGAGAGTGGGGAGAAAGCAGGAAGTGGACAGAGAAAGGTAAGAGAAGGGGATGCACAGAGGCAGGGGAGGAAGAGATAAGCAGAGAGAGGTGGGAGGATGAGAAGGAGACAGAAAGAGGAAATGTACAGAGAGAGGGAACAGGAGGGAGAGGGAACAGGAGGAAAGAAACCGGAAGAGAATGGATGAGGTGATGGACATTGAGAGGGGAAGGAGGAGATGGAGTTAGAGAGAGATGAGATGGATAGAAAAGGAAGAAGACGATTAACAGAGGGAGGAGCAAATGAAAGAGGGAGGGGCAGGAGGACATGGTCAGAGAGTATGGAGGAAGTGAATGGAGAGAGAGAGGGTGGCGGGGACGGACAGAAAGGGTGGAAGGAATAGAAGGACAACGAGAGGGGTTGAAAGGTGACGGAGTAATAGAAGATTGAAATAAAAATATACCTGGCCAACACTGCATACTCAGTTAGTAACCCTATATTATATTTCCTTTTGGCACCAGTCGAAACCAGCGAGTGCGAATACTCGTGCCTTACCGAAGGAAAATAACGCATGACACTGAGTTTTGTTACAAATTGTGAATACTGTTGACTGGGATGTGCCAGATATTGCTAAAAAAATACTAAACCGATAATGTGAATAGAAAATGTGTTAGGAAATGTTACTAACGATTTAGGGACGTGGAGGAAATTGTACACTTTGTTGCCTCCATGTGAGCCACTGAGTCACAAGCGAAAATTAATACGGACACAAGTTGCTGGAAATGTCATTCAACACGCATGACCGAGGCCAGTATTTTCTGTA
This sequence comes from Schistocerca cancellata, assembly GCF_023864275.1. Taxonomy (NCBI): domain Eukaryota; kingdom Metazoa; phylum Arthropoda; class Insecta; order Orthoptera; family Acrididae; genus Schistocerca; species Schistocerca cancellata. The sequence goes on along the minus strand of NC_064633.1, from coordinate 611,594,060 downwards.
AGCCGTGATCAGAAATGGTGGGACCGGGTGCTACCAGTTTCATTCTGAGTTGGCTGCCAAAATTAAGTCTCAGATGACAGTCTCCGGTAGATTTACTGGTACAAAGTTCAGGTATGTACCCTGAGTGAATTTTCAATGCGGAAACAGTTCCCTAGACTATGGAAAATCCGTTTTCCTCGTGGTATCCTTACTTCCAGGGTCGCAAACCTGCAAGATGCGCAGGGGAAACGCTGCGAAGGTTGCAGTGTGGCAGGGAGGTACTGGCGGAGTCACGGCTGTGGCTCATGCTGCCATAGCACACTGGGTGGAGAAACTGCCTGCGAGAGGAGAAGGTCCCAGTCTGAAGTCCGACATACAGTGTTGATCTGCCACGAAGCTTGAATCACATATATCTGGGCCAATGGAGATTTAGTCGAAGAGAAGGGAAGATATTTTGTTGATGTGAGTGAACCCATATCTGCTAGTGGGCTGTTTGTTCTACTTGAGTGTGTACCCTTAGGAGGCTCAACACCAATTTCTTGTGATCGATAGAAACTATCCCAAATGATCATGCAAATTAATTGAAAATAAGGATACTGTCTCACAATGGAAATGGATTATTTAAATGAATATTAATAGGGGTAGCTCAGCTGAGCATAAAACAAACGGCTACCACACTACTCACATAGAAACACTACTGGCCATTAAAATCGCTACACCAAGAAGAAATGAAAATGATAAACAGGTATTCATTGGAAATATATATTATACTAGAACTGACAAGTGATTACATTTTCACGCAGTTTGGGTGCACACATCCTGAGTAATCAGTACCCAGAACAACCACCTCTGGCCGCAATAACGGCCTTGATACGCCTGGGCATTGAGTCAAACAGAGCTTGGATGGCGTGTACAGGTACAGCTGCCCATGCAGCTTCAACACGATACCACAGTTCATCAAGAGTAGTGACTGGCGTATTGTGACGAGCCAGTTGTTCGGCCACCATCGATCAGACGTTTTCAGTTGGTGAGAGATCTGGAGAATGTGGTGGCCAAGGCAACAGTCGAGCATCTTCTCTATCCAGAAAGGCCCGTACAGGACCTGCAACATGCGGTCGTGCATTATCCTCCTGAAATGTAGGGTTTCGCAGGGATCGAATGAAGGGTAGAGCCACGGGTCGTAACACATCTGAAATGTAACATCCACTGTTCGAAGTGCCGTCAATGTGAACAAGAGGTGACAGAGACGTGAAACCAATGGCACCCCATACCATCACGCCGGGTGATACGCCAGTATGGCAATGACCAATACACGCTTCCAATGTGCGTTCACCGCGATGTCGTCAAACACAGATGCGACCATCATGATGCTGTAAACAGAACCTGGATTCATCCGAAAAAATGACGTTTTGCCATTCGTGCATCCAGGTTCGTCGTTGAGTACACCATCACAGGCGCTCCTGTCTGTGATGCGGCGTCAAGGGTAACCGCAGCCATGGTCTCCGAGCTGATAGTCCATGCGGCTGCAAACGTCGTCGAACTGTTCGTGCAGATGGTTGTTGTCTTGCAAAGGTCCCCATCTGTTGACTCAGGGATCGAGACGTGGCTGCACGATCCGTTACAGGCGTGCGGATAAGATGCCTGTCATCTCGACTGCTAGTGATACGAGGCCGTTGGGATCCAGCACGGCGTTCCGTATTACCCTCCTGAACCCACCGATTCCATATTCTGCTAACAATCATTGCATCTCGACCAACGCGAGCACAAATGTCGCTATAGATAAACCGCAATCGCGATAGGCTACAATTCGACCTTTATCAAAGTCGGAAACGTGATGGTACGCATTTCTCCTCCTTACACGAGGCATCGCAACAACCTTTCACCTGGCAACGCCGGTCAACTGCTGTTTGTGTATCAGGAATCGGTTGGAAACTTTCCTCGTGTCAGCACGTTGTAGGTGTCGCCACCGGCGCCAACCATGTGTGAATGCTGTGAAAAGCTAATCATTTGCATATCACAGCATCTTCTTCCTGTCGGTTAAATTTCGCGTCTGTAGCGCGTCATCTTCGTGGTGTATCAATTTTAATGGCCAGTAGTGTATATTAATGGGAGGAGGGAACCTCTAGCTTTGAATGGAAACAAATCGTCAGTATAACAATTAGATTCATTATCTTTGTACATGAGAATAATCCATTGATATTCATAAAGAATAATTACAAACGAACAATAGGTTGTAAGTCTCAAGCATAACCTTGGCATGGGTGGGTGGGGAGGAAGAAACACAGTTACATTAATATTTCGCCTGTACAGCCAGTGACTGCTTAAGTTGTGCTGCCAAAATATGCATTGACAGCAACAATCTGTATTCGTGACTGCGTGCTCGGTTTTTGAAGGGAGCGAATTAAATTTGTGTCTGAACAACATCGGCAGGTGCGACGATGGTTTATCTTACCAAGGGCACGGAGCCTGGATTACAAAGCCTGCAGGACCAGCGACTGCAGACTGTAATGTCGCCCTCTCTTTGTACTTAGTGCACTAAGTATGGACATCCTACTAGTGGCTGCAAGACTCATCAGCGGTCTCTCCTGTCCTAGCCTAAAATCTTAACTCTCCGAAAATCTAAAGCGAAGTCATTGCTCCAAACCGGCCTAGACCAAACTCTTTACAACATCCAATAGCCAAGTGTTCTCCTCCTGGCTGTTCTGGAACTGGCTATTTGTTGTCAGAGCATGGCCGCGCTGACCATTGTTGGCTAGGACTTCGAGTGCCAACCAGTAAAAGTCATGTGACGAAGTTAAGTAATCTCCTTCTCTCGTATATTTTCTGTGTGTTGAAGCGAAAGGAATCTTAGGTGTGGAGAAAGGCAGGAAATGTCTCCCACTATTTGGGGCAATTATCAAAGTGGCCTACATCTATATCCACACAGATACTCCGCAAGTCACAGTACGGTGCGTGGCAGAGGTTACGCTGTACCACTACTTGTCATTTCCTTGCCCGTTCCCGTAGCAAATAGAGCGAGCGAAAAACGACTGTCTGTACGCCTCTGTATGAGCACTTATTTCTCGTGTCTTACCTTCGTGGTCCTTACGTGCAATGTATGTTGGCGGCAGTAGAACCGTTCGGCAGTCAGCTTCAAACTCCGGTTCTCTAAATTTTCTCAATAGTATTCACCGAAAATACGTCGTCTTCCCTCCAGGAACTTCCATTTGAGTTCCCGAAGCATCTCCGTAACACGTGTTGTTCGAACCTACCGGTAACAAACCTAGTGGGCCGCTTCTGAAATGCTTCGATGTCTTTCTTCTGTCTGGTGTGGTACGGATCTCAAACACTCGAGCAGTACTTAAGAACAGGTCGCAGCAGCGTGCAATATACATTCTCTTTTACAGCTGAACCACCTTTTCCTAAAATTCTCCAGCCGGCCGTGGTGGCCGTGCGGTTCTAGGCGCTGCAGTCCGGAACCGCGGGACTGCTACTGTCGCAGGTTCGAATCCTGCCTCGGGCATGGATGTGTGTGATGTCCTTAGGTTAGTTAGGTTTAAGTAGTTCTAAGTTCTAGGGGACTGATGACCTAAGATGTTATGTCCCAGAGCCATTTTGAATCTAAAATTCTCCCAATGAACCGAAGTCGACCATTTGCCTTCCCTAACACTGTCCTCATATGCCCGTTCCACCTCATACCGCTTTGCAACCTTACGACGTGACTGTGTCAAGCAGGACACTAGTAGTACTGTATCTTTCTACTCATCCGCATTAATTTACATTTTTCCACATCTACATCTACATCTACATTTGTACTCCGCAAGCCACCCAACGGTGTGTGGCGGAGGGCACTTTACGTGCCACTGTCATTACCTCCCTTTCCTGTTCCAGTCGCGTATGGTTCGCGGGAAGAACGACTGTCTGAAAGCCTCCGTGCGCGTTCTAATTTCTCTAATTTTACATTCGTGATCTCCTCGGGAGGTATAAGTAGGGGGAAGCAATACATTCGATACCTCATCCAGAAACGCACCCTCACGAAACCTGGCGAGCAAGTTACACCGCGATGCAGAGCGCCTCTCTTGCAGATTCTGCCACTTGAGTTTGCTAAACATCTCCGTAACGCTGTCGGTGCTACCAAATAACCCTGTGACGAAACGCGCCGCTCTCCTTTGGATCTTCTCTATCTCCTCCGTCAACCCGATCTGGTACGGATCCCACACTGATGAGCAATACTCAAGTATAGGTCGAACGAGTGTTTTGTAAGCCACCTCCTTTGTTGATGGACTACATTTTCTAAGGACTCTCCGAATGAATCTCAACCTGGCACCCGCCTTACCAACAATTACTTTTATATGATGATTCCACTTCAAATCGTTCCGCACGCATACTCCCAGATATTTTACAGAAGTAACTGCTACCAGTGTTTGTTCCGCTATCACATAATCATACAAAAAAGGATCCTTCTTTCTATGTATTCGCAATACATTACATTTGTCTATGTTAAGGGTCAGTTGCCACTCCCTGCACCAAGTGCCTATCCGCTGCAGATCTTCCTACATTTCGCTACAATTTTCTAATGCTGCAACTTCTCTGTATACTACAGCATCATCCGCGAAAAGCCGCATGGAACTTCCGACACTATCTACTAGGTCATTTATATATATTGTGAAAAGCAATGGTCCCATAACACTCCCCTGTGGCACGCCAGAGGTTACTTTAACGTCTGTAGATGTCTCTCCATTGAGAACAACATGCTGTGTTCTGTTTGCTAAAAACTCTTCAATCCAGCCACACAGCTGGCCTGATATTCCGTAGGCTCTTACTTTGTTTATGAGGCGACATTGCGGAACTGTATCGAACGCCTTCCGAAAGTCAAGAAAAATAGCATCTACCTGGGAGCCTGTATCTAATATTTTCTGGGTCTCATGAACAAATAAAGCGAGTTGGGTCTCACACGATCGCTGTTTCCGGAATCCATGTTGATTCCTACATAGTAGATTCTGGGTTTCCAAAAAGGACATGATACTCGAGCAAAAAACATGTTCTAAAATTCTACAACAGATCGACGTCAGAGATATAGGTCTATAGTTTTGCGCATCTGCTCGACGACCCTTCTTGAAGACTGGGACTACCTGTGCTCTTTTCCAATCATTTGGAACCTTCCGTTCCTCTAGAGTCTTGCGGTACACGGCTGTTAGAAGGGGGCAAGTTCTTTCGCGTATTCTGTGTAGAATCGAATTGGTATCCCGTCAGGTCCAGTGGACTTTCCTCTGTTGAGCGATTCCAGTTGCTTTTCTATTCCTTGGACACTTATTTCGATGTCAGCCATTTTATCGTTTGTGCGAGGATTTAGAGAAGGAACTGCAGTGCGGTCTTCCTCTGTGAAACAGCTTTGGAAAAAGGTGTTTAGTATTTCAGCTTTACGCTAGGTGCTATTTATCAAGCGAACTACAAATTTTATCCAAGTCGTCTCGTATCTTCCTACGGTCACTCAACTTCGACACCTTACCGCACATCACGGCATCATCAGCAAAGAACCACAGATTGCTCGCCACCCTGTCCGCCAATTCATTTACGTGTACAGAGAGGACAACAGCAGCTGTGGTCCTCCCACACTTCCCTGGGGCTCTCCTGACGATATCCTTGTCTCTGATAAACACTACCGTCGAGGACAACATACTGGGCTCTGCACGTAGACACAGCGAGAAAATGCGGGCTCTCCATAAAATGACAGTATGACCCAGTCAGAAGGCTGGATCTTGAACGTTAAAACCGAACGTTATTACGAAGCGAAGTAACGAAAATTCACAGGGCATAAGGGAGCCACGCCTGCTGTAGATCTTTTTTTCTTGCTAAACGGCTTCCGCGAAGAATTCCTCGTTTCTCTCGACATAAGAAACGGGCGTACCATGCCCCTCTTGGAGAGTGAAATGGGGAATGAGGATGACCGCGAATGGTGGTCTGATTACCTGCAACAGTGCCTCTACCTAAAACTCAAACATTTTTATGGTTGCAAATTTGTCTTAAAAGGAGTCATTTCCCGCATCCTGCTTGTGAGCTTTCAACGCTTCGAAACCTTCACCAATTACAAAGGAAATGCAGAAAAACAAACAGTGGAATGAAATTAGCCACTGGCGGTGCCGGTCTAGATCTGAGATTGCGGATTAGTGTAACTGAACGAGGGAATTTGCATGTCATCTTCTGAAATATGTTGGTGGACAGTTCCAGGAAAACCTACCCACGTTACAAGTTTTAATCAGAAGCTAATGCACTAATCGTTTGAACATGAAACTGAAAATTCTGCTTTGGTGCAGCAGTAGAGCAGCTGATTGTGCCCGTCTGAAGGCACAGGAAGTGAGCGTGATTTGACGACTTTTTGCAGGTGACGCTGTACCACTGGGACCTTCCCCAGGAGCTGCAGAAACTGGGAGGCTGGCCTAACGCCGTCATCGCCGATTACTTCGTCGAGTACGCTCGCATTGCCTTCGAGAACTTCGGAGACAGGGTGAGTAGAGCGTCAGCGTCCTCTGACAACATCTGAGGTCGAAACTGGCACATTGATGCACCGGTGGCTGCGTCTGCTCACCACGACGGCCCGATGGCAGCAGTTACTCACCCAAAAGCCCGTAGAGCCACCGACCAGTAACAGGATACGTTCACACACGAACAGTGCATTATGGTGTCACTTTGCCTCCACCTGTGCGTTTGTGTACTCCATCGAGTATTCTGAGGACGGCATCTACATTATAGTTGTGCAGTTTGCTTTCTGCGAAGTATTACATTTATCATACGGCCTCTTGTTTAATTTATTTACTTACGAGTGTGAGAACTTTAATAGTGGCAGCTACACTCATGCTCATAAATTAAGGATAGTGCTGATACACGGTGAAACAATGCTCTGGTGGGCGGTGTGCGGGCTTAAATCACCCCGCGGTATGACCATCGCGGTATGCATCTGACCTGCGGTCGTCGCACGGTAGCGCTGACAGCAGTCCACATATGCAAAGGTGTGCTGCATGTCAGACTACGGTGCAGCGAGTAAGTGTGCAGACGTTTTCAGACGTGCTAATGGTGACTATTTGTTGAAAATAGCTCAAAGAACGCACACTGATGACGTTATGAGGAATAGAATACCAGGGCGACTAGAGGATGGTTAAATAGCAGGTCGTAGCACGGGAACTCCGTGTACCACAACGTGTGATCTCGAGATTATTGCAATGATTCCAGCAGACAGGAAACGTGTCCAGGCGCTACATTACGGGACGACCACAGTGTACAACACCACTAGTAGACCGATATCTCACCATCAGTGCCCGCAGACGGCCACGGAGTACTGCCGGTAGCCTTGCTCGGAACCTTACCGCAACCATTGGAACAGTTGTCTCCAGACACACAGTCTACAGACGACTGAACAGGCATGGTTTTTTCGCCCGGAGACCTGCAAGGTACATTACACTGACCCCTGGATACAGGACAGCCCATAAAGTCTGGTGTCAAGAACACAGTACATGGTCATTGGAACAGTGGTCCAGGGTCATCTTAACGGACGAGTCCAGGTATAGTCTGAACAGTGATTCTCGCCAGGTTTTCATCTGCCGCGAACCAGGAACGAGATGCCAACCCCTTAATGTCCTTGAAAGAGACCTGTATGGAGGTCGTGCGTTGATGGTGTGGGGTGGGATTATGATTGGTGAACGTACACCCCTGCATAACTTTGACAGAAGAACTGTAACCAGTGTATCGGGACGTCATTTTGCACCAGTATGTCTGCCTTTTGAGGGGTGCAGTGGGTCCCACATTCCTCCTGATGGATGATGACGCACTGCTCCACCGAGCTGCGATCATGGAGGAGTACGTTGAAACAGAAGATAGCAGGCGAATGGAGTGGCCTGCCTGTTCTCCAGACCTAAATCCCATCGAGCACGTCTGGGATGCTGTCGGTCGACGTATCGCTGCACGTCTTCACACCCCTAGGACACTTCAGGAGCTTCGACAGGCACTGGTGAAAGAATGGGAAGCTATACCCCAGCAGCTGCTCGACCACCTGCTCCAGAGTATGCCAACCCGTTGAGCGGCCTGTGTACGTGTGCATGGTGATCATATCCCCTATTGATGTCGGGGTACATGCGCAGGAAACAGTGGCGTTTTGTAGCACATGTGTTTCCGGACGGTTTTCTCAACTTACTGATCTGTGTCGTGGGTCTTCCCCATGTGCATATGTTATTAGCGCCAGTTTTGTGTAGTGCCACGTTGTGTGGGACCACATTCTGCAATTAACCTTAATTTATGAGCATGAGTGTATTTATTTACAGATCGTACAAAATAGATACGTGTTTCAAAGTTGTACTGACCTTCAGAGTAGTCACCAGCATTGTGTATAACACGTTGCTAGGAATGTGGAAGTCGTAGAATATTTTTAGCAGGGCCAGTTGTGTTGACAGTTCGAGCGGCGCGGTCTACTGCCCGACAAATCTGTAGCAGTTCTGAAGCGAATGCCGTGAAGTGTTTCCTTCAGTTTACAAATCGAATTGAACTTAAGAGGGGAGTGCAGTGGTGGTATAGCGCTTAGCAGCCCCATCAGTCAAACAAGTCAGTAACAGCTTGCACTGTACGTGCTTGAGCATTGACCTGCAAAATGATAGTCAGATCCTGCACAAAGTGTCATCACTTCTGTCTCTATGCTGTTCGTTTTTGGAACATAACCTATGACCAGCTTAGAGACAGAAATGATGACACTTTCTGCAGGACCTGACCATCATTTTGCACGACAATGCTCAAGCACGTGCAGTGCGAGCTGTTACTGATCTGTTTGACTGAGGGGGCTGCTAAGTGCTATACCACCTACTGCACTCCCCTGACTTAAGCCCTCGTGAGTTCAACTCGATTTCTAAACTGAAGGAAACACTTCACGGCATTCGCTTCAGAACCGATACAAATTCGTCGGTCAATAACCCGCTCCGCTCGAACTGTCAACACAACTGGCACTGCTAAGAGTATCCTACAACTTCCACATCGGTGGTAACGTGTTATACACAATGCTGTTGACTACTTTGAAGGTCAGTAAAACTTTGAACCACGTCTCTATTCTGTACGAGCTGTAAATAAATAATTGCCACTATTAAAGTTCCAACCCCCCCCCCCTCCCCCCATGAACCATGGACCTTGCCGTTGGTGGAGAGGCTTGCGTGCCTCAGCGATACAGATGGCCGTACCGTAGGTACAACCACAACGGAGGGGTATCTGTTGAGAGGCCAGACAAACGTGTGGTTCCTGAAGAGGGGCAGCAGCATTTTCAGTAGTTGCAAGGGCAACAGTCTGGATGATTGACTGATCTGGCCTTGTGACAATAACTAAAACGGCATTGCTGTGCTGGTACTGCTAACGGCTGAAAGCAAAGGGAAACTACGGCCGTAATTTTTCCCGAGGGCATGCAGCTTTACTGTATGATTAAATGATGATGGCGTCCTCTTGGGTAAAATATTCCGGAGGTAAAATAGTCCCCCATTCGGATCTCCGGGCGGGGACTACTCAAGAGGATGTCGTTATCAGGAGAAAGAAAACTGGCGTCCTACGGATCGGAGCGTGGAATGTCAGATCCCTTAATCGGGCAGGTAGGTTAGAAAATTTAAAAAGGGAAATGGATAGGTTAAAGTTAGATATAGTGGGAATTAGTGAAGTTCGGTGGCCGGAGGAACAAGACTTCTGGTCAGGTAACTACAGGGTTATAAACACAAAGTCAAATAGGGGCAATGCAGGAGTAGGTTTAATAATGAATAGGAAAATAGAAAAGCGGGTAAGCTACTACAAACAGCATAGTGAACGCATTATTGTGGCCAAGATAGACACGAAGCCCACGCCTACTACAGTAGTACAAGTTTATATGCCAACTAGCTCTGCAGATGACGAAGAAATTGAAGAAATGTATGATGATATAAAAGAAATTACTCAGATAGTGAAGGGAGACGAAAATTTGATAGTCATGGGTGACTGGAATTCGAGTGTAGGAAAAGGGAGAGAAGGAAACGTAGTCGGTGAATATGGATTGGGGCTAAGAAATGAAAGAGGAAGCCGCCTGGTAGAATTTTGCACAGAGCACAACTTAATTATAGCTAACACTTGGTTTAAGAATCATGATAGAAGGTTGTATACATGGAAGAAACCTGGAGATACTAAAAGGTATCAGATAGATTATATAATGGTAAGACATAGATTTAGGAAGCAGATTTTAAATTGTAAGACATTTCCAGGGGCAGATGTGGACTCTGACCACAATCTATTGGTTATGACCTGTAGATTAAAACTGAAGAAACTGCAAAAAGGTGGGAATTTAAGGAGATGGGACCTGGATAAACTGAAAGAACCAGAGGTTGTACAGAGTTTTAGGGAGAGCATAAGGGAACAATTGACAGGAATGGGGGAAAGAAATACAGTAGAAGAAGAATGGGTAGCTTTGAGGGATGAAGTAGTGAAGGCAGCAGAGGATCAAGTAGGTAAAAAGACCTGGGCTCTTAGAAATCCTTGGGTAACAGAAGAAATATTGAATTTAATTGATGAAAGGAGAAAATATAAAAATGCAGTTAATGAAGCAGGCAAAAAGGAATACAAACGTCTCAAAAATGAGATCGACAGGAAGTGCAAAATGGCTAAGCAGGGATGGCTAGAGGACAAATGTAAGGATGTAGAGGCTTATTTCACTGGGGGTAAGATAGATGCTGCCTACAGGAAAATTAAGGAGACCTTTGGATATAAGAGAACCAGTTGTATGAACATCAAGAGCTCAGTTGGAAACCCAGTTCTAAGCAAAGAAGGGGAAGCAGAACGGTGGAAGGAGTATATAGAGGGCAAGATGTATGAAACAGGCGAAATACCCTCAGACTTCAAGAAGAATGTAATAATTCCAATCCCAAAGAAAGCAGGTGTTGACAGATGTGAAAGTTACCGAACAATCAGTTTAATAAGTCACAGCTGCAAAATACTAACACGAATTCTTTACAGACGAATGGAAAAACTAGTAGAAGCCGACCTCGGGGAAGATCAGTTTGGATTCCGTAGAAATACTGGAACACGTGAGGCAATACTGACCCTACGACTTATCTTAGAAGGAAGATTAAGGAAAGGCAAACCTACATTTCTAGCATTTGTAGACTTAGAGAAAGCTTTTGACAATGTTGACTGGAATACTCTCTTTCAAATTCTAAAGGTGGCAGGGGTAAAATACAGGGAGCGAAAGGCTATTTACAATTTGTACAGAAACCAGATGGCAGTTATAAGAGTCGAGGGACATGAAAGGGAAGCAGTGGTTGGGAAGGGAGTAAGACGGGGTTGTAGCCTCTCCCCGATGTTATTCAATGTGTATATCGAGCAAGCAGTAAAGGAAACAAAAGAAAAATTCGGAGTAGGTATTAAAATCCATGGAGAAGAAATAAAAACCTTGAGGTTTGCCGATGACATTGTAATTCTGTCAGAGACAGCAAAGGACCTGGAAGAGCAGTTGAACGGAATGGACAGTGTCTTCAAAGGAGGATATAAGATGAACATCAACAAAAGCAAAACGAGAATAATGGAATGTAGTCGAATTAAGTCGGGTGATGCTGAGGGAATTAGATTAGGAAATGAGACACTTAAAGTAGTAAAGGAGTTTTGCTATTTGGGGAGCAAAATAACTGATGATGGTCGAAGTAGAGAGGATATAAAATGTAGACTGGCAAAGGCAAGGAAAGCCTTTCTGAAGAAGAGAAATTTGTTAACATCGAGTATAGATTTAAGTGTCAGGAAGTCATTTCTGAAAGTATTTGTATGGAGTGTAGCCATGTATGGAAGTGAAACATGGACGGTAAATAGTTTGGACAAGAAGAGAATAGAAGCTTTCGAAATGTGGTGCTACAGAAGAATGCTGAAGATTGGATGGGTAGATCACATAACTAATGAGGAAGTATTGAATAGGATTGGGGAGAAGAGAAGTTTGTGGCACAACTTGACCAGAAGAAGGGATTGGTTGGTAGGACATGTTCTGAGGCATCAAGGGATCACCAATTTAGTATTGGAGGGCAGCGTGGAGGGCAAAAATCGTAGGGGGAGACCAAGAGATGAATACACTAAGCAGGTTCAGAAGGATGTAGGATGCAGTAGGTACTGGGAGATGAAGAAGCTTGCACAGGATAGAGTAGCATGGAGAGCTGCATCAAACCAGTCTCAGGACTGAAGACCACAACAACAACAACAACCCTCGAATGTGTTTTAAATCCTCCAAAATTAAAATGCAAGAACATTTAAAGTTACAAATTTTTAATTTTCATATTCTAAGACATATGGGGTGCAGCAGCGAATCTTGTTGATTTGCAAGGCGCGCTGTAAAGCGAGGTGGTGTGGACCGAGTGTGAGGTCTGATGTAACGGACCACTCTATAGGGTGACGACCGGACTGAAGCGTCCCTGTTTCCGTGTCCAGCGGATTCCTCTGCTCCAGCCTCTGTTCAGAAGCCTGGGCTTCTACAAAGTGATCACATATGGGACAATTTACTTTTGACGAGTCACATAGTACTCATCGGTGTTGGCCACCTTACTGTTGCAGTTCATTGCGCATGGCTGGAAATGGTTGTAATTAGCAGGACATCAGAATCATTTGAGGCATCAAGACAGCTTCGATATCAACGTGTGGGCGGGAATTGTCAGCGACAAACTCAGAGGGCGATGAATTACCAGCGCTATTAGAGGACGCTATCATTGCAGACAGTCAAGGACTGTGGTTTATGGATCACTTACTTTCTACGGTTCGTGAGACAGTACCTCAACGTAACGTTTGCTGGGCGACGGATTGGTCGAGGAGGTCAGGATAGCACGCCGCCCCGCCCCACCCTAACGGGCCCTGAATCTTTGGGTTTCCGTTGGTTTAAGCTGCAAACCATAGTCAATGTGCAGGCGTTACATGAGCGTGTGGCCAGTGGGCGTATCACAGTCCGAATGAGGCCTGGTGCATTGGAAAGAATGGGTAATTCGTCGCCAGGAATGGCTGAGGGCTGTGTCAAGGATGGGTAGTAACCACATGCACCTTTGCCTGTAATGTCTGCCTCTATCTGACATACGGATGGGTACGAGAGAACAGATTGCTCCGTATCTCATTCTCATCAGGTGTTGGCTTCCGGACGTATATTGAGGTGACAGAGATTATGGGATGGCTATATACACATGTACAGATGGCGGTAGTATCGCGTGCACAAGGTGTAAAAGAGCAGCCCATTGGCGAAGCTGTCATATGTATTCAGGTCACTCATCATTCATGTAAAAAGGTTTACGACGTCATTACGTCCCCACGACGGGAATTGCCAGGCTTTGAAGGCGCAATGCTTGTTGGAGCTAGATGCATGGCACATTCCATTTCGGAAATCGTTAGGGAATTCAGTACTACGATATCCACAGTCTCAGGAGTGTGCTGAGAATACCAAACTTCACACATTACCTCTCACCACGCGGACAACACTTAACGAGCGACAGCAGCGGTGTTTGCTTAGAGATATCGGTGCCAATAGATAAGTAACACTGCGTGACGTAACTGCACAAATCAATGTGGGACGGACGTATATGTTAGCACAGTGCGGCGAAATTTGGTGTTAATGGGCTGTGGGAACAGACGACCGATGCAAGTGTCTTTTCACGACACCGATGCAGCGCCTCTACTGGGTTCGTGGCCATAGCGGTTGGACACTACACGAGTGTAAAACCGCGACCTGGTCAGATGAATCCCGATTTCTATTGGTAAGAGCTGAAGGTAAGGTCTGAGTGTGGTGCAGACTCCACGAAGCCATGGATCCAAGTTGTCAACGGGTCACTGAGCAAGATGGTGGTGACAACATGACGCTTTTGGTTGTGTTTACATCGAATATACTGGGTCCTCTGCTCCTGCTGAACTGATCATTGGCTGGAAATCCGTAAGTTAGGGCTCCCGCACAACGAAGGAATTTCTATGGGTGACAATGTGCCAAGCCATTAGGTCACAGTTGTTCGCGAATAGTTTGAAGAACATTCTGGATATTTCGAGTGAATGACTCGGCCACCCACATCACCCGATGTGAATCCCAGCGAACATTTGTGGGACATAGTCAGGAGGTCAGTTCGTGAACAAAATCCTGCCCCGGCAACACTTTCGCAATTATGGACGGCTACAGAGGAAGCACTACGCCGGGAAAAACGAGGTCCGACACCATATTATGAGGTATCCCAAGACTTTTTTTCCCTTCATTGTATTTTTGTAGGAACGTGCGATGGTCCCGCATTTGCAGAACATTCTTATGCATCGTTGGGAGGATAAGTGGCTGAAAATGACCGAAAAAGACACTGCGTTTGGTGTAACAAACTACCAGTGCAAGATGGAGCTCCTTGCACCCACCGATGAACGGTGAAGCCCTCTGACACCCCTCTGGACAAGGCAGTGTTACATGATACATGGCTTCCATCTCCAAGGAGAGAATACAAAGGTCAGAGATGCTTATGATACCGACAGTCAGTGTGACGCCTCTTGTGGGGGGGGGGGGGGGATACGCAGCAGAGTAACGCGTAATTGGATCATGAATCTGCCGTCTCTTTTGGACAGTGTTAGGGATCTAGTAATTTATTTTCATCTTCACAGATGTTACACGTGCAATGTATTGTGTTGTATTGTGCTTGGTCACCAACGGCTTTTTTTAATCAACCATCCATAACTCTTCCTAGCCGGATTTTTTAGTCTTTTTTAAACTTTTTAAAGCCCTTGTTAAGTGGGACTTCAACAAATTTATTTTTGATCAGTTTGATATATTTTCAGTGCGGCGGTTTACTTCAGTCAGCTAGAACACTGATGACTCAACATTGCTAAAACCACAACTCAGGCATTTATTGGTTTTTTGAGTTAAGTTTGGACAATATATGGATCACGTACTGCAGAAGGGCAACCAGTCCGTAATTTATAAATTTCCATTTCTTGACGATTATGGTTCCGAGTGGATCAATGCATTGTTTACCGCAAAAAGGAAATCTGTTTGCATAAGAACACGTGTCTGAAAAAGGAGGAAAGACACTATACAGTGTATGACGAACTCATAAAACAGTCGTCAAAAAACGATAACAAGTTTTCTATAGTTCAAATGAAGTTGACTTCTGCTATCGACTAAAGTGTCTGGTGGTCTACATTCTATAAACGAATCTGCCTGAGTGATGATTCGTATGGTAAAGTCGTTCCCAGACTCCTGAAAACGGGTCTCACTATTTCCAAATATCATGTGACGACTTTTTCAGCTGAAAATACCCATAGAGTTATGTGTAACAAGAATATTGCTGGCTTGAACATGGACACTTTTAGACTAAGAAAAGCTGTGTAACATAGGAACTCCTTTCAAAGAAAGTGCCCTTTCAAAGGAACTACCCCGCCATTTGCCTGTAGTGATTTAGGGAAATCACCGAAAACCTAAATCAGGTTTGAACCTTCGTCCTCGCGAATACGATTCCAGTGTGCTAACCACTGCATCACCTCACTCGGTATATTTATGCCTACAGTTATATTTTAGACAAGTAGCTCATTGCTAAAATTAATATGACAATTCAGTGCACTGCAGAATGGGGGCACTGTCAACACATAAAGTCATCCCCCTCTTTCCCCTTACGTCATACTTGACTTTTACATGTATATTATAAATAAGTATACCTATATCATGGAACAATAAATAGATGTTAATAGATGAATGACATTAACTCAGTTTTATTCAGCTGATTTTTCCTACTGTAGAAGTAGGAAATGAGGAAACGTTGACTTTGTGCTGGTCCGTTTCAGTGAGGATCTTTTTCCGACCGCAACTGTGACGTCCTGTTTCGAGGCCACGTCTGTTACATCACTCCCTGGTACACACGTTGAACAGTTCGCCGCGAAATACCAACAAATCCAGCAACTTCACACGCCATATGGCCATGGGCACGGCCAAATGCCATTGTCGCTTTTTGCCAATCTGCCACGTCATTGCCTTTACCCACATTAAGTACAGTGTTCGCATGAAACATAAAAATTTCACTGATCGCTGCTGCCTTATGCTCCCGTTGAGGCAGTACGCGAGTGGATGAGCACATAACTCGATCGCTGAGCTATCTGTAAAAGTTAACAATTCATCTGTGTATGAGCAGGGGGAGTGACTAATTTTTAAAATCTTAAATAGGGGCGCGATTCAGAAAGTTTATAAATTTGAAGAGGTTAAAAAAATCAGCCAACCAATTGAAAACCAAAGTTTTATTTAGCCTCTGACCTAGATTTCGATATTTATAAAAGTATCTTCTTCAGAAGTGGTGGGTCCTAGATATGTATAAAAACTGTTACAAACTATTTTACATACATAACGAAATATGAATAATAGAAGAATATTTCCGAGGTAAGCGTGTTCACTTGTTACATCACAGCTGGCCGGTGTGGCCGAGCGGTTCTAGCCTCTTCAGTCCGGAACTGCGCTGCTGCTACGGTCGCAGGTCGAATCCTGCCTCGGGCACGGATGTGTGTGATGTCCGTAGGTTAGTTGGGTTTAAGTAGTTCTAAGGGACTGATGATCTCATATGTTAAGTCCCGTAGTGCTTAGAGCCATTTGAACCATTTGTTACATCACATGATAGTAAATTACATTAGCTCAAGCTGAGCGCCTCTTGTCATATATAAAATTGGTATTAAAGACAGAACCATCACATGCCATGGCTTAAGACAGCAGCCAGATTACGCTCAGCGTACGCCAGGACAAATGCACATATGTATTCGTTCACTGTTAAAGGCTATTGCTTGCATAAAATTATAAGAGGAATGCAAAATATCTGCATAACATAAGTATTGACCATTCCACAAAGGTCAACCGCTTAAAGATTAGACTCAAGCGAAAAGGAAAATACATGCGCGTGAGAACTATGCCTCCCTTGTGTGATGTAACAGGTTTTACATTAGAGTAAGTATGAAAATTACTTCTACAAGGCTACTAATAATGCAATAAATTTGCAGGTATACATTAGGTATCAATCCACAATTCATTTGCTAACACAATAATACTGTACGTACATTCAGCGTCCAGAAGCTAGAGTTCTATTCACAAAGGACCACTGTCACAAATACATAGAGAGAAACAGCAAATATGAGATATAGCAAAGTCACTAAGAAGATAAACTTCCGCTTAAGACTGTGGAATCTTAAGCGATAATGAAAATTTGCAATACAGTGGGCGCAAGATACATGCCCGTAAGCATTGCGTCTTGCCGCTATTAAAAAACTTAATTTTACATTAAAACAGAATGACAATCTCTTATAGAAGGCTAGTAATAAATGCAATAATTTTAGAGGTATACATTAAATATATAATTATCTGTAACACATTTATGTAGCAGAGTGATACTCCACGTAAATTTTGCGTGCAGAAGAAATAATTATATTGCAAAAAATTACTTTTGAAACCAAAGTCGGGGGAAACAGTGAAATGGATAAAGTTACGACAACAACATAAAAAATGAGAACCTTCTGCTCAATTGTACGGAGACTAAGGCAGAAAAATTGGAAAATACATTTTTTTGGAATACCAGCTTTGGGAACAAGTGCTGAAAAGGCCACGAAAAATTGAACTCAGTGATACGAAATCTATGTAGCTCAACATTAGAGAGGAAGTGCTTTTGAAGAAAAACGGCACATTCACAGATGGTAGCGGAGATCGGTAAACACGTTTTATGACCGTGAGCAGCGGTTTACAGCCACCGAGGAAGTCTTGCTCGCGAGTTGCAGCTGATTGTTCAAAATGTTCAGAAGACAGTCAGTCCTGCAGGACATATTTTTGTGTTGTGATCTTACAGTTACAACCTGACTCGTGCCAGCTGTCCCACTAGGCACTTTTGCGCCCGCAGGTGAAGCTGTGGCTGACCTTCAACGAGCCGGACATGTTCTCCAACGGCTACTCGTCGGCCACGGCGCTGGCGCCGGGCGCCGACTCGCCGGGCGTCGCCGACTACCTGCTGGCCAAGGCGGTGCTGCTGGCGCATGCGCGAGTCTACCGACTCTACGACCAGAGGTTCCGCCCGACGCAGAGGGGTGAGCAACTCTGGAAACGTGCCACACTCTGCGACTTCGCTCTCTGAGAAAGTGGGGAGGAGAGGGAGGGACGGGAGAGACAATGGGGGGAACGGAGCACACAATGTTTGTGCAAAAACAACAGTCAAAGCAGTCAACACTGAGGCTGACAAGTGCAATACTACAGTCACTGCTGGTGGACAGCAGTACGTCAACAAAACATTTAAGTTATCTTTGGGACACAATACTGTATTAACACAATTTCTACGTACACAATGAAAAAGGTACAGTCAAAGTTATTAAAGCTACTAAAACAGACGTCTTTGTTACTAACGGAAACAGAAAAAGTGAGTTGTTCTGAAACTTCCTGGCAGATTAAAACTGTGTGCCGGGCCGAGACTCGAACTCGGGAATTTGCCTTTCGCGGGCAAGTGCTCTACCAACATCCGTTTAAGTTCGTTATTGATCCATTAACTCAGTATTTTATTACAGAGGGTAGCTGAACCCTCTGACCGAACACGCTGAGCTACCGTACCGGTGCCATCTGAGCTACCCAAGCACGACTCACGCCCGGTCCTCACAGCTTTACTTCTGCCAGTATCTCGTCTCCTACCTTCCAAACTTTACAGAAGCTCTCCTGCGAACCTTGCAGAACTAGCACTCCTGGAAGAAAGGATATTGGGGAGACATGGCTTAGCCACAGCCTGGGGGATGTTTCCAGAATGACATTACCACTCTGCAGCGTAGTGTGCGCTGGTATGAAACTTCCTGGCAGATTAAAACTGTGTGCCGGGCCGAGACTCGAACTCGGAACTGCCAGGAAGTTTCATATTAGCGCACACTCCGCTGCAGAGTGAAAATGTCATTCTGAGTTGTTCTGTGATGAACCAGAAGTTCCCTCGCTTAGGTACCATTTAAAGATACACGAAGAAAATAGCCTCGTTAGACCGATTGCTAATTCTAGGCACCGCTCTTTGTGTAAAATTGCCAGAATGCTTGATAAAATATTAAAGGACGTTTATATCTTCAAGGATAATTTTTCAGTCAGTAAGATCTCAGCACGCTGTGAATCAAAGAGGATGAACAAAAGCTGATAGGAAAATATTTTACAATAATCATATTACAACTTGATACACTCCCTTGTTACGTAACCCATGGAATTGCAAAATACCTCATGCTTTAACATTTTCTCCGTCAGTGCTGCAAGTAGTTTCAGATTCCTCACCCACTTCACAGTACAATGATGATCACTACACACTGACATGTCAAATATGAAAGTATTATGTACAAATATAAACATAGCTATACTACGCCACTTACAAGTGTTCATGTTCATCACAAGCTTGCAACTGACAGAGAAGTGGTGTAAAGACAACGACCAGCCAGTGGCACTGTGGCGGTTGACTGGATTACCGTCTTGTATGTAGCGTGAAACATAGCTAACTAAATACAGATAATTGGTAATATATTATTAAGAATCACTTTTATTTACATTATTATACAATCCAAATAAGGGAAATATAGATATTTTATATACGAGTACAATTAAACTATTTCCCATTGATAACTTTGTGGGATAAAATATGTATGACACACGTCAGAGAACAAGAATTAGGCTTGCAATATGCTGAACGTGGAGGTGAGGTAAAAGAGAAATTCTTCCGGCAAGATGTCGTATGTATCATGTTCATAATTTACGTCTGAGTGCCCATAGTTATGTTTCGAATTTCTTATCGTAATGACTAGAAAATATATTTTGTTTTTCAGTATGACAATTTTTATTAAAACTGTTCTACATTTCGATGTATTTCTTAGATTTACATTATTTCCTGTATAAATGGTTCAAATGGCTCTGAGTACTATGGGACTTAACATCCGTCATCAGTCCCCTAGAACTTAGAACTGCTTAAACCTAACTAACCTAAGGACATGAAACACATCCATGTTCGAGGCAGGATTCGAACCTGCAACCGTAGCGGCCTATTTAAATGCTAAGTAAGAATCAACACCATTTTAATTTCATTTGACGAGATATATCGTGATGAACATTGTTCCATTCTTATCGACATCGAGCTCCAGACACTGGCCAACATATGCGATGTAGACGGACATTGTAATTCCACGGTTAAAATTATATAACGTTTTTAATTTTTAACTGTGATCTGCATGTAAATTGTGTGTAAAGCATTGTTTTTAAAACATAAAAGAAACAAAACGTAGATTGCGTAGCACTTATGATGAGAAATTCGAAACATAACTATAAACATGTAAATTATAAACATGAAACAGAATACATCAGAACACCGACATTCCACATGAAGAATTTCCTTTTATGTTCACGTCTACATTCACCATACTGCGAGTGCAATTCTTGTTCTCTAGCTTAAGTCACACATACTTTATCCTACAAGATTATCAAAGGTACATACATTAATTATACGTACATTTTTTATATTTTTCCGAGTTTTATTGTATAATAAAGTAAATAAAAAGGTCCTTAATAATGTATTACGAATTTATGGAATTACGTGTCTCTGTTTTGTGCTATTTACAAGACGAGAATCAATTCAACTGCCACAGTACCACCTTGTGGTCCTTGTATTTACAACATTTCTGTGTCATTCGTCAGCTAGTGGTGGACATGAATACTTGTAATCGCCGAAATATAGTCATGTTTGTGTTTGGCCGGCCGGAGTGGCCGAGCGGTTCTATGCACTTCAGTCTGGAACAGCACGACCGCTACAGTCGCAGGTTCAAATCCTGCCTTGGGCATGGATGTGTGTGATGTCTTTGGGTTAGTTAGGTTTAAGTAGTCCTAAGTTCTAGGGGACTGATGGCCTCACACTCCACCGCCACCTCACCTGGACTCCCCATCTCCTTACCATCCAAAACAAAGCTCACAACCACCTCCGCCTCCTGAAACTCCTGTCTGGCCAGACGTGGGGTCGGCATTCTTCCACCATCCTTCAGACCTACAAATCCATGATCCGCCCCATCCTTTGTTATGCTAGCGTCAGTTGAATTTCCGCCCCTCCCCGGTTCTGTAAAGCCATCCAAATCCTCGAACACCATGCACTCCGCCTCGCCTTTCGCATCCACCTTCCGTCCCCCACGCGCATCCTCTACGACCTCATCCCCTTCCCCCACCTTCTCCTTTTCCTTGAACACATCCGCACACTATATATTGTCCGCCGCATCGAGCCCCCTCACCCCCTGGTGTCTCCCTTCCTCTCCACCCCCAACCAGTTGCTGCGCCTTTACCGTTGTGTCCCTCCCTCTCTCCATCTCCACACCCTCCATCTCCTTTCCCAACACAACATCCACCATCTACCCCTCCCGGATGATGAGCTTCGCCCTGACATCTACCCTTCCTACCAACTCTAACCCCCTCTTCCTGCCTCCTCCTCAGGGCTCCCTCTCCTCCCCCTCCCTTCTTCTGAGCGGCTTTCCCCTCCTACTACCTCTCCATCTCTTGTGCTTCCTTACAGTGTCTCTACGCTCCCTCCTGCCCTGTCTTCCCTCTTCCTCTCCCGCCCCACGTGTCTCCTGCCTCTTCGTGAACCCACTGATGCCCCTCCTCTCTTCATCCCGCTGCTTCCCCAGCTGCCCCATGCTCTCCCCTCCTTTTCCATCCTCTCTGACCTTTCCCTCGGCAGGTCCCACTTGGCAGTTTTATTCTTCATCGTGTGTGATCCAAATGGGTTTTAAGTGTGTTGTTTCAGAGTGTTTTTAATACTGTGGCCAACTTTTAACCTGTGTATGCGCATTCAGTGTCTTCTCTGTGTTTTACGAATCGCCAACTGTGTTTTTTAACTTTCTGGTGACTTTTTTAACTGTCCCCCATGAACGTCTACATGTCAGTGTATTTTTACCTCCATTTTCTCCCCTTACTCTGTTTTATGTTCCCCTTTTTATCTCCTTATGTATGGATAATTTTATTCTTGTTTTAGTTGACGTGTCACTCGGCTGAAGAGTGGTGGATTGTGCCGCTGACAGCCCTCCCCTGCCCATATGGGGCAGGGGAATGAAATCACAATAAAGAAAAAAAATAGGGGACTGATGACCTCAGAAGTGAAGTCCCATAGTACTCAGAGCCATTTGAACCATTTTTGTTTGTGTTTGTACGTAATACTTTTATAATTGCCATGCCGAAGTTGGTGATCCTCATGGTAGTGTGACACATATAAGGAATGTTAGAGACTTGCAACACTGATGGACAATGTGTTAAAGCATGAGATATGTTGCAGTTCCATAGGTTATGTAAAGAGACATTTTATCAGTTTGTAATACGATTATTGCAAAATATTTCCCTATCAACTTCTGTTCATCCCCTTGCAGATCCGATGATGGCAGCACAGCTCCGTCGAAACCAGTCACCCGATAAAATGCTTTTCTTTATCGATGGTGTCTTTTGAAGTTTCTTCATGTATCACACTTTGCTGATAGTCGCTCCCCCCTCCCCCCCCCCCCCCAGATTCACAACGTCAGACATTTATAATTAATTATTTTACTTCTTTTTTTTGTCGAGGTGACACCTGTAAGCAGTTCTGGTCAGGGTGACGCCCTTGTTTTGTCCACGTTGCAGGCAGAGTGGGCATCACTCTCAACATCGACTGGTACGAGCCGCTGACGAGCAGCGCTGATGACGCCGAGGCGTCGGACCGCCAGCTGCAGTTTGAGGTATGACGTCATCCGTCCGTCCATCGTCACCTAGCAACTTGCCGGGACAACATCTCCTCAGGAGGAAACTGATCACTGCGTCTTTTGTTCACAAAACTGCTCCTTGAGCAGGTAGGAACAAAGGCTACTGTCGTCGATGGCGAGTTTATAAGAAACGGAACACAAGCGCGAATTGCACAGAGCTGGGGCAGAAAGTCGGCTGGGCCTTTTGGCCAGGCGATTTCAATCGCCGTTTGTTAAAAGAACGCAAATCCCTAAAATTTTGATTTTACGAGAGAGACATAAAGATGTTTGCAGCAATACTTTGCATATTGAAACTTTCTTTTTGATCTTAAAAATTTTGTTTTGGCCTACAGCTCATTATTAAAACTATTTTCGTACTGTTTACATTAATTGAAGGACGACACAAAACCTTACTTTACGCTTGGACGACTGCCCTTTTAACAAATACTGCTGTTTAATGAAATATGTTTGTTTGAAAAGTTACTTAAACCACATTTTGCTGATGAAAATGTAATGAACTCTGAAAAACACATTACAAAGTGAAAGCAGGTATTGTAAATGTATTTTTTAAATTAACATCTTATTTTTCTTTAGAAAATAACCACACATAAAATTTAATTAAGGTGTACAAAAGAAAACACACAATGGCAATCAATATTATAATGAAATGAAAAAATATAAAAATGTTAAATCCCTTCTATAAAACTTTTTAAAACATTCAAAAATTTCATATGTGTCATGTCAAATGCATTTAACAGTAAATATGTGTTTTATAAACTGATGACCACTTTCGGTAGCTGAACTCCCATTTTCAGATCACACATAGTGTTATAAATGCAACTAGTAGTCAATGTCAGATATACTTAATCAGTGTCAAGAAGACTTAGGAGGCCACTGTAGGCGTGGTTGAAACGTTGATTAATCCAGTGAAGTTTTTTGCTATGTGACGCGGTATCATACTCAGAAAACTTTTATGTCAACTGACTCAGGTCACGAAAGCCTACAGAATTATAAATAGTTTCACTGAAAATGTAGACTTTTATTTTGCTAATCTGAGAATGTTAATACATTATTTTTTCATAAATGTCATTGTAACTGTCTTCACTCTATGGGAGAATTTTCTTCACGTCATTGACTTTTCCTTTCTTCAATTACAGTTTTTCTTCTGGATACGGAATTAAATCTTGGAGACGGATCTTGATAGAATTGTGCCGAAGGATGAACGTGTTTTTTTGCAGTTAACCCTCTGATGAAATGTCTTGTGAGAACTGCTCCTGGATGCACAAAATGGGAAAACTTAATAATTGCAGAGTTTACCATCTTAACCCGATCCTTGTATTTTTTCAGTAGGTACAGGACTTTTCATATTGTATTTGTGCCACCAGTTCTTGAAATTGTACCTTACAGGACTGATTGTATCAACTTCGATTACTGCGAATTTAAGAGAGGCGATCAAAAAGTTTCCGTTTGAGGACGTTGCTGCAGCGTGTATGTAACTTAGTGCGACTCCGATGCAGGTACAGAAGAGCATCATCCGGGAAAAGGTGTGCTGAAAAGCAATGCCTCCGAATCTTTTATGGCAAAATTCATAAAGCATTTTCAGTAAAACGTACGTTATTAACATTCTACATCTTCATTCTTCAAGTCTACATATTTATGTCTCAACATAGTCACCCTGACGCAGAAGACATTTCTCGCGATGAGAGACCAGTGTGTTGTTAAGTCACTGTAGAACGTTTGTCCTTATTCAGGGAGCCACAAACTAACCTCTGCTTGCAACAGGTCATCACTATGAAAGTGGAGTTCTCGAACGTGTTCTCTAAGATATGGAAACAGATGAAAATCGGATGGGGCCAAGTCGGGACGGTGTGGGGGAGGGCAAATGGCAGTGAACCCAAGGCGTCCGACTGTTGGAGATGTCGCAGTCTTCCCGTGTACTCTGGCACTGGCATGATGAAGGAGGAGGGGGTGGGACGGGGGGGGGGGGCGAGGGGGTGCTCCAAGCGTGGACGAAATCTTCGAATTCGAAACTCGATAATAGAACGCTGTTTCTCACGCACCGACATAGTTAAGTTACACGCAGCCATGTTACACGCTGCAGTAGAGGGCTGCAAATATGCAATCGTGAAGAATGTTGTTGTTGTGGTCTTCATTCCTAAGACTGGTTTGATGCAGCTCTGCATGTTGCTTTACCCTTTGAAAGCTACTGCAACCAACGTCTGCCTACTGTATTCATCTCTTGGTCTCTCTCTACGATTATTATTCCTCACACGTCCTTCAAATACTAGGCTGGTGATCCCCTAATGTCTCAGAATGCCCTACCAACCGATCCCTTCATCTAGTCAGGTTGCGCCACAAATTTCTTTTCTTCCCAGTTCTGTTCAGTAGCTCCTCATTGGTTAAGTGATCAACTCATATAATCTTCAGCATTCTTCTGTAGCACCATATGTGAAAAGCTCCTATTCTTATCTTGTCTCAACTGTTTACGTCGATGTTTCACTTACATACTCCATGCAAATACTTTCAGAAAACTCTTTCTAATAGTAAATCTACCCTCTCTACTTCGACCATCATCAGTTGTTTTGCTGTTCTAATACTAAACTTCCATTTATTTAAGTGTCTCGTTCCGTAATCTGACTCTCTCAACTGAATCTGATTTGATTCGACTACATTTCAGTATCCTGCTTTTTCTTTTGTTGATGTTCATCTGATAGTCTCCTTTCAAGCCACTCTACGTTATGTTCAACTGGTCTTCCACGACCTTTGCTATCTCTGACAGAGTTACGTCATCAACAAACTTCCAAGTTTATATTTCTTATCCCCGGATTTTAATTCCTACTTCTAATTTTTCCTTGGTTTCTTTTGCATGAAGAATAATGAATGCTAATAACGTTTGTTTAAGAAGCTTTAAGTGATAACACCTAAAATACTGGGTTGCATAACTTTTCGCCACACCCTCATATTTACTGAATTGCTAGTCTCGGCCCACATTAACCACAGTTTCATTCACTCCTTGTGTGCTCACGCACGCAAAACAAGAAGCACATATTAATATGATTAGACAAACACTAGTAAAGCAAACGAAAATACAGACGGTAAACATCGAGATACTGTACCTGAATCTCAACTTTGCTTCACGAGCCCGCACGTAATGTGCAAATAAAGAGTGACATCTTTCACAGGGTCTCCTGGTGCACGCGTTTTCGGAGGTGGACGGGAAACGCGTTTAATGTTACGTCGGGCCAGTATTTTGCCGAGTTTGTTCGACACCTCGACGCAGTACGATAGATACGCCACTCTTATCTTCCTCGCCGTGTTCTGTTTGCTAGGTTCGTACCTTCTCCTTGAAAGCAGACCCGCCGTATCTTTTCTTCCTGAATATTTTTTAAGCTAGTATTGCGTACTAAGTGGTGTGGTGCATCTGCCATACGCCAACAAAGTATCGAACAAAATCGGCAGAATCTTGGCTCGAAGTAACATTAAGTCAGCCTTCGGCCCACCTTCGAAAACACGTACATCTACATCTACATCTACATCTACGTCCATACTCCGCAAGCCACCTGACGGTGTGTGGCGAAGGGTACCTTCAGTACCTCTATCGGTTCTCCCTTCTATTCCAGTCTCGTATTGTTCGTGGAAAGAAGGATTGTCGGTATGCCTCTGTGTGGGCTCTAATCTCTCTGATTTTATCCTCATGGTATCTTCGCGAGATATACGTAGGAGGGAGCAATATACTGCTTGACTCTTCGGTGAAGGTATGTTCTCGAAACTTTGACAAAAGCCCGTACCGAGCTACTGAGCGTCTCTCCTGCATAGTCATTTCCGTAACGCTCTCGCGATTACTAAATGATCCTGTAACGAAGCGCGCTGCTCTCCGTTGGATCTTCTCTATATCTTCTATCAACCCTATCTGGTACGGATCCCACACTGCTGAGCAGTATTCAAGCAGTGGGCGAACAAGCGTACTGTAACCTACTTCCTTTGTTTTCGGATTGCATTTCCTTAGGATTCTTCCAATGAATCTCAGTCTGGCATCTGCTTTACCGACGATCAACACTATAAGGTACGATGACAGACGATTTGGTGCACCGTAAACCGGGTGTTTGCCGTATTCCGTGTAAATGCAACAAGGCACCCGTCAGGCAGACTGTGCTGACAATTGAAGAAAGATGCAAGGAAGGTGGAAAACACGCCGACGTTAAGCAAGCAACAAAATCTGCGGTTGCAGAACATTGCATAGCTACAGGGGACTCAATAAAGTGTGAAGAAAGGGAACTATGAAGATAGGCGTAATCGTTTTGGGACTGCGCTCGGAAGGAGGCTGTTGACATAGGAGTGATCGACGGGTTAATCAAGAGAGACAGTGGCCACACCCTAAGCAGAGCTCGGGACCGCGCGTTCAGCAAACTAAAATCACAGCATTGGCCGAGAGTCACGTCCACGCCCGACAGGTTCTACAGAAGCACTGAGCGTCAGGGGTTCGTACCCAGCCGTCGGTGATTCAATCACCCCACCGCTCTGTCGGATGCGGCGTGCGACCGGGCATCGGGGGAAGGAGTGGACAGCGGTCAGATTACACAGCAGGCGGTATACAGCGCAGACGCTCGATCTAAACGTATCACCTGAAGATGACGGCAAGGTACGCCGTGGAAATATCGTGTTACAAGGGCGGCTGTACCCAGCTGGACACCCGAGAACAGTATAAAAAGTCAATTTGCAGGGAAAGATTAAGATAAGATAGTTTTTATAGTATCGCCATACACCGTGTTTCACTTCACACCGTCATCAGATCTGCTGTACAGAGAGCTAATATTAGAATAGACAGAACAGACTTCCATAAAACAACAAATCTGGAGTAATTGTGGTGATGCATGCTGTGTACCCATTAGGCATGTAATTCAACTTATGTATCACTAGAATTATTCTCAACATAGTTATTTTATAAAAGTCTGTTCCATCCATTCTAATGTTAGCTTTTTCGCTGCAGATCTGACAATTCTGTAAAGGGACACCCATTATATGGAGTAATAATAAACAGTACTTGTCAACCAAAACAAACGTATACAGGGTGTTACAAACAGGTACGGGCAAACATTCAGGAAACATTCCTCACACACAAAGAAAGAAAATATGTAATGTGGACATGTGTCCGGAAACGCTTACTTTCCATGTTATAGCTCATTTTATTACTTCTCTTCAAATCACATTAATCATGGAATGGAAACACACAGCAACAGAATGTACCAGCGTGACTTCAAACACTTTGTTACAGGAAATGTTCAAAATGTCCTCCGTTAGCGAGGATACATGCATCCACCCTCCGTCGCATGGAATCCCTGATGCGCTGATGCAGCCCTGGAGAAAGGCGTATTGTATCACAGCCGTCCACAATACGAGCACGAAGAGTCTCTACATTTGGCACCGGGGTTGCGTAGACAAGAGCTTTCAAACGCCCCCATAAATGAAAGTCAAGAGGGATGAGGTCAGGAGAGCGTGGAGGCAATGGAATTGGTCCGCCTCTACCAATCCATCGGTCACCGAATCTGTTGTTCAGAAGCGTACGAACACTTTGACTGAAATGTGCAGGAGCTCCATCGCGCATGAACCACATGTTGTGTCGTACTTGTAAAGGCACATGTTCTAGCAGCACAGGTAGAGTATCCCGTATGAAATCATGATTACGTGCTCCATTGAGCGTAGGTGGAAGAACATACTGACGAAACTAAAATGAGCTCTAACATGGAAATTAAGCGTTTCCGGACACATGTCCACAAAACATCTTTTCTTTATTTGTGTGTGAGGAATGTTTCCTGAAAGTTTGGCCGTAACTTTTTGTAACACCCTGTATAACTGGGATATTTTTTAGGCCACCCAATAATGCGATTTCCCATGTCCTGAGAAATAAATCTGCTATTTGTGTGGTTTTGCATCTGGATGGTTCCAATCCTATTCCCATTAGAAAAGGAGAAAAAAAAGTATTTTAATAATAACTGCCAGACAGCTATCCTATGTAAGCAGTGAGACTGTATCTTTTGCTAGGACGACTTTCTCCCGTTTTCTCTGAAGACCTGCTGCTGAAGCATACTAACAAGAGGCTCTTTTTGACAGCGATGGTCGCTTGTAAGGGAATTTATTTCGTATTGACTGGGCTCACAGCTTTGTTCACAAACTAAGCCATTTAGAAAGTCCCGCTCTGCTCCAGAGGCAAGACGCAATTTTGAAGACTTGGAGCTGCACACGACTGCCCCGCGCCACAGTGACAAAGCGGTGTGGTCGATAGAACCGACCTGCCAAAGAGGTAAGGGCTCTGCCCCCCATGGGGTGGACGCCTATTACGACGCCCATTCACAGCCCAGCTGGTCTGCCAACTAGTTCGCCGACATGCTCGCCGACCCCTCTGACTGTGTGTGGACTCCGGCGACTGCTTGATGGGTCATACCTGTCTGCAGTGACGGTGTGTGTGTGCTGGCAGCTGGCGGTCAGGGCTAGCAGGTAGGGGCCCACCAGTCGAACCGATGGCCCCTACTTTGGATCCATCGTTACCTGCAGACAAACTGGTTGGGGAAGACCCACTTGGCGGTCTCGTCCACCTGTGTATGGGGGCCTTTAGAATTCGCCCCAGCTATAGAGACATAACTGCCACCAGAAAATGGTCTCCCAGACTACCTGTTCTGCCGCTCATTGATAGGGCCTGGAGCCCTCTCTACATACTACTAGTCGAAGATGTAAATTTTTTTTACACTTTCGTAGATAATGAGAAGTGGCCCTGGGTTACCACGAATTTCGTCTTCAATTCCATGTTTCAGTTCATCGAGTGTTCTTGGCCATGCCGTGTAGACCTGACTCATAAGGTAGCCCCACAGGAAAAATCCCAAACGGCCAAATCCAGTGATCTTGGGGACCAGAGAACGTCACAGAAACTTGAGAATTACACGGTTACTGAAGAATTATCGCACAGCCGCCATTGATTGCCTTGCTGTGTGCAATCCATCCTGTTGTAACCAGGTTTTGTGAGGTTGTGGAATATTCTTCAGTGCAAGTACAACAAAAGACCGAACATCTCAGCATACCGATCCGAAGTGACAGTCACCGTAATCCGCTCTTCATTTTCGAAAAAGTGAGGTCCTATGACCCCATGTGATGAAACTGCACACCTTAGTGTCACTATGCTGACGTGTAAAGGGCCTTCATGAACTTCATTACGGTTGCTGCATGCTCAGTAACGGTAATTCTGCTTATTTACGTAACCTGTGAGATGAAAATGGGCCTTATCTGATATACGGTGCTTGTCCAGAAATTCAGTGTTCTCGTTTACGTTCGCCGTAATTTGCTGACGGGACTGTAACCACAACTGGTAATCGTTCTCCTGCAATTGTTATACGATCTGCAGCTTGTACAGAAGGCATTTTAAATCATATTGGAGAATTTGACAGACACTCTTTTGGAACACTCTGCCCACAGCTGCTTGTTTACGAAGTGAACGCCCTGGGGTACATAAGACCGAAACGAGTACAGCTTCGATGTTCTGTGCAGTACGAGCGCTGCCTCTCTGTCTCTTGTTTTTTGAGCATGTCCAGACTGTTGAACAGTTTTAATCCAAGTTTTTATACGGCCTTTCGAGCAAACGCGACCATGACATCCCAAGTTGAAAAAAATCTCGGACTTCCTCTATGCACTTTCGAAACTACCATTGTTTATGTAAAATATTTTTATGGCAGAAGCACACTTCTCACCGTCCCACTGATCCTTGATTAGTAAATATTGACACTGTTTCCAGTGCCAAGTCACTGTTCTGCAATGCTGCCAACTCTACGTGGCTGCCACTATGCATTTCGATTGTCTGTGTCATCCTGAATATTCTCTTCAATACATTCTGCGTCATACAGATTTAGTTGTTGTGCTTCCCTAGCTTTCTAGCGGTTTGTGCACAGGCAGTGGTATTCTCACGTGTAAGTCAAGGAGCTCTGTGCAGTCTGCAGGTACTAGCCTTGTGATACCTCACACCTTTTCTTCTTGTTTCGTAGTCTCATTGGAGCAACTCATTTAATGCACTTTGTGTTATTGTAACTGACATTGGATCTTGCGATTTGAATGACAAGTGTTGGCGTTCACTTACGTTTGCAGTGTGGCTTGTGGGCCCACCCCATCTTCTCGAGGGAGGGCGACTTCCCAGAGGTGGTGAAGCTGAGGGTGGCGGCCAACAGCAGGAAGGAGGGGCGCACGAGGTCACGCCTGCCGACGCTCTCCCCAGCGGAGGTCAACCTGATCAGGGGTGAGTGCAATGCCACGTCACACTGCCACAACTTCCTCTTCGATCCGTAACTTGCAAGATATTTATGGGCAGCAGCTATTTTTTAAGGCCGTTTCACACTGAACGAAATGCAACGGAACGGTAGGAGACCTCTGGTACAGAGCCGAGTGGAGTGTCTGAATCAGAGACTCAGATGGTTCTGCGACCGTGTAGGCTGCGGATTCCTCGACTTGCACAGTAGGGTGGTGGGGTTCGGTTCCGCTAAATACACTACTGGCCATTAAAATTGCTACACCAAGAAGAAATGCAGGTGATAAACGGGTATTCATTGGACAAATATATTATACTAGAACTGACATGTCATTACATTTTCAAGCAACTGGGGTGCATAGATCCTGAGAAATCAGTACCCAGAACAACCACCTCTGTCCGTAATAACGGCCTTGATACGCCTGGGCATTGAGTCAAACAGAGCTCAGATGGCGTGTACAGATATAGCTGCCCATGCAGCTTCAACACGATTCCATAGTTCATCAAGAATAGTGACTGGCGTATCGTGACGAGCCAGTTCCTCGGCCACAATTGACCAGACGTTTTCAGTTGGTGAGAGATCTGGGGAATGTGCTGGCCAGGGCAGCAGTCGAACATTTTATGTGTCCAGAAAGGCCCGTAAAGGACCTGCAACATGCGGTCGTGCATTATCCTGCCGAAATGTAGTGTTTCGCAGGGATCGAATGATGGGTAGAGCCTCGGCTCGTAGCACATCTGAAATGTAACGTCCACTTTTCAAAGTGCCGTCAGTGCTAAAAAGAGGTTACCGAGACGTGTAACCAATGGTACCCCGTACCATCACGCCGGGTGATTCGCCAGTATGGCGATGACGAATACAGGCTTCCAACGTGCGTTCACAGCGATGTCGCCAAACACGGACGCGACCATCATGATGCTGTAAACATAACCTGGATTCATCCGAAAAAATGTTTTTCCATTCGCGCACCCAGGTTCGTCGTTGAGTACACCAACGCAGGCGCTCCTGTCTCTGATGCAGCGTCAAGCATAACCGCAGCTGTGATCTCCGAGCTGATAGTCCATGCTGCTGCAAACGTTGTCTAACTGTTCGTGCAGATGGTTGTGTTCTTGCGAACGTCCCCATCTGTTAACTCTGAGATCGAGACGTGTCTGCACGATCCGTTACAGCCATGCGGATAAGATGCCTGTCATCTCGACTTCTAATGATACGAGGCCATTGGCATCCAGCACGGCGTTCCGTATTAGCCTCCTGGACCCACCGATTCCATATTCTGCTAACAGTCATTGGATCTCGACCAACGCGAGCAGCAATGTCGCAATACGATAAACCGCGATCGCGATAGGCTACAATCCGACCTTTATCAAAGTCGGAAACGTGATGGTACGCATTTCTCCTCCTTACACGAGACATCATAACAACGTTTCACCAGGCAACGCCGGTTATGAGAAATCGGTTGGAAACGTTCATCATGTCAGCACGTTGTAGGTGTCGCCACCGGCGCCAACCTTGTGTGAATGCTCTGAAAAGCTAATCATTTGCATATCACAGCATCTTCTTCCTGTCGGTTAAATTTCGCGTCTGTAGCACGTCATCTTCGTGGTGTGGCAATTTTAATGGCCAGTAGTGTAGGTCAGCAGGCCATTACAAGCAGGTGGCGGCAACAATGTTAGGGGCGCTGTGTGACATGGACTGGGTGGTTCTTTTAGGTTATAGGGTCTCGGGGAAATACAGAAAGGGCTTCTGTATCAAAGGCTCCAAGTCAAACATAGGAAGAACGCAGATACGGGAACCGTCGACATACCAATTGTAAATTGTCGTAGCTGTGTTGTGATAGTTCCAGAGCTCCAATCACTAATAAAAAGCACCGATGCTCAATTCGTTATGGCCGCTGAAAGCTAGCTGAAGCAGGAGATAAGTTCAGTCGAAGTTTTTGCGAAGGATTTAACGGAGTTCAGAAAGGATAGGTTAGATGCAGTTGGCAGTGGCGTGTTTGTTGCTCTTAGAAGTGGTTTATCATGTAGCATAGGTGAAGCAGATAGTTCCTGTGAGTTAGTATGGGTAGAAATTATTGTTGGTAACAGAAAAAAGAATAAATCGACCCTTTCACCGACCTTCCAACTCAAACTATACCATTTATGAAAGTTTCAAAGAAACCTTGAATCCTATTTCAAACACGCACCAGACGCAATCGCTGAAAAGTATTTGAAACAATTAGTTCATGAGCCGACTCAAATAGTAAAAGGTTGTGAAAACAGTCTTGACCTCTTAGCAACAAATAATCCTGAGCTAACTACGGGCATCAAAACGGACATAGGGATTGGTGAACATTGGGTTTAGTAGCGAGACTGAACACCGCAGCTCCCAAAACCACCAAAAGAGGAGGAGGTCAGCACTTAACGTCCCGTCGCACTACAAATATCGCTTCTGTTTCACTGGATGTTCTTCCATCAGTTACTACTAACTGTGATCTTTCTCACAAGATGTCACGAATCCAGTCGCACAACTTGGATGATACACCATGGTAAATGATTTAATTACAAGCCACTTGTGAGGAACTGTATCAAAAACACTTTCTAAGTCTAGAAATATGGGACCAGTTTGAGATCCCTTGTCGAAGACTCTCATCACATTGTGAGGATAAAAAGCCAGTTGTGTTGCACAAGAACGATATTTCCTGAAACCGTGCTGACTGTGTGTTAATAGATCGTCTCCTTCGAGGTACTTCGCAATTGTCGAATACAGTTCATGTTCCAGAATGACACTGCAAATCGACATCAGTGATATGGGTCTGGAAATCAGCGGATTAATCCTATTTACTCTCTTGAGTATTGGCGTGACCTGCGCAACTTTCCTGTCTGTAGGTATATATCCTTCGTCGAGCGAGCAGCTATATTTGATTGTTAATTACGGAGCTATTATATCAGCATGCTCGGAAACAAGTCTTGGTGCTCTGTCTGGGTCGGAGGAATTGCCAGTACTAAATTATTAGAGTTGCTTCATTATACCAAGGATATGTTGGCCGCAGTTCTTGATTCGAATTCTAAATTTCCGCCTCCTTTGGCAAGGAATTTTGGAAAACTGCATTTAGTAACTCCTCTTTAGTGACACTATTATCGGTAACATTATCATTGCTATGCTACAGCGACAGTGTTGACTACGGTTTGGAGCTTGCTTACTTTACATACAACCGGAACGGACACCAGTGCTGAGGGATAAATCCTGTAAATTACCATTTTAATGAACAGAATTACTGTAATGGAAACTTTTCTTCTATCATAGCAAAATTCCTTGAAAGAGAGAAGTTCCATCAAGACGCTTATTATGTAGATTTTCAACAACCATGTTTGAAGCGCCGGCCGGTGTGGCCGTGCGGTTCTAGGCGCTACAGTCTGGAGCCTAGCGACCGCTACGGTCGCAGGTTCGAATCCTGCCTCGGGCATGAATGTGTGTGATGTCCTTAGGTTCGGTTTAATTAGTTCTAAGTTCTAGGCGACTGATGACCTCAGAAGTTAAGTCGCATAGTGCTCAGAGCCATTTGAACCATTTTGTTTGAAGTATTGATCTGAAATTAGTATTTAAAATTGAGATAAATTTGAATATTTTAGAGTAAACTGATTTAAATTCGGAAAGTTACTAAGCGACAAAGCCAAACCTTTGTTTTCCATTGTGGCCATTAATACCGCTATATCGTTTGGTAAATAGTGACCAACTCAAAAAAGAATGGAAGGAAGGAGTTTGAGTTTAACGTTCGGTCAACATCGAGGTCATTAGAGACGAAGCACTACCTCGAATTGTGTCAAGAGTGGGGAAGGAAATCGGCCGTGCCCCTTCAAAGCAGCCATCCCGGAATTTGCACATATATATGACTGTTACTCCCTTTACATTATTAAATATGAGAATATACCAATAGTTTTTGCCTTGCAGCAGTAAGCAGCCGTAATTGATGGTGATAAAGAATATTTCACAATTTATTCACGTCTCTAATAATCAAGATAATTAATGCACATGCACTTGTAGCGCAGTTACGTCACCACAGTTTGTCTGGAAATTCTTGCATCCACGACCAAACTTTCGTTGATGCGGCTTACAGTTGTGTAAACTATCGCAAAGCCACTCCACAGATCTGCAGATCACAATTCTGACACACACGACTGATTGTTTTCATTGTACGCTCCAGTACACCGACTACACGACTTAACTGCCTGCTTCACTTCCACGGACTCTGAGCACGCCAAGAGCGATTTGAAGAGGAACGGTCACGTAAAACTGACCGAAAGAAACGCAGATGCTAGACCGAGATTCATTGAAAGAATCATCAGGACATGTAGTTCATCAACAGAGGAGGTAGATTACAAAATCGTCGTTCGACCAACGAATACTGGTAGTCAGTACAGGATCCATACCACATAGAATTTATGGAGGAAATAAGGTAAATAAAAAAAGTAGCAATAGAGATACTGTCGAAGACAGTGCTGCCAAAGCAGAATTACTAAGCACGGCCTTCCGAAATACCTTCACAAAAGAAGACGACGTAAATATTCCAGAACTCGAATCAAGAACAGTTGCCAACACGAGTAACGCAGAAGTAAATATCCTCGGAGTAGTGAATCAACTTAAATCAATAAAGGCAAATATTCTGGTCCAGACCGTATACCAGTTAGGTTCCTTTCAAAGTATGCTGCTGCAATAGCTCCATATTAACAATCATTTACAACCGTTCGCTCGACGAAAGATCCATACCCCTAATATTCAAGAAAGGTGTTAGGAGTAATCCACTAAATTACAGGCCCATACCATTAACTTCGATATGCAGCACGATTTTGGAACATACATTGAGTTCGAACATTACGAATTACCTCTAAGAAAACAGTCTAGTGACACACAGTCAGCACGGGTTTGGAAAACATCGTTCTTTTGAAACGCAACTAGCACTTTATTCACCTGAAGTGTTCAGGCTATTGACTAGGCATTTCAAATTGATTCCGTATTTCCGGATTTCCGGAAGGCTTTTGACACTGTACCACACAAGCGGCTTGTAGTGAAATTGCGTGCTTATGGAATATCGTGTCAGTTACATGACTGGATTCGTAATTTCCTGACGGAGTGGTCATAGTTCATAGTAACTGACGGAAAGTCATCGAGTAAAACAGAAGGGATTTCTGGCGTTCCCTAACTTAGTGTTTCAAGCCCTTTGCTTTGAATGTGATTTCCAGAGTATCCATGTAGATGCAGATATAGATTTCGTTAAAGATTCATTTAATAAGCGCGTAAGCGTCACATAGATGCTCAGATGCTGCGAGAGAGGCGTTCTGCATAATGCTGTAGTTTACTGTTAATGTTGCTTTTCTGGAAGAGTCAGCCAATATATTTATTCCTCGTACGCACGTCTCGCGAAAAGACCATGAAGATAAAATTAGAGACATTCGAACACTCACGAGTCCCGGCACTCATTCTTCAAAAATGGTTCAAATGGCTCTGAGCACTATGGGACTTAACATCTGAGGTCATCAGTCCCCTAGACTTATAACTACTTAAACCTAACTAACCTAAGCACAACACACACATCCATGACCGAGGCAGGATTCGAACCTGCGACCGTAGCGGTCGCGTGGTTCCAGACGGAAGCGCCTACACTCATTCTTCCCTCTAACTATTCGCGACTGAATTAGGAAACGGGGGGAGTGAGAAAGGTATATAAAGTACCCTCCACCACAAAGCACGCAACTTGACTTACAGAGTATACAGGTAGCTGTAGATTACTCACTCCTCAGTTTGCTAAATAGTCTAGAATGTAATGGGACAGGGATGTGATATCAACAGTAACACCAGTTACTTGCTTTTTGGTGTATTGTGTGGATTTATTTATTATTTATTTATTTCATTAACAGTACAGAGTAACCCACCGTCTTGAAATGTAAGGTGTGTCGTATGCTTCTGAATCAAATAGCAAAGACTTCTCATTGTTACAGTCTTATTGGTATACAGTTGTTAATACTTTTTTTAAATAATATAATGAACATAATATATAAAGATTTCTCTGAGGTTATAGCGAATTGAATGCTTAACAATTGTTAAAATGGTTCCATGTAATTTGTTACTACACAGTTGTGAGAATATAGTTTATACAATGCATATGTCCAAGAAAAATAAAGAGAAAGATGTCCTTATATGCTGTCACCATGATTTGGTCGCGTTCCCATTTCCTCCCGACTCGCACTTCCTGGAGGGAGCCGTCTGGGCTACCGCTGAACACCGAGAATCACCTTTGTCGAGGTCTCAATGAAGAATCTCCACTGATTTGTGCTACGGAGGACTGCATGAATTCCTACAGCGAGAAAGTATTATAACCTGTCTCTATAGTGTTTCACTCTACAATTTTTCAACGAAAATCCGCCACGCTTGCCACTCGCCCACTTGTTCAGAATAAATGACCTTTCTGTGAGAAACATCGTCAGATATCCTACGAAATTCAGCATCCCAATAGCCTTCTGGAGTTTAGGAGAGAGATAATTTCAGTACTTACTTGAGAGACAGGAGACCAGCCGGTTCTGCTGCCAGTTTTGACATGCCGACTGATTTTGATCTCTCTGACGCCGACGTCGTTTCAACAGGCACTGCCGACTTTTTCGGGATTAACCACTACTCTTCCTCGCTGGTGACGTCCGGCAGCAGCGGCTCCGAACCCTCCAAGACTTACGACTCTGGTGTCGTCACTTCCATGTTCGAGGGATACCCCACCAGCTTCTGGATATCGGTAAGTTTGCTTGATATGAGGTATTTAAAAAAAAAGATGTCCTATATTCTTAGAGGAGATACAGCGTCCAGTCAAATTAATGTGACCACCACCTATGTTCGGCGTCATCGTTCAATAAGCACTCATATACGGCAGTTGGCAGCACTAGCAGTGGAGGGTATATAAAGCGTGTTGGTTGGACTCGGAAAACAGTGCAGCCGTCGTAACGAGGAAAGGGAGCGATTTATCCGACGTCGAAAAGGACATGATCATTGGCTTGTGGCCAGTGGGTTGAGACACTTCCGAAACAGCTATGTTTGTAAACTGTTCGCGTGCTTCAGTGGTTGAAGTATACCGTGAATGGTAAAATGGCGATATCCCCAGATGACGAGGATGAACGATGGTTGCAGAGACGTGTACGGGAGAACATACGTGCGACTATTGAGCAACTGGCCGCCCAGATGACAACGACCGTTCAGCGAACATCGCTGGTTACGGGCCTCCGCAGCGGGCACCTGGCTCATGCGACCATGCTGACTGCTGTGCGTCGACAACGAAGGCTGGTTTCCATCCCAATACCACAAATATATGTCCACAGAATCGCGACACGGAGCCTTTGTGATGAATCACGTTCTATGCTCCATCAGGCAGATGGCTGCTGGCGTGTACAGCGTGAGACGTGTGAAACTAAACACGATGCAACAACAGTCGAGAGGGTGCGAGGTGCCGGGGCTAGCAGTGTATTTAACACTATATTCTTCTAGAATCTTCATATGGAAATGTTGCTCTAAGCCCCCTCCCCACCCCCTCCCTTCTCTAACTCCGACTTTTGCTGTTGCACATGGATTAAGAAGAAACGCGAACTGACTGCAATCGACCCTGCAAGTGGAGTAGAAAAGAGTTTGACACCTGCAATAATTTAATTTGACAGAAATAAATTTGATAAAGGAAAGTTTCATTAGCGCAGTGAGAAATCAAAGGGTTGCTCTATCTATCTACAGAATGATCGTTCTGTCCAAAATAAGTTTCATTTATTATAACTAAACTCAAAAAGATAAACAAAAAGCCGGCCCAAGTGGCCGAGCGGTTAAAGGCGCTGCAGTCTGGAACCGCACGACCGCTACGGTCGCAGGTTCGAATCCTGCCTCGGGCATGGATGTGTGTGATGTCCTTAGGTTCGTTAGGTTTAAGTAGTTCTAAGTTCTAGGGGACTTATGACCACAGCAGTTGAGTCCCATAGTGCTCAGAGCCATTTTTTAGATAAACAAAACACATGAAACATTTACAATACGTCAAATTGGTTGCTCAAATAAATGCTGTGAAAGTGAAGTTGTCCATAGACTAGCTTGTGACATTTATGACCAAGTGGTATGTGGAGCCAATTCCTTGCAACTCAAATTTTAAGAGAAACACCCAGCCAACCCAACATTAATTGCTGCTACATTAGTGAGAACTCAGACTGTGAACACCCAAGACAGAACCACGTTAGAAAAGACGGGAACAGGCGCGCTCTGCTGAACTCTGATTATCACATAGCAAAATTCCCTAGTCTGCCGGTGCTGCGGACATACATTACCGAGCTGTCTTCTTAACTGCGAGGACACGATCTGGCGTACCGGAGGCGATGGCTGGTTGCTTCGACGTCCAGTCGTGGTGATGATAATGTCGCGAGTATAGCGCGAAACAAATTATCCTGGTCTGGTTGTTCCAGACTAAATACTTCCTATCAATACAAATGCGCCTCTGAGGGAGACGAAGAAGGCTCGCCACACAATCACTGACAGTACAGTGATTGATTTTAACAAGCGAAGTCACACAGTAGCTCCGATACAGTCAACTTTAGC
Source organism: Schistocerca cancellata (assembly GCF_023864275.1). NCBI lineage: Eukaryota > Metazoa > Arthropoda > Insecta > Orthoptera > Acrididae > Schistocerca > Schistocerca cancellata. The sequence goes on along the minus strand of NC_064633.1, from coordinate 611,554,518 downwards.
CGAAAATGCCTAAGACGGACAACATAGGCTGCTTGTGAGCAGAACGCTCAATTGCCAACTGTACTCGGAAAGTTACGTTGAAGTCGAAACTTCAGCAACTTCGTCAAACAGTTACAATTAAATGAAAGTATATTAGACAGGCAACGGAAGGCAGGCTGTCCAGAGCAGCGAGAGATCAGTCTTGTAGCCTACTCCGACCGAAAGGCGAGAGCCGACTCCACCAAGAGCACCCGTACAAGCCGAAGACGTAACTTTACCGCCCCCACCACAGTGGCCGTGGTTAAACGTGCCAATCAACAACTCGAAAAACTGTGGACAATTCAACTCTATAGCTGGAGCACTAGTATTCCACCAATGGAGACACTTGGCGCCAATTTCTTCGCCGATTTTGCTACGTCACGGAGCTATCCCCTGGGCAAGCCAATCACAGTTATGATTTTACAGAAAACGCGGGAATTTGCCCGCCAAGACTGCCTGGGAGCACAAGTCATTCCCACGCCTAGTTCGTAGCCCGTCAGAAAGAGTTTTCACTAAGTTTCTGCGAAGTAACGGAATCTCTAACCCTTGGCCACTCCTTCAAGCCCCTGTGGGCGTGTCGCCCCAGCTCTTATGACAATGTCAGCGTCTGGAAGCATCCACTCGGCTCCCTCACACCCGTCGGCATAACCCCTTCTAGATCAGCAAAACATGCCTCTCACTGGACCACCCGGGTGACGAGAGACGGGGTGTGGGAAGCCCGCGTGTGAAGGAATAGCAACTTTTCATCACATGCGATTAGAGAGGAAAATATTCGTATCTTCTGAGTTCTCAATACTAGCCTTGTAATGACCATACTTGGCTATACTTCCTCGAATCGAATTACGCAGAGTAAGATATAAATATGAGGTGGTAAATCCTGTGTGCATCGTAAAGGCATGCCACCTCCCAAGGTTACAAGCAGAAGGAGGCAACATGATGGTCTGGTTGGGCCATCTCGTCATTATGGAAGGCGCAATGGACCAACACAGGTATGCATTTATCCTTTGGGGCTATGTCCACCCCATAACCAGTCGATTTTTCCTCGGCACGATTGAATCTACCAGCAGAATTATGCAACGTGTCACATAGCTCGCAGCGTGCGTGTGTAGTTCGAAGAGTAGCCCCATTACAGGAGATTTGGGAGACATTCGCGCATGACTGTTTACAAGGCTATCTACGCTTTGGAGATTACTACAGCTCAATTTATATTGCAGGGCCGTTCTTGTTGTGTGTATGTGTAATTAATTTCACTTCTACCAACGTTGCTTCTGCGATGTGTGGTAATGGATGGATCACCGTCGCAGTAGTTCGGTATAATGGTGATAAAGTTAAACCAGCTCCAGGACTTCAGACCTTTAAATAGTACACAAATGAATACTATTTTGGTTACGCAAAAACAAATTGTAAGTAAGAATCAAAAACCAGATCAGCTTGAACCCTATGAAATGGGCACTAAATATATTAACAATCGTCAGTCTGTAAAAAATATTATTGGACAAACATTTTTAATTTGGCAGGAAGTTTTAAATTTCATATTATTTTCATCGTTTGCACTCCATGAAATCAAAAATTTGTTCTGATTTCATCGTAACCCCGGAACGGCATGTGCGGAATGGCTGATGTTGGGCAGTTGTAGGTGATATGTCTGACAACAGAGTCAAAGTCAGACGTCAAAGTGCAGAGGCAAATACAGCCAATATGAAATGAAGGACGAACATCAACAGGAAGATCACTGAGTAATGACTGCTCTCGACTCAACTAAAATGGGCAATGTCTCATCATGTATTTGTTTCTAAGCATACTTTAGAGTTTGTTTTTTCAATGTTTCACCACACTTCCACCCTCGAAGGCCACCACTTCAGCAATTGCGTGATGGTGTATCCGAACCTAGTAACAGACGCCCTCTAGAGACTGCTGTTACTAATGTAAACTCCACTGCTTCTAACTCGTTGCAGGACATACCGTGGGGTCTGCGTAAGCTGCTCAACTGGCTGCACAAATCATACCCCGGGTATCCGTTCTTCATCACCGAGAACGGATGGTCCGACCCGCCCGGCGTTCTGAACGACACGGCACGCATCCACTACTACAGGGTAAGCTGCCATTTCCTTTCTTCTGTGTAGCACGGACTGTAAAACATCTGGATACAGCTTGATCCTTCTTTTCAGTGCACTGCTGCCCTTGCAGTAGTTGCTGGTATAAACTGGTGTTGTTAGACCAGGGTCGGCGACGGGACGCTAAGCTGCACGCTAGTGGAATGTGAGAGTCGCGCGCGGGCAGCGGAGAGGCTCCGCCCGTCTCGGCTTTGTTCGGTTCTTCTCGGAAGTGCTCGTTACTGCACGAGGTTTCATTTAGTACTGCAGTGCTACGTTTTACGGTCGGCACGACTTTTTTTCAATTCGACAGAATCTCGGTGTCAGGGCTGTTTGCCTTCACTATTTGTTCGTTACATTACAGCACAGCTTTTTGCACAAAATGAAGCATCCATACGAATCCGCACTGATTCCTGTAGAGGAGCGTTTCCGACTCAGAAATGGAAATTGCTCCGAGATGACAAAAGTCCTGGGTTTACTTCCTAATATCACGTCGGCGATACTTTTGGCCGGCGTAGTGCAGCTACTCGACGTCGCATGGACTCGATAATTCGTTGGAGGTCCCCTGCAGAAATGTTGAGCCACGCATCCAGCATAGCCATCCACAATTGCGAAGACACTGAATGACGAATTTGACAGAGCACTGAAAGACCTAAGTCGAAACAAGGCCCCGGGAGTAGACAACATTCCATTAGAACTACTGATAGCCGTGGGAGAGCCAGCCATGACAAAAGTCTTCCATTTGGTGAGCAAGACGTATCAGACAGGTGAAATACCCTCAGACTTTAAGAAGAATGCAGGTGCTGACAGATGTGAAAATTACCGAACTATCAGTTTCATAATTCACGGTTACAAAATACTAACACGAATTCTTTACAGAAGAATGGAAAAACTGGTAGAACCCGACCTTGGGGAAGATCAGTTTGGATTTTGTAGAAGTGTTGGAACACGCGAGGCAATACTGACCCTACGACTAATCTTAGAAGATAGATTAAGAAAAGGCAAACCTACGTTTCTAGCATCTGTAGACTTATAGAAAGCTTTTGACAATGCTGACTGGAATACTCTCTTTCAAATTATTAAGGTGGCAGGCATCAAATACAGGAAGCGAAAGGCTATTTTTGTAGAGATGCCAGATGGCAGAATAGTCGAGGGGCATGAAAGGGAAGCAGTGGCTGGGAAGGGAGTGAGACAAGTAGTCTACCCCCAATGTTATTCAAGCTGTATATTGAGCAAGCAGTAAAGGAAACAAAGGAAAAATTTGGAGCAGGAATTAAAATCCGTGGAGAAGACATAAAAACTTTGAGGTTTGCCGATAACATTGTAATTTGTCAGAGACAGCAAAGTACCTGGAAGAGCAGTTGAACGGAATGGACAGTGTCTTGACAGGAGGATATAAGATGAACATCAACAAAAGCAAAACGAGGATAATGGAAGGTAGTGAAATTAAATCAGGTGATGTTGAGGGAATTAGTTTAAGAAGTGAGACACTTTAAGTAGTAGATGAGTTTTGCTACTTGGGGAACAAAATAACTGATGATAGTCCAAGTTGAAAGGGTGTAAAATGTAAACTGACAATGTCAAGGACAGCGTTTCTGAAGAAGAGGAATCTGTTAACATCGAGTATAGATTTAAGCGTTAGTAAGTTTTTTCAGAACGTATTTGTATTGAGTGTAGCAATGTATGGAAGTGAATCATCGACGATAAATAGTTTAGACAAGAAGAGAATAGAAGCTTTCGAAATGTGGTGCTACAGAAGAATGCTGAAGATTAAATGGGTAGATCACGTAACTAATGAGGAGGTACTGAATAGAATTGGGGAGAAGAGGAATTTGTGTGAGAACTTGACTAGAAAAAGAGACCGGTTGTTAGGACACGTTCTGAGGCATCAAGGGGTCACCAATTTAGCACCGGAGGGCAGCGTGGAGGGCAAAAATCGTAGAGGGAGACCAAGAGATGAATACACTAAGCAAATTGAGAAGGATGTATGCTACATTAGGTACCTGGAGATGAAAAAGCTTGCACAGCATAGAGCAGCATGGAGAGCTGCATCAAACCAGTCTCTGGACTGAAGGTTACAACAACAACAATTGCGAAGATGCAGGATTTTGGGCACGAACTGACCTCTCGACTACTTCCCGTAAATGTTTGATGGAATCTGTGTTGGGTCCTCTGAGTGACCAAATCATTCGCTCGAATTGTTCAAAACTTACTTCAAACCAATTGTAAAGAATTTTGTGCCAGTGACGTGCCGCATTGTTATCCAGAAAAATTCCATCGTAGCTTCGCAACATGAAGTGCTAGAACGGCTGCAAACGGTCTCCAAGTAGCCGAACATAACCACTGCCCGTCAGTGGCCCCTCCTGTTCCACGTAAACTCAGTCGATACCATCATGCAGCCACCACCAGCTTGCATAGTGTCTTGTTGACATCATGGCTTCGTGGGGCTGCGCCATACTCGAACCCTATCATCAGCTCTTACCAACTGAAATCGGGACTCATCCGATCAAAACTAAACTAAACTTCACCCGAAAACTCCGTGAAGGCACAGGGTACCAACCGGCCGCCGTGTCATCCCCAGCCACAGCGGTCACTACATGCAAATACGGAGTTGCATGTGGTCAGCACCCCGCCGTATGTCAGTTTACGAGACCAGAGCCGCTACTTCTCAGTCAAGTAGCTCCTCAGTTTGCCTCACAAGGACTGACTCGCCAGACCTGATGGTCACCCATCCAAGTGCTAGCCCAGCCCGACAGCGCTTAACTTCGGCGATCTGACGGGAACCGGTGTTACCACTGCGACAAGGCCGTACTCCTCTGAGCAGACCACGGTTTTCCTGTCGTCTAGGGTCCAACCGATATGGTCACGAACCCAGAGGAGATTCTGCAGGCGATGTCGTGCTTTTAGGATAGGCATTCACAGCGGTCGTCTGCTCCCGTAGCCCATTAACGCCAGATTTTGGCGCCCTATCCTAACAGGTGCGTTCATCGTACGTCCGATATTAATTTGTGCGTAAACTGACGGCCGTCGGCCACTGCATTGTCTGTGGTGAGAGGTGATGCATGAAATTTAGTATTCGGGGCACACTTTTGACTCTGCTGGTCTTGGAAAACTGAATTCCCTAACGATTTCCGAAATGTCCCATATGCCCTTGCCCCAACTACGACTCCGTGTTCAAAGCGTGTTAATTCCCGTCGTGTGGCCATACTCACGTCGGAAACCTTTTCATATGAATCACATGAGCGCAAACGACAGCTCTGCCAATGCTCTGCCTTTTTATACCTCGTGTACGCAATACTACCACCATTTGTATTTGCGCATATCGCTATCCCGTGACTTTCGTCTCGAACATAGAAGCGGTTTCGTAAATCTGTAACAAATGGTCATCTTTGACGTTGTTGTATCGTTTTCAGTCCGAAGACGAGTTTGATGCTGTCCTCCGTGCTTGTCTATCCAGTGCAAGCCCCTTCATCTCTGCGTGACTATTGCAACTTATCTCCATTTGAGCTTCCTTGCTGCAGTCAAGCTTTTGTCTGCATCTATAACGTCCTCCTCCCCCCCCCCCACACACACACACTGCCAACACCCACCCTGTAATCGTCCATTACGAAACGAACCATTCCATCATATTTCTATAACGTGGGTCTTAATCAACCGATGACTTCTAGTTTAGTTTCGTAAAAACGTTGTCTTCCCAGTTACATGTTTCTTCATTAAGACTAGTTATGTGATATACTCATGTAATTCTGCAGCACCACTTCTCTCTTTGTCTAAAGTAATCATTGTGTAGATTTTAATTCCATACAGAGTTTCACACCTATCAAATACTTTGCTATAAGGTTTCCCAACATTTTGATTTATATTCAGTATTACCAAATTTCTCTTTTTGAGAAATGCTTTTCCGGCTTTTGTCAGTTTACATTTCACAACCTCTTTGCCTTGTCCATCTATTTTGCTGCGCCAACAGCAACACTACCTTACTTCATTTAGTGTCTTGTTTCCTGATTCGATTTCCTCAGTACCGCCAGATTCAATTGCATTTCATCTCGAACCATTCCTGCTTTGTCATTTTTCACTTTCATTTAGCCTCATTTTTAAGACTTCTGGATTCTCTCTTGACTGCTTCATTTTTTTTTTTTTACTTTTCTTTATTTTCTCATTTGAATTCAATATCTTGTGTATTAAACAACCATTTGTTCCGGCTCTTATCTTTTTCCTTTTGTAATCATCTGCTGCTTTTGCTGCTTCACCTTCCGAAGCTACCCAATCGTCATCTGTTGGGTTCTTTACGCCCACAGCCCTGGTTCTTTTAACTTACCCAGGCTCACCTAATTGATTTCCTGTTCCCCTACTCAGCTATTTCTTCAGTTGGAGTACTCTGTTGTCACAAAGTAATACATCAGACATAATGTTCGCCACTTTTACGGTATTCCATATTACACTCAAACAGAAGCGTTCAAGAGAAAGGCCAGCCAACAACTCACTACTACAAGAACATTCTGAGAAAGAAATTCTTACCAGCTCTAAGACTGTGATGTGGTCATTCTGACCAGAGGTCTGCTGTTGTGTGTGTCTCTTTATCGGTTAACCAAAATATACAAGTCTTGCAGTTTTCATTTTCCCTGTATGTATCGCTAAACGTGTATTTCACGTAGGTGCGTTATTGGAATCTTTTTCCTCTTTTGCCGTTCTTCATATGTAACAAATCCATTCTATCACAGTATCGAATTCTGGATTGGATTGGGTTTTTGGGGGAAGAAGACCAGACAGCGAGGTCATCGGTCTCACCGGTTTAGGGAAGGACGTGGAAGGAAGTCGGCCGTGCCCTTTCAAAGGAACCATCCCGGCATTTGTTAGAACGATTAAGGGAAATCACAGAAAACCTACATCAGGATGGCCTAATGCGGGATTGAACTGTCGTCCTCCCGAATGCGAGTCCAGCGTGCTAGCCACTGCGCCACCTCGCTCGGTGTATCGAATTCTGGAGCGACCTTTCTCAATATGTGTAAAACTTACGTGCACATATGACTCTTACGGAAGAGTTCAGTTGCAACAGCGAAAAATCAGAAATGACAAACACCAGATTAAATGTCCTGATGTCTCACAAAAAACGTTTTACAGAACCGTAAATACACTCCTGGAAATGGAAAAAAGAACACATTGACACCGGTGTGTCAGACCCACCATACTTGCTCCGGACACTGCGAGAGGGCTGTACAGGCAATGATCACACGCACGGCACAGCGGACACACCAGGAACCGCGGTGTTGGCCGTCGAATGACGCTAGCTGCGCAGCATTTGTGCACCGCCGCCGTCAGTGTCAGCCAGTTTGCCGTGGCATACGGAGCTCCATCGCAGTCTTTAACACTGGTAGCATGCCGCGACAGCGTGGACGGGAACCGTATGTGCAGTTGACGGACTTTGAGCGAGGGCGTATAGTGGGCATGCGGGAGGCCGGGTGGACGTACCGCCGAATTGCTCAACACGTGGGGCGTGAGGTCTCCACAGTACACCGATGTTGTCGCCAGTGGTCGGCGGAAGGTGCACGTGCCCGTCGACTTGGGACCGGACCGCAGCGACGCACGGATGCACGCCAAGACCGTAGGATCCTACGCATTGCCGTAGGGGACCGCACCGCCACTTCCCAGCAAATTAGGGACACTGTTGCTCCTGGGATATCGGCGAGGACCATTCGCAACCGTCTCCATGAAGCTGGGCTACGGTCCCGCACACTGTTAGGCCGTCTTCCGCTCACGCCCCAACATCGTGCAGCCCGCCTCCAGTGGTGTCGCGACAGGCGTGAATGGAGGGACGAATGGAGACGTGTCGTCTTCAGCGATGAGAGTCGCTTCTGCCTTGGTGCCAATGATGGTCGTATGCGTGTTTGGCGCCGTGCAGGTGAGCGCCACAATCAGGACTGCATACGACCGAGGCACACAGGGCCAACACCCGGCATCATGGTGTGGGGAGCGATCTCCTACACTGGCCGTACACCACTGGTGATCGTCGAGGGGACACTGAATAGTGCACGGTACATCCAAACCGTCATCGAACCCATCGTTCTACCATTCCTAGACCGGCAAGGGAACTTGCTGTTCCAACAGGACAATGCACGTCCGCATGTATCCCGTGCCACCCAACGTGCTCTAGAAGGTGTAAGTCAACTACCCTGACCAGCAAGATCTCCGGATCTGTCCCCCATTGAGCATGTTTGGGACTGGATGAAGCGTCGTCTCACGCGGTCTGCACGTCCAGCACGAACGCTGGTCCAACTGAGGCGCCAGGTGGAAATGGCATGGCAAGCCGTTCCACAGGACTACATCCAGCATCTCTACGATCGTCTCCATGGGAGAATAGCAGCCTGCATTGCTGCGAAATGTGGATATACACTGTACTAGTGCCGACATTGTGCATGCTCCGTTGCCTGTGTCTATGTGCCTGTGGTTCTGTCAGTGTGATCATGTGATGTATCTGACCCCAGGAATGCGTCAATAAAGTTTCCCCTTCCTGGGACAATGAATTCACGGTGTTCTTATTTCAATTTCCAGGAGTGTATAATGTTCAGCCCAGCAGGTTACACTCCCTCACAGATTGTGAAGGAAATACAGGACATGATGGTACACTCACAGACGTATATAAGCAGTCATTATTTTCACGTTACACGTGTGACGGAACGTGAAAAAGCCGTAATCCATGGGCAACAAGTACTTCTGCGACTCAGTTCATACTGATTCATAGAAAGCAGTATTGGATGAAGGCTATTTAAATGCTCTAGAAAGGGTAAATGTTGACCCGGTAGAAACAATATTGGGAAACGACTAGACATTTCTGGGAGCTAAGTTAAACTGAGTGTTCCTTCCATGCCACTGCTCCTCAATCACCCTGTAACCAGCTGGATAAGTTCATGGATGATAAAGCATGTTTTCACTGTGCTGACATTTCTTCTGTTATAACGTGCCTTAGCGTTGAGACTCTAAGATGCATGTTTGCTTCAGTCAGAGTGGAAACGAGCAAATTTGTCGATGCTTACAGGGATACCTCTCCGCCCTCCTAAGATCCATCAACGATGACGGCGTCCCAGTGATTGGCTACACTGCCTGGAGCCTGCTGGACAATCTGGAGTGGATGAATGGATACACGTGAGTACATCCAGTCTGTCGGCGTTGTAAAATGAGAAACTGACGTCACAGTTTACATGGGGCCCGGCAAAGCGAGGATCGCGGGCCATTCCCCTCCAGTGAGTGATTCCCCCTCAAACTCAAGACATACACGACTAAAATACTGATTTTTATTAAGCTGTGTATCTCAAACTCTTATACTTACATTAATGAGATATTTAAATGTTTAGGTTAGGTATCTTTAGCATGGTCTTGAAAAGTTCTGTGATTCCATTGCAATTTCCATTGTAACGAAACGAAGCTGATGTTACGACGAATCACTGGACACTACATTGCGTAAAGCACGTTTCATATAGTTCATTGAATAAAATGTGCCATCACAAATGTATGTTGATCACAAAATGTATTTATTTTAAGAGCAAAGTTTCTGATTTTTGATTACCGATCTTGTGGCATAATTACAAAATTTTGGCATTTAGTTTTGTTCTGGACAGCATTCAGTAACCTGCAAACTCCTCCTTGAAGATTACTTTTAGAACTTTCAAGGGTAGTTTTAATTTTATTGTCGAAGAAATTGATATCCGGCTCTATACATTTAAAATCTTTAAAACGGCTCTTAGAGTCATTGAAGACTTCAACAAATATAGAAGTAAATCTTGAAAATTGTGGTTCCCTGTATTCTTGCTTCAATTCACAGAGTCTCAGCAACTCCGGAAATAATATAAATTTTCCTCGCTTAGCTGTAATTCAAACAACGTAAGTTTTCAACGCAATCCATTAATATCCATTAACATATCACAAATAGTGCGTTTCTTTCCTTGCGAACGAAAATTCTAATTATTTAAATCATTTGTAGAACCTGACGAAATAAATCTCGGGTGAACAGCCGGGTATGAGTGTGCATAGGACACATATTACCTGGCGCCGGCCCACCGCCGGTCAGTACATCAGCGCACCTGATGATGACAACGTGGCCGATTGCCGAAATATGGTGTCCTATGCACACTCATACCAGGCCGTTCACCCGAGATTTATTTCGTCGTAAACTACGCCTGGAGAAATTGAAGAATCACATTTATAGAACCTGTCAAAAATACTGTTCCGATTAAGAAAGTGAATCCTTCAGTTTATTTTCAAATTCCGTAGTATCCGATTATACTTCTCTATTCTTAAACCTGGAACTTTCATTTCTAAGGGGAAAGAAACGAATTAAACATTTTCCTCCACTCAACCAACGAAATTCGGAATGATGGAATATGTCTCCCTATTCTACATCAACTTCATGCAAAAATTGTTTAAATTTTCGATTATATAGTGATCGATACATGTTCAACATCTGGTACCCGTGGTCTAGGGGCAGCGTCTTTGATACACCATTAAACGTTTTCGGTCCTTCTTTCGAGTCCCGTCGCTGCTTATATTTTGATGAATAGTCAGCATTGCTGGCCGAAGACATCCGGCATAAGAAGTCACCCCTCAATCAGCCAACGGCCTTGTCAAAGAGAGCGGAGGAGCGGACAGAGGTTATGGTTCAAATGGCTCTGAGCACTATGGGACAACTTCTGAGGTCATCAGTACCCTATAACTCAGAACTAATTAAACCTAACTAACCTAAGGACATCACACACACCCATGCCCGAGGCAGCATTCGGACCTGCGACCGTAGCGGTCGCGCGGTTCCTGACTGTAGCGCCTAGAACCGCTCGGCCACCCCGGCCGGCCAGAGGTTCAGGCCACTCTCTTGTCCTAGGGGTGGGAAACTGCCCCTAAAGGTGGCATGAAGATGCAGAAGGCAATGGAAACCACTGCATTGAAGACACGTAACGTGTATCCACACGACATGTGGCCTGTAACTTAAGAAGTATCATGATGATCTCTCCATTGACAAAAGATTCCTGAATAGTCCCCCATTTGGATCTCCAGGAAGGGACTGCCAAGGGGGAGTTACCATAAGATTGAATAATCAACAGAAGGATAACGTTCTACGAGTCGGGGCGTGGAATGTCAGAAGCTTGAACGTGGTAGGGAAAGTAGAAAATCTTAAAAGGGAAATGCAAAGGCTCAACCTAGATATAGTAGGGGTCAGTGACGTAAAGTGGAAAGAAGACAAGGATTTCTGGACAGGTTAGTATAGGGTAATATCAACAGCAACAGAAAATGGGATAACAGGAGTAGGATTCGTTATGAATGGGACGGTATGGCAGAGAGTGTGTTTCTGTGAACCATTCAGTGACAGATTCGTTCTTATCAGAATCGACAGCAAGCCAACACCGACAACGAAAGTTCAGGTATACATTCCGACGCCGCAAGCTGAAGATGGAGAGATGGAGAAAGTGCATGAGGATACTAAAAGCTTAATACAGTATATAAAGGGGCATGAAAATCTAATAGTCATGGAGGGCTAGAATGCAGTTGTAGAGGAAGGAATAGAAGAAAAGGAATGAGAGAGGAGAAAGACTAACTGAGTCCTGTAACAAGTTTCAGCTAGTAATAGCAAATACCCTGTTCAAGAATCACTAGAGGAGGAGGTATAATTGGAAAAGGCCGGGTGATACGGGAAGATTTCAGTTAGATTACATCATGGTCAGAGGGAGATTCCGAAATTAGATACTGGATTGTAAGGTGCACCAAGGAGCAGATATACACTCAGATCACAATATAGTAGTGATGAAGAGTAGGCTGAAGTTTAAGAGATTAGTTAGGCAGAATCAATACGCAAATAAGTGGGACACAGAAGTACTAAGGAATGACGAGATACGCTTGAAGTTTTTTGAGGCTATAGATACAGCAATAAGGAATAGCTTAGGATGCAGCAGAGTTGAAGAGGAATGGACATCTCTAAAAAAGGCCATCACAGAAGTTGGAAAGGAAAACATAGGTACAAAGAAGATAACTGCGAATAATCCATGGGTAACTGGGTAACTGGGTAACAGGGTAACATAAGAAATACTTCAGTTGATTGGTGAAAAGAGGAAATACAAAAATGTTCCGGGAAACTCAGAAATACAGAAATACAAGTCGCTCAGGAATGAAATAAATAGGAAATGCTGCGAAGCTAAGACGAATTGGCTGCAGGAAAAATGTGAAGACGTCGAAAAAGAAATGATTGTCGGAAGGAAAGACTCAGCATACAGGAGAGTCAAAACAACCTTCGGCGACATATAAGGGCGGTAATATTAAGAATGTAACAGGAATTCCACTGTTAAATGCAAAGGAGAGAGGGGATAGGTGGAAAGAATACATGGAAAGCCTCTATGAGGCGGAATATTTTTCTGATGTGATAGAAGAAGAAATAGGAGTAGATTTAGAAAAGATGGATCCAATATTAGAATCAGAATTTAAAAGAGCTATGGCGGACTTAATGTCAAGCAAGGCAGAAGGGGTGGATAACATTCGATCAGAATTAGTAAAATCATTTGGGAAAGTGGCAAGAAGACGACTATTCACGTTTGTGTGTAGAATACGTGAGTCTGAAGACGTACCATCTGACTCTCGCAAAAGAATGATCCACACAATTCCGAAGACGACAAGAGCTGAAAAGTGCGAGAATTATCGCACAATCAGCTTAACAGCTCATATATCCAAGTTGCTTACAAGAATAATATACAGAAGAACGGAAAAGAAAATTGAAGATGCGCTAGATGATCAGTTTGGCTTTAGGAAAAGTAAAGGCACGAGAGAGGCAATTCTGACGTGGTGGTTAATAATGGAAGCAAGACTAAAGAAAAAATCAAGACACATTCATAGGATTTGTCGACCAGCAAAATGCGTTCGACAATATAAAATGGTGAAAGATGTTCGAACTTCTGCAAACAAAAAACAGGAGTAAGCTATAGGGAGATACGGGTCGTGTACAGTATGTACAACAACAAAGAGGGAATAATAAGAGTGGAAGACCAAGAATGAAGTGCCCGTATTAAAAAGGGTGTAAGACAAGGATATAGCCTTTCGCCCCTACTGTTCAATCTGTGCATCGAGGAAGCAATGATGGAAATAAAAGAAAGGTTCAGGAGTGGAATTAAAATTCAAGGTGAAAGGATATCAATTACACGATCTGCTGATGACATTGGTATCCTGAGTGAAAGTGAAGAAGAATTACATAATCTGCTGGACGGAATGACCAGTCTAATGAGTAAACAGTATGGATTGAGAGTAAATCGAAGAAAGACGAAGGTAATGAGAAGTAGTAGAAATGAAAACAGTGAGAAACTTAACATCAAGATTGATGGTCACGACGTCAATGAAGTTAAGGAATTCTGCTACCTAGGCAGTAAAATAACCAATGATGGACGGAGCAAAGAGGACATCAAAAGCAGACTAGCTGTGGCAAAGAAGGCATTTCTGGTCAAGAGAAGTCTACTAATATCAAATAACGGCCTTAATTTGAGGAAGGAATTTCTGAGAATGTGCGTCTGGAGTACAGAATTATATGGTAGTGAAACATAGACTGTGGGAAACCGACACAGAAGAGAAGTTGAAAGTTAGGTGTACTGCTAAGGTAAGGATTGAGGAGGTTCTGCGCAGAATCGGAGAGGAAAGAAATATGTGGGAAACACTAATAAGGAGAAGGGACAGAATGATAGGACATATGTTAAGACATGGGGGAATGTCTTCCATGGTACTAGAGGGAGCTGTAGAAGGCAAAAACTGTAGAGAAAGACAGAGATTCGAACACATCCAGCAAATAGTAGAGGACATAGGTTGCAAGTGCTACTCTGAATTCGTGGCGGGCCGAATCAAACCAATCAGCAGCCTGATGAAAAAAAAAGGGGGGGGGGATCCGCAAATGTCTGACAGTGAAATAAAACGGTAAAAAAATACACAAACTGCGCGCTTTGCCGCTGAATTCTTGAACATATTGTCAGTTCCCAGTACAGTAAATTTCCTTCAGATGCAGAAGCTTCTGTGCAAGAATCAGCATGGTTTCAGAAAGTAACCCTCGGGTGAAAGTCAGTTTGCCCTTTTCTCATATGATGTACTGCGAAATTTTGGTGAAAGGCAGCAGACAGATTCCATATTCCCACGTTTCCGAGAAGCATCTGAAACGGTTTCCCACTACAGACTGTTAACGGAGATGCGGGCGTACAGATTAGGTTCCCAGGTATGTGAGTGGCTCGAACACTTCTTAAACAATCTTCAGTACCAGAACCTAGCACGTTATCCTCGAAGGAGAGTGTTCATCAGAGACGAGGATACACTCAGGAGTGCCCCAGGGAAGTGTGATGGGACAGCTTTTATTTTGGCGGAAAGGTTAAGCAGCAGTCTGCGTGTGTTTGCTGATGGTGCTGGGGTGTACGGGAAGGTGCTGTCGTTGAGTGACTGTGGGAGGACGTAAAATTTCTAGTTGCTGTGACGAACGACAGCCAGCTCTAAATGTGGAAAAGTGTCAGTCAACGAGATGAGTAGGAAAAAATCTAACGTAGTAGGAAAAACAAACTCATAATGGTCAAGGACAGCATTAGTTGTCTGCTGCTTGACACAGTCGCTTCGGTAAAATTTCAAGGTGTAACGTTGCAAAGCAAGGCTACAGCAGGAAAGATGAACAGTCGACTTCGGTTCATAGAGAGAATTTTAGGAACGTGTGGTTCAGCGGTAAAGGACTCCGCGTATAGAACACTAGTGCGACACATATTTGCGTAATACTCCAGTGTTTGGCATCCGCAACAGCTCGGAAGACCTCGAAGCAACTCAGATATGGGCTGCTACATTTGTTGCCGGTAGGTTCGATCACCATCCAGTTATTATAGAGATGCTTCGGAAACTAAAATGGGAATCCCTGTCATGAAGACAACAGTCTTTTCGTGAGGCACTAATCAGGAAATTTAGAGAACTGACATATGAGGCCGACTGCAGAACGATTCTATTGCTGCCAACATACATTTCGGATAAGGAACACGCAGATAAGATGAAAGAAATTAGGCCTCCTACGGATGCATACAGACAGTTTGGTTCAAAAAAATGGCTCTGAGCACTATGGGACTTAACAGCTGAGGTCATCAGCCCCCTAGAACTTAGAACTACTTAAACCTAACTAACCTAAGGACATCACACACATCCATGCCCGAGGCAGGATTCGAACCTGCGACCGTAGCGGTCTCGCGGTTCCAGACTGACGCGCTTAGAACCGCACGGCCACACCGGCCGGCTACAGACAGTTTGTTTTCCTCGTTCTGTTTGCGAGTGGAACACCTGAAAGGAAATGACTGGTAGTGGGACGTGCTACCCTCTGTCGTGCACAGTACAGTGGCTTGCGGAGTATGTATGTAGGTGTAGACGTCAATGTTGAGAAGTCACAGAAAGAAATTAAAAGAGACTTCGAGTTTTTGGAAATCGACTACTTGAGGAGAGCATCTAGAATTTCCCCACTTGACCACGTAAGAAATGCAGAAGTAAGAAAAATGACAAATACCGATTACAGTATTACGGATAAAATAGAAGAAGAACAGCTAGGATAAATAGGGTACGTGAAAAGAATGGAAGAAGACTGACTGCTAAAAAGAGCACTTTCACGGCAATCTTTTTGAAGGAGAAGAAGAGAAAGATCGCGGGAAAGGTGTCTAAGGGATATCCGAGAGGCGACGGAGAGAAGAGAAACAAAAGAGGATGAGGAAAAAATGGCTTGATAGAGACGTTTGGCGACACATATGTGGGAAGCGGCGACAGCTGTAGGACACCACCAACAAGAAGAATTTCGTCTTGCAGCTGCGAATTGTATTGAGAACTTTAACACTCTTTAACAGTCTCAACAGTTGGCGAAGAGCCGGCCGGAGTGGCCGTGCGGTTCTGGGCGCTACAGTCTGGAGCCGAGCGACCGCTACTGTCGCAGGTTCGAATTCTGCCTCTGGCATGGATGTGTGTGATGTCCTTAGGTTTGTTAGGTTTAATTAGTTCTAAGTTCTAGGCGACTGATGACCTCAGACGTTAAGTCGCGTAATGCTCAGAACCATTTGAACGATTTGAAGTTGGCGAGGACTGATACTCTTTGGCATCCAACGAGTAAATCTAACACTTTCAAAGAGAGCACGTTCTTCTTCTTCTTCTTCTTGTATTACTACTTCTTCTTCTTCTTGTGAGGTAGCAGGCGCATTGCTGGCAGACTTATTATTTTTTTGCAAACAACAAATTTTTCTAGTTCTGTCACGTTTTAATACAAATATTAATTTGAATGGTCTCCTTTCGTTGACAGGCTGCCATCATCATGTGTATCTATTCATCAGATATTATTCTGTCTTTACGTCTGTTATGAGTGCCATGTTTTTGTGGTTGAAAGGCCTTCCAGTGACATTACGTGGCTGAGATACCGCCCAGAAGTTTACTGTGACCTACAATACAACCTTCTGTAATTTTGTAGCTCTTAACTGAAACGAAGTAAACTTACGAAAGTACAAAATGATGTACTGAACTTCACAATAACTTCTGGGTAGAAACGTCGACACCATTACCTCACTAAAACACTAACAAAAACGTTTAAAAAAAATTAAGAGTAACACATCGTTCTCGTTGCAAATTTAATACAAAATAAATTAAATTGCGTCAGTTAATACAAACTGCTGTAAACATTCACATTTATGAAACGATACTTTAAACTACGTGTTTGGGAGGACTGTAAAACGTCCACCATTAGGTGGATTTATTAGCTACAGGAATTTGTAGCTCCGGCTTATACTTATACCGGTCACGGTCACTCTTGACCTAAAGTACTCGAATTTGAATTTAACTGACAAACCTATCCACTAATACGATAACTTCGCTTGAGGTTCCAACTAACAACGAACACGTTTTGTAAAAAGACCAGAAGATGACAGCAAAGCCTGTCGAAACTGGTTGTCTAAAATAAAGAAGTATTTATGCGATCTTGACCATAGAAAATTTTTTGTCAAGTAAAAAAGTCACTCCATCTCAAATTCAATTAAAGAAAATAATTTATAATTAGTCAATGTGCACCTGATGATGGCACTATGATGCAGAAACACGGCGTGTCAGACTTAAGAAAGAAAGAAAGGTGGCTTCGAAAATTTGTAAAACAGTCACAGACCTTATCCTGGTTGATATAGCGTGAACAAATTTACAACTTTTTCGTCACGACAATGATATTTTGTGTTTGTTGGTTTCATTTACTTCCAGACAATTGTTATTGCTATTTAAGAGGACTGTCAACTGTCCAGGCTTCCTCCAGTGGCTGTTTATGGATTACTGTCTCCACAGGATCAAGTTCGGCCTGTACTCCGTGGACTACGATGATCCAGAGCGGCCCAGAACTGCGAAGGCCTCGGTGCCGGTGATGGCGCAGATCTACAAGGAGAGGGCGGTCCCTCTGGAGGACTTCGAGAACGCCGACACGACGCCACCCTCGTAACCTGTCATTCACGTGTCGCCAACTGTGTATAAATGCCTAATAAAGAATGCATCGTGAAAATTCGTGGCTTATTCCGTTCCCATTATCATCGCAGGACGCGGCGTACTCCCCCCTACTACAGGTCTCTGCTAAGCCTCGGGCTGATACTGCGACACCGAAAACATGGAAGGGGTGCAATTTCGGATGTGACGCGTGCAGACGTCGCCGTCACCTTACACTCCCTGACGCGCTACGCGTCGGCGGAAGGTGAAGGCGGTCGCGTCTCCTGTTACTTGTCAGCAAAGCCACCGCGTATCCGCGGCATCCAGTAAGTTGCCTAGGAAGCTACACGCTGTTCACCTAATCGACTCGCCCATCTGTGGAAAATGTAAACAAAAAGACACCTTAACACACAGAGTGACACGTCGCACAGCCAATCAAGTATGGCGATGGCTTCGAGGAAACCTTGCTATCATATCATGGCAAGAACGGCGATTCAGCGCATTCATATCCAACAGGTGCTACGGCCGGACGCAAAGCGATTTATTATCAAAAAATACTGTGTGGTTATTTGGCTACCTGGTGAATCTGTCTAGTATGTAATGAGCCGGGAAAAAACCAGAGATCTTGGAATTCCAACGCAGAATCGCAACACAGCATAACGAACAGCGGAAGGAACGAAAATTTGAAGACATATTTATTAATTTAGCAGTGGTATGGTAGCCTTTACCTAGCATAGCAACCATTCATCTCCTTTTTGTCAAGGTATTTTCAAGAATTGTAACATTCAGTCTCAAAGAAAGAGTGAAAAAAACATTTATATACACGTGTTAGGGGTATCAGTGCAGATACTTTTATTCGTGAGTGAGGACGGTGTGCTCAACGACACTGCATAAGTATTTACTTCAGCTACAGACTAATAATTATAGCTATTGGTAGTACTATGGTTTTACACTGGTTAGTACCACCAAGTATTCCCCTTGGCAGCAGGTCTGGTGTTGAAGTGTGGAGACGTGGAAGGAAAACGGTCAGTCTGTACTGACAGGCGTAGTCCACTCAGTGGGTGGTGCAGTTAGGACTGTTCAGAAAACATAAAGCAGTGAAGTATGTGACATGATTGTGGGAACACTGTTACGTACAGAGAAAACAAATAACACACTCAAGTGGGTACATATTAAGGTAATAATGATCACAATATGTGCACTCATACCCTGTATTAGCCCACTGTGACTGTGAGATAAAATAACCTTTACTTTATGAGGGGAAAGGCTTTAACTCCAGACGGGTAATATCTTCATCTTCATCGTTGACTGAACTCCATTACGTTTTAATTGTGTTGTAACTCTTCGATAACAATAGAAACGTTCAGACCAGTCAAGAAATTCTCTCTCTTTCTTATGTCTTTCTTAATATGTGATTTTGTGTCACAGATTCTCGTTTATTTACTAATTTTACTGTCAAGATGACTTGATTTGCTGTTCCGTTAAGAAGCAGTAATGCAAATAAGGAAGGCAGAGAATGCGTTTTAATTATAGTATTCCAGAAACTGCTTTGCAACAATGACGTGAAATCAGTTCAGTGGAAGATCACACAAACACAACATGTTGAAAGTTCTCGTTAAATAATAAATATGACTGACGTATTCTGTTTTGAACAATAAGAGATGTGCTGAAGTATTTGAATCGTAATAGAAAATTGAACTGTCGTAATTAGAAGGCAAGCCTTTAGCACTGGTAAATTGAATAATCCGACTGCAAGAATTATGAGCAATATAAACTACCTGAATAATGAACTTTAACATAAAACCTACAATAATTAGTTTTGCAAAACTGATCCCAGATCCCAAAACTAAAATTGATACACAACACAGAAAAATCTGTCTCTCATTGACATAAGTTGGCCCTAATTTAATACAAGAAACATCAAAAGATTTAGTCCTTACCTCTATTCTGCCAAAATCTGGATAACGCGTTGCAGTACTGCTCTGCCTTGCGCTCCGCTATGCTAAAGTTGCAAATTACTGTATCTACACAAAGACGCTCGTGAGATGCAATGAGTCCTGTGTTAGTTGCAAATCGAGGTATTTTCAGAACAAACTTGGTTCCTTTCCTACTTTTGAAAAAACCATGATCAATTAAAAAATTGTAAGAGGAAGGTATGTAAAAAACGGCGCTGCAATAATAAAAGTGTGACTTCAAAAAAATTACCTTATAATTCCTCTTCACGTAAATAAAAGATTGCATTACGCTTCTCAGATCATTTACCATCACATAATCATCTTAATTAAACACTTCGATAAATTGAGACTTTACATTTGAAACATAGCATTACAGTCGTTTCCTCACTTTAATACAGCTAACCACTATCTGCTACTGCGCCACCACGCACACCCAAGATGATAACCTAAGCGTGAAATATAGCTTACAACATCGCTGCTCGCTCACATGTAACTGCCGGAGAGTAAAGATATGACATTATTGTGCAATCGATTAATACTCAAATGACACCTGTCAATGCAACTGCTGCAGAGAATTATTTTTATTGATCTATAATGAGAAGGATATTTAAGCTGCACACGACGTTGTAGTACGTGTGGCTAAGGGCATTGCATCATACTTCATTCCACTCAGGAAATGAAAGAGAAGGTTCGAATCCTGGTGGTGGATGAAATTTTCACTGCCCATATTCGGCCGAAAAAGGAAGGAGAGATAGCAGAGTAAGGTTCCTGATCACGTCTTTGTGTGAAATTCCTCCATTAAATCCCAAACCTCTCCACAGTGTCTCAAGTAGTGAGGGCATATGAAACTGTTGATGGTGATCCGTCAGTCGCCTGGGTACGTTAAGCTCGATGAGCTGTTCACGAGGAGCATACTATGTGCCAGCAACGGCTTTGTGAAACACAACTAGCTTATTACTAACACGAAGTGATGAGTAGTATTGATTCCTTATTTCTAGATATCCAGAAAGCTTTTGACATCATACCTCACAAGCGACTTGTAATCAAATTGTGTGCTCACGGATTATCGTCTCATTTATGCGACTGGATTCATGATTTCCTGTCATAGAGGTCACAGATCGTAGTAACTGAGGGAAAGCCATAGACTAAAACTGAAGTGATTTCTGGTGTTCCCCAACGTAATACTATAGGCCGTCTGCCATTCCTTATCTTTATAAACGATTTAGAAGACAATCTGAGCAGGCGTCTTAGGTTGTTTGCAAATGATGCTGTCGATTTTCGTCTCGTAAAGTCATCAGAAGATCAAAACCAATTGCAAAACTATTTACAAAAGATATCTATATGGTGCGGAAATTGGCAGTTGACCCTAAATAATGAAAAGTGTGGTCATCCACACGAATGCTAAAAGGAACCCATTAAACTTTGGTTACACATCAAATCAGTCATATTTGAAGGCCGTAAATTTAATTAAATACCTAGGAATTACAATTACGAACGACTTAAATTGGAACTAGCACATACAAAATGTTGTGAAGAACGCGAACCAAAGACTGAGTTTTATTGGCAGAACACTGAGAAGATGTAACAGATTTACTAAAGAGACAGCCTATGCTACGCTTGTGCCGTCCTCTTTTGGAGTACTGCTGCGCGGTATGGGATCTATACCAGACAGGATTAACGGAGTACGTCGCGAAAGTTCAGTGAAGAGCAACACGTTTTGTATTATAGAGAAACAAAGGACAGAGTGTCACGGACATGGTACAGGATTTGAGATAGACATCGGACAGCTCCACACAAGCTCCGAGACTGTGCAAGGACAAACAGCGGACCCAGCCGACTGCACCGCACAGAGATATCCTCCCTGATCCGCACCAACCGACCGACTACCCACAGAATGCCTACAACATCTACAATAGTCGTCAGTGGAAATAACGCCAACTACACACACAACCTGACAAACTCTTGCACGAGGAGCTCAACGATGCCCAACAGTAGCTAAGCACGCACGAAGACAAAGTGGGAGTAGATGCACACACACACACACACACACACACAGCCGACTCATGAACGACCGGCGAGCCAAAAAGGGGCGTCCGGTAGGACGACCGACGGACGATCCACCAAAACCGTGGCCCGGCTCAAGTGATGCGTGGCGGCAACGGTCGGGCGAGCCATGTCGACGCAGACCTCACTGCTGCTCCAACCCGACTGCAGTAGCGCCGCACTGCAACTCCCCGACTGGCAGGTCCGGACTGCGCTCCAGACGCGTTCCAACTGACTGGCATGGGAGCCCAAACTCGCGACCCGAACTGGCTTATGAAAGACAACGACCGGGAAGTAATAGCAGTCAAGCAAAGATACTACGAGAGGAGATTATTGATACGCGCTGCTAGCACCGCTCATGGTCAGGCAAAGTAGGAACTCAGTGACACCAGTAACTTAAATTAACGTAGTGAGGTGGAAGTACGTTAGAAACAGGGTGTAAAGTACATGGTTCACAGGGCTCTGAGCACTGTGGGAGTTAACATTTGTGGTCATCAGTCCCTTAGAATTTAGAACTACTTAAACCTAACTAACCTATGGACATCACACACATCCATGCCCGAGGCAGGATTCGAACCTGCGACCGTAACGGTCGTGCGGTTGCAGACTGAAGCGCCTAGAACCGCAGGGCGACACCGGACGGGTAAAATACATGATTGGAGGAACAGGAGCCACGCACGGTTCAGACAACCTGCCCATTCAACGTTTTATATGTACAGGGTGACATAGAATAATGGGAATGTTTGAAATGAGTAGCGGTAGCCATGGGCAGGTGGCAGCACTGCGGGTTCGTGACAGTTAGCGAGTAATCAGTCCGCCATTTTAGTAATCATGGATCAGTGGAACTGACAACAGCGTGCGTTAGCCATGAAAATGTTTTATAAGAACAATGATAGTTTTGTAGCGGCGGAGAGGGAGTTCCGACGTTTTTATAATTTAAGACGTCATGATGCCTTTCCGTCGAAACATTCTATAAAACGTTAGATTAACTGTGAAGAGACTGGATCTGCCTTCGAGAAGAAATCAACAGGACGACCACGATGTGTGCGTTCACCAGCGAACACTGATGTTGTACGCGAGTCTGTCATACGTAGCCCACGGAGTTCAATTTGTAGTCAGGCAGCAATTGTTGGAATGTCCCGGGATAGTGTTCGCATAATTTTTCACCTCGATTTAAAATTTCATCCGTACAAACTACAGATGGTGCAACAATTGAAGGACAACGATTACCGGTTACGATTAGGATTCTGTCAGCAAATGATAACAATAATAAACAATGACGATGAATTTATAAACAAGTTGTGGATGTCAGATGAGGCACATTTTCATCTCACAGGTTATGTGAATAAACAGAACTACAGTTACTGGGCAAGCACAAATCCTAATGACGTTCATGAGTGCCCTTTACATGCTAGAAAAGTGACAATCTGATGTGGTGTTTCATCACAAGGTATTATCGGACCGCATTTTTTGGCAAGTGAACAGTGTAACACAGTAACTGTCAATGCGAATCGTTTGGTGTAGATGTAACGAACATTCGTTACACCTGCATTGAACAACTTCCCAAACGTTCAAGAAGCCTGGTTTCAACAGAACGGAGTGACATCGCACACTGCACGGCAATCAATGGCATATGTGCGAGAATTGTTTGGCAACCGTGTGATCTCGCGGTTCGGTAACATCCCCTGGTCCCTTAGATCGCCAGAATTATCCGTTTGTGATACCTCAAGAGCAAAGTCTACACGACTCGAGCAAGAACCCTGGATGGGTTAAAACAGAGAATTCGGGATGCAGTTCACAGTATTCCAGCTGAGATGTTGCAGCGGTCAATGAGGAATCTCAACAGCAGATTTCATGAGTGTATTCATACAGGAGGACGTCATCTAAAGGACGTAATTATTAAAAATAATAAATGGCATCAATGTTTCGTAAATGGCAATGTTGTAATGTTTCAATTACTATGAATGCAATTTCTGTCCTTCATCACTTCGGATTTTATTGGATTGTGGAAATGTTCTCGTTTTTCTGTGTCGTCCTGTACTTGGTTCAGGTCTTTCCGCGCAGTGTTCAAGAAACTTGCGGTCCATTATATTATTGGAAAACTAATGTTATTTCACTGTTAGCTAAGCGAAATTAATGTGAACAGCTGCAGAACTTCGAGATAATTAAGAGAATTAACCTTTTTTCAGGAAAAAAGAATTTTCAGCGCTGCAATTAACTGCTTAACATATAACATATAATCATATTAGTGCTGTCAAATTGCTTCTCTCTTGCAGCGCGCAGATTGGTTTTTACCCCATACACAAGGGCTGCCTTTCTAGATCATAACCACCTCATGAAAATTAAGTTATTCAACAAATACTGTCTTGTTCATGCATTCTCATTTAAACTCGTAACAATGGCTTCAAAAAACAGCACCTGTTGTTAGATGCCATGGGCTTCCATCTGTCACAACAGTTGCTATTGGTATGAGAAGTGCAAAAGCGTTCTAGAAGGACTCCTGTGCATTTGGACCCAGTGTGAGGCCCTTAGATGAGACATGTGCTCAAAGCGTATGTGCTACGTCGGCCACAGACAGTACTGATGCACTGGTGGGGCACTGGACTCGTATTAAAATCACCGCCCTGGCCTCTAGATCTAAGGTTTCCGTGATTTTCCCAAATCAGTTAAACCAAATGATTGGATGGTTCCGTTGAACAAGAAGCGGCTGATTTTCTACGCCATTTTCCCCCATTCTTATCCTGTAGTCAGTGTCCAATGACCTCGTCGACAACACAACGTTAAACCATGGTCTTTGTTCATTTGTGAGTGGTCGTCGACTGAGTTGCTTGACATTCAAAGTATCTGAACTGCTGCACCACTGACCCATGAGCGGTCTTGAGAAAGGTTTCGTACCTCTCGGCATTTGGGCTGAATATACCGTTCGAGCGCTTTCTCTTTAATACAGCTTTGGTATTACATGGTACATACGTTTTCAGTTTTTCAGCCGCGTTAGGTAAAACTCAGCCTAATCTAGCATTTAGTACAGACACTGGATTGCGTCCATTGCACGAGATCATGTTGGTGTCATTCAGCCGAACATGGATGGCTGACTGACGGCCACCAGTGAAATGGGATTGTTCGGACGTAGTCGGAGCTACCGTGTGGTTAGAATTAAAGTGCAGCTACACACAGAGGTTCAGTGTGACCTGGAACTGTCATATGGCAGCGAAATTTGGTAGATATTCCGATGCGTTAATTCAGGACCGATTTACGCTCGAAAGAAATTAATTTCAATTTTGGCCACCAGGTGCAAATCTGGCGCTTTGACTGCAAAAAGACGTACATAAACTTCTGCAGATGTAATGCAACGCAAATTGGTTCCTTATTAACGCGTACTTACCAAGTTTCGCTGCCATTCAGTACTTTCAGCCCACACTGGACCACTGCTGAATTCAAGGGCGCCCATGGTGGGAGGGAGGGGAGGGGGGAGGGCTTGTGGGGGGGAGGGGGAGAAGGAGGTGCCACCCTACCTCCCTTGCTCTCATGTTGTAGTCGGAAGTCTTTCTTACAAGAAAGTATTCCCATATCGGTATCGTGTAGGTTTCTAACAAAGTCGGAGTGGGAAATCTCTTATGGCTACTTACGAAATACTCGATATCTCCCCCAGGTCTAGCCCGTCCCACCCTGTACACACTATCATATGGTCGCACCTAAGCTGTACTTTGATTGTAACCACCCGGTGGTAGCTGCAACCGAGCGCTTGTTGCTGCTTGTGTCTGGGTTTGTTTCGTACATAATTACCAGTTACGTACGGAGACAAGCCCGAATGAGAACAGGCATCCACACCAGCACTGACAGTGGAAATCATGCCTGAAAGTTACAGAGAATAAGAATCTGGAAGCTAAGTGGAAATGCAAATCATAATATAGCAACAAACAAAACACTGTGCGATCGGGTGTAACCAATACGTGGCATGTGACGTGCAAAGTACATTCAATAACACTATTTAAAAAGATCTAAAAACTATGTTGAAATTCAAAATTGAGAAGAAGACTTTCAACCATACGTTCACCCTACGTAACTAGTATTCTGTAAAGCACTCGAATCAATTTCATTCGTGCAGTTCCGTTGAGTAAATGAACGTCATAAATTTCCTCTCTGTGGGAACACGCTGCACTGACATCTCCGTTCTCACCGACAGAAGCGTATATTTTTGTCGTTTGTCGTCGCTGGCAAGTGACGTCAGCTGGTGGTCCCTGCCGCTCCTCATCCATTGCGATGTTGTGTAGCAAGGACATACATTTGACAGCAATGTCAACATTATCAGGCGTACCAATTTCAATACTACTTTCCAGCAATCTTCATTTGCTACTCATTACTGCAAATGCTTATTCTATCATTTGTCTAACCTTTATAAATGCACTTGTTGAAAGGATTTTGCATTGGTACGTGTTGACACTGGGGATGGTCACATCAGGCAAGTCTTCAGTTCAGTGGCAGGCCTTGTGTCGGATGTTACTCAGCTGCAGTGGACAGCTTCATCAGTCCACCACAGTCTTACGACCATACGGACAAATTGTTACTCGAACTAATACGGACAAATTGTTGTTGTTGTTGTTGTTGTTGTCTTCAGTCCTAAGAGTCGTTTGATGCAGCTCTCCATGCTACTCTATCCTGTGCAAGCTTCTTCATCTCCCAGTACCTACTGCAGCCTACATCCTTCTGAAACTGCTTAGTGTATTCATCTCTTGATCTCCCTCTACGATTTTTACCCTCCGCGCTGCCGTCCAATACTAAATTGGTGATCCCTCGATGCCTCAGAACATGTCCTACCAACCGATCCCTTCTTCTAGTCAAGTTGTGCCACAATCTCCTCTTCTCCCCAACTCTATTCAATACCTCCTCATTAGTTATATGATCTACCCACCTAATCTTCAGCATTCTTCTGTAGTACCACATTTCGAAAGCTTCTATTCTCTTCCTGTCTAAACTATTTATCGTCCATGTTTCACTTCCATACATGGGTACACTCCATACAAATACTTTCAGAAAAGACTTCCTGACATTTAAATCTATACTCGATGTTAACAAATTTCTCTTCTTTAGAAACGTTTTCCTTGAAATTGCCAGTCTACATTTTACATGCTCTCTACTTCCACCATTATCAGTTATTTTGCTCCCCAAATAGCAAAACTCCTTTACTACTTTAACTGTCTCATTTCCTAATCTAATTCCCTCGGCATCACCCGATTTAGTTCGACTACATTCCATTATCCTCGGTTTGCTTTTGTTGATGTTCATCTAATACCCTCCTTTCAAGGCACTGTCCATTATGTTTAGCTGCTCTTCCAAGTCCTTTGCTGTCTCTGACAGAATTACAATGTCATCGGCGAACCTCAAAGTTTTTAGTTCTTCTCCATGGATTTTAATACCCACTCCGAACTTTTCTTTTGTTTCCTTTATTTCTTGCTTAATATACAGATTGAATAACATCGGGGATAAACTACAACCCTGTCTCACTCCCTTCCCAACCGCTGCTTCCCTTTCATACCCATCGACTCTTACAACTGCTATCTCCTTTCTGTACAAATTGTGTATAGCCTTTCGCTCCCTGTATTTTACCCCTGCCATCTTCAGAATTTGAAAGAGAGTATTCCAATCAACATTGTCAAAAGCTTTCTCTAAGTCTACAAATGCTAGAAACGTAGGTTTGCCTTTCCTTAATCTTTCTTCTAAAATAAGTCGTAGGGTCAGTATTGCCTCATGTGTTCCAAAATTTCTACGGAATCCAAACTGATCTTCCCCGAGGTCGGCTTCTATCAGCTTTTCCATTCGTCTGTAAAGTATTTGCGTTAGTATTTTGCAGCTGTGACTTATTAAACTGATAGTTCGGTAATTTTCACATCTGTCAACACCTGCTTTCTTTGGGATTGGAATTATTATATTCTCTTTGAAGTCTGTCTCATACATCTTGCTCACCAGATGGTAGAGTTTTGTCAGGACTGGCTCTCCCAAGGCTGTCAGTAGTTCTAATGGAATCTTGTCTACTCCGGGGGCCTTGTTTCGATTCAGGTCTTTCAGTGCTCTGTCAAACTCTTCACCCAGTATAATATCTCCCATTTCATCTTCATCTACATCCTCTTGCAGTGCGATAATATTGTCCTCACGTACATCGCCCTTGTAGAGACCCTCTATATACTCCTTCCACCTTTCTACGTTCCCTTCTTTGCTTAGAACTGGGTTTCCATCAATGCCCTTGATATTCATGGAAGAGGTTCTCCTTTCTCCAAAGGTCTCTCTAATTTTCCTGTAGGCAGTATCTATCTTACCACTAGTAAGCCTCTACATCCTTACATTTGTTCCCTAGACATCCCTGCTTAGCCATATTGCACTTCCTGTCGATATCATTTTTGAGACGTTTGTATTCCTTTTGGCCTGTTTCATTTGCTGCATTTTTATATTTTCTCCTTTCATCAATATTTCTTCTGTTACCCAAGGGTTTCTACTAGCCCTCGTCTTTTTACCTATTTGATCCTCTGCTGCCTTCACTATTTCATCCCTCAATGCTACCCATTCTTCTTATACTGTATTTCTTTCCCCCATTTGTGACAATTGTTTCCTTATGCTCTCGCTGAAACTCTGTACAACCTCTGGTTCTTTCAGTTTATCCAGGTCCCATCTCCTTAAATTCCCACCTTTTTGCAGTTTCTTCAGTTTTAATCTGCAGTTCATAACCAATAGATTGTGGTCAGAGTCCACATCTGCCATTGGAAATGTCTTACAATTTAAAACCTGGTTCCTAAATCTCTGTCTTACCATTATATAATCTATCTGATACCTTCTAGAATCTCCAGGATTCTTCCATGTATACAACCTGCTTTTATGATTCTTGAACCAAGTGTTGGCTATGATTAAGTTATGCTCTGTGCAAAATTCTACAAGGCGGCTTCCTCTTTCATTCCTTCCCCGCAATCCATATTCACCTACTATGTTTCCTTCTCTCCCTTTTCCTACTGACGAATTCCAGTCACCCATGACTATTAAATTTTCGTCTCCCTTCACTACCTGAATAATTTCTTTTATCTCATCATACATTTCATCAATTTCTTCGTCATTTGCACAGCTAGTTGGCATAAAAACTTGTACTACTGTAGTAGCCGTGGGCTTCGTGTCTATCTTGGGCACAATAATGCGTTCACTATGCTGTCTGTAGTAGCTTACCCGTACTCCTATTTTTTTTATTCATTATTAAGCCTACTCCTGCATTACCCCTATTTGATTTTGTATTTATAACCCTGTATTCACCTGACCAAAAGTCTTGTTCCTCCTGCCACCGAACTTCACTAATTCCCAATATATCTAACCTTAACCTATCCATTTCCCTTTTTAAATTTTCTAACATACCTGCTCGATTAAGGGATCTGACATTCCACGCTCCGACCCGTAGAACACCAGTATTCTTTCTCCTGATAACGACGTCCTCTTGAGTAGTCCCTGCCCGGAGATCCGAATGGGGGACTATTTTACCTCCAGAATATTTTACCCAAGAGGACGCCATCATCATTTAATCATACAGTAAAACTGCATGCCCTCGGGAAAAATTACGGCTGTAGTTTTCCCTTGCTTTCAGCCGTTCGCAGTACCATAACAGCAAGGCCATTTTGGTTAGTGTTACAAGGCCAGATCAGTCAATCATCCAGACTGTTGCCCCTGCAACTACTGAAAAGGCTGCTGACCCTGTTCAGGAGCCATACTTTTGTCTGGCCTCTCAACAGGTACCCCTCCGTTGTGGTTGGACCTACGGTACGGCTATCTGTATCGTTGAGGCACGCAAACCTCCGCACCAACGGCAAGGTCCATGGTTCAAGGGGGGGGGGGGGGGGGACAAATTGTTAATCGGACGAATAATGCCACAGTGGTTGTTGTGGCTTAGGCCGTGTTATAATGCTGAGAACAAGAGTCTGTTCACAGAAGGAGAACGAGTTCTGTGGGAGGGGGGGGGGGGGGGATGAGGGATGCTGGAGGAGGAGAAAGCAATCTCCGCCGTTCGAATCACAGCATTTTGACTGCTGAGGGGTGAGCGGCAGTGCTAGGGAACAAATCGCGGTGACGTCTCTTTAGCTGTGATTGCAACACAATTGCGTTCGCAAACGATTTGTACTCCAGTGGGCGATGACAGTTCTATCTAATATCCGCCGCCGTAACAGCTGTCGTCTGCTACGCATTGCGCGTCTACTTAACTAAAAATTGAGACAGGGGCGCAATAACTAAAAAAAAAAAAGCTTACAGAATTCGTGAATTCAAAATTGATAGTTTCATGTTGGACGATGGTGCTTGTTGCTACTAATTCCGTATCAGTTCTCGTAGAAAATCCGAAATTAAAAAGAACCAGTCGTTAAACACTGTAGCAGTACAATAAAAATGAGTAAAATTTAGAACATTTTCGGCCTTCTGTGCCACTCCCAATTGATTGAGTTTATGTCCTTGACATATATTGCATGTCCACAGAAATAACTCAGGGTAAGTCTAATTATATTTCTCATCTCTGAAGGGTTAAATACCGTCGACAATATTCGATTCAACGGTATTAATAATATTTTCGTCTACTACAAGTACCGCCAGTAAACTACTTCTAGTTGCTGGACCTTCCCGTAGTTACTGACAGAAGGATTCACTTGCAGTCATAAACGGATTGTCTTCGTGTATGGCCCCTGAAATGTTGCGCTCCCTAAACAAAGGTTTTGCTTTCGCGAATGTCACTTCTGTGACAGTCTGTCACAGTCGCTTAAATCCGATTTCACAGGACAGAGCGGAGAAGGTTGTGGAGAGGGGCCAACATCAGTTACTGTTAGTTTCACAGTAGCACACAGCTTTATTCCTCGAAAACCAATGCACAGTTTTGTCTTTAAAACAGCAAGGATCAATTCACGGCTGAGGGCCCAAGTAACTACTCAGTAGTGAAGTTTAAATAACTCCTTTAAACCACAAGGATTTAGAGAAACGGCTGAAGGCCTTACTTAAATAAAATTATCCTTAAATAATACCTTTTAAGGCACAAGAATTCAGACAAACGGCCATTTCGGTTAAAAGCCATATTAAGGAAAATTTAAAATAATTCCTCGGCTGAAAGGCCAACAATATTTCAACATAATAAAAGGCAACCTTTAAAGAACAGCATAAATACAGTAGAACAGAAAACCATCTTAAGAAAACTTGAAATATCTTCATGCCTGAAGGCCCAAACAATTATTCAAAATAATTAAAGACAAAACTTTAGATAAGCATTTACACAGTACAGCTGAAGGAAATTTTAAGTATTGAAGATAATTGAAGAGAAACCTTACAGACAGGAATTTACACATTACGGCTGAAAGCCAAAGATTTTAAAACAAACGCGGCTGAAGGCCTCAATACAGAGCAAATAAGAATTTTAAATAAAACGTGGCTGAAGGCCTAATCTTAAAATACTTGACATACGGTTCGGCTGAAGGCCATATACTGGACATAGAACAGACAAATTTAATAAACAGCTGGCACAGTACTTGCGACAAAAGATAATCACAATCACAAACAACAGAATAGTGGTGCTCAGAAGCGTTCCAAGGGTCAGCCTGGGGAAGAAAGACTAACAACAGTTTAACTGAGACAGGCAGCCAAGCTTAACAGCAAATAATCGGGTGGCAGCACGACCTGGGCACGGCTGAAGAACCAACCAACAACCTGATCAACTCCCTCCTCGCTGCTCTGTCGCAACCGACCGACTGTCTACTCCAGCACGCAGACAGCATTCATCTGCTCAGTGGAAATCACAGTAGCTACACACAGTTCCACGTATACACTTCTACATCTACATCCACACTCCGCAAGCCACCTGACGGTGTGTGGCGGAGGGTACCTTGAGTACCTCTATCGGTTCTCCCTTCTATTCCAGTCTCGTACTGTTCGTGGAAAGAAGGATAGTCGGTATGCCTCTGTGTGGGCTCTGATCTCTCTGATTTTATCCTCATGGTCTCTTCGCGAGATATACGTAGGAGGGAGCAATATACTGCATGACTCCTCGGTGAAGGTATGTTCTCGAAACTTTGACAAAAGCCCGTACCGAGCTACTGAGCGTCTCTCCTGCAGAGTCTTCCACTGGAGTTTATCTATCATCTCCGTTACGCTTTCGCGATTCCTAAATGATCCTGTAACGAAGCGCGCTGCTCTCCGTTGGATCTTCTCTATCTCTTTTATCAACCCTATCTGGTACGGATCCCACACTGCTGAGCAGTATTCAAGCAGTGGGCGAACAAGCTTACTGCAACCTACTTTCTTTGTTTTCGAATTGCATTTCCTTAGGATTCTTCCAATGAATCTCAGTCTGGCATCTGCTTTACCGACGATCAACTTTATATGATCATTCCATTTTAAATCACTCCTAATGCGTACTCCCAGATAATTTATGGTATTAACCGCTTCCAGTTACTGACCTGCTATTTTGTAGCTAAATGATAAAGGATCTATCTTTCTGTGTATTCGCAGCACATTAGACTTGTCTACATTGAGATTCAATTGCCATTCCCTGCACCATGCGTCAATTCGCTGCAGATCCTCCTGCATTTCAGTACAATTTTCCATTGTTACAACCTCTCGATACACCACAGCATCATCTGCAAAAAGCCTCAGTGAACTTCCGATGTCATCCACCAGTTCATTTATGTATATTGTGAATAGCAACGGTCCTATGACACTCCCCTGCGGCACACCTGAAATCGCTCTTACTTCGGAAGACTTCTCTCCATTGAGAATGACATGCTGCGTCCTGTTATCTAGGAACTCCTCAATCCAGTCACACAGTTGGTCTGATAGTCCATATGCTCTTACTTTGTTCATTAAACGACTGTGGGGAACTGCACCAAGAACTCCGACAATCCTAAAACCAGTCACCAAGGAACAACAGGGAGAAACGACAAGTCA
The DNA here is from genome assembly GCF_023864275.1 of Schistocerca cancellata. Taxonomy (NCBI): domain Eukaryota; kingdom Metazoa; phylum Arthropoda; class Insecta; order Orthoptera; family Acrididae; genus Schistocerca; species Schistocerca cancellata. The sequence goes on along the minus strand of NC_064633.1, from coordinate 611,522,015 downwards.
CACACACACACACACACACACACACACACACACACACACACACACACACATACAGAGTTTCCGTAAGCGGTCGGCGACCAAATACACGTCGTTCGGTGAGACGACCGACCGAACGACCAGCCGAGGTCGTCCCCACTCAAGGAAAGAGTGTCGGCAACGGTCGGGCCAGTCTCGGCTGTCCGGAGCTCACTGCAGCTCCAACCCGACTCGACTCCATCTCCTTTTGAAACTCGGAGACACGGCGACCCGCCGGGCACGCAGACTTGGACGTAACTCTCGCCAATTGGCCACTACATCTCTGCACGAGGAAGGAACCGACCCACGCCCGGCAAGATGACCAACGGACGAAGCCCAGAAACGATCAAAAGACCAAATACACGTCGCCGAATGAGACGACCAACCGAAAGAGCAACCAGCGGTCGTTCCCGCTCCAATCTCATTCAGACGGACAGTTCATACAGGGTGTTTCAAAAATGACCGGTATATTTGAAACGGCAATAAAAACTAAACGAGCAGCGATAGAAATACACCGTTTGTTGCAATATGCTTGGGACAACAGTACATTTTCCGGCAGACAAACTTTCGAAATTACAGTAGTTACAATTTTCAACAACAGATGGCGCTGCGGTCTGGGAAACTCTATAGTACGATATTTTCCACATATCCACCATGCGTAGCAATAATATGGCGTAGTCTCTGAATGAAATTACCCAAAACCTTTGACAAAGTGTCTGGCGGAATGGCTTCACATGCAGATGAGATGTACTGCTTCAGCTGTTCAATTGTTTCTGGATTCTGGCGGTACACCTGGTCTTTCAAGTGTCCCCACAGAAAGAAGTCACAGGGGTTCATGTCTGGCGAATAGGGAGGCCAATCCACGCCGCCTCCTGTATGTTTCGGATAGCCCAAAGTAATCAGACGATCATCGAAATATTCATTCAGGAAATTAAAGACGTCGGCCGTGCGATGTGGCCGGGCACCATCTTGCATAAACGACGAGGTGTTCGCAGTGTCGTCTACGGCAGTTTGTACCGCCACAAATTCACGAAGAATGTCCAGATAGCGTGATGCAGTAATCGTTTCGGATCTGAAAAATGGGCCAATGATTCCTTTGGAAGAAATGGCGGCCCAGACCAGTACTTTTTGAGGATGCAGGGACAATGGGACTGCAACATGCGGCTTTTCCGTTCCTCATATGCGCCAGTTCTGTTTATTGACGAAGCCGTCCAGGTAAAAATAAGCTTTGTCAGTAAACAAAATGCTGCCCACATGCATATCGCCGTCATCAGTCCTGTGCACTATATCGTTAGCGAATGTCTCTCGTGCAGCAATGGTAGCGGCGCTGAGGGGTTGCCACATTTGAATTTTATACGGATAGAGTTGTAAACTCTGGCGCATGAGACGATACGTGGACATTGGCGTCATTTGGACCGCAGCTGCAACATGGCGAACGGAAACCCGAGGCCGCTGTCGGATCACCTGCTGCACTAGCTGCGCGTTGCCCTCTGCGGTTGCCGTACGCAGTCGCCCTACCTTTCCAGCACGTTCATCCGTCACGTTCCCAGTCCGTTGAAATTTTTCAAACAGATCGCTTTTCGGTACTTTGGTTACATTAAACCTCCGTTGAAAACTTCGTCTTGTTGCAACAACACTGTGTTCTAGGCGGCGGAATTCCAACACCAGAAAAATCCTCTGTTCTAAGGAATAAACCATGTTGTCTACAGCACACTTGCACATTGTGAACAGCACACGCTTACAGCAGAAAGACGACGTACAGAATGGCGCACCCACAGACTGCGTTGTCTTCTATATCTTTCACATCACTTGCAGCGCCATCTGTTGTTGAAAATTGTAACTACTGTAATTTCGCGAGTTTGTCCGCCTGAAAATGTACTGTTGTCCCAAGCATATTGCAACAAACGGTGTATTTCTATCGCTGCTCGTTTAGTTTTCATTGCCGGTTCAAATATACCGGTCATTTTTGAAACACCCTGTATGTGTGTCGCCAGCGGTGGGCGAGTACTGGCTGCCCCACACCTCACTGGGGCTCTGTCCCAACTGAACCCCTGGCACACGACAAGCCGGAAATATTAGCGGTCGCTACAAAGATAATACGACAGTGTTCTTATTGATACACGCTGCTGCTGCCACTCACGGGCAGGCAAGAGAGCAACTTAGTGACTCCAGTAAATGGAATAAGAAACGAGGTGGCAGTTCCGTAAAGAGAAGCTGGCAAGCAAGAAACGGCAGGTACACGAGGCGCGCAAAGCCCAATCGCACTCGATCACAGTTATAGATGGCACGCGAAAACCATGTGGTCCCTCTCTTTTGCGATTTCGTCGACCACATATGTTCTTTTTAGCAGATCTGTGTTCTTGAATTAAAGCGGTCAGCGCCTTCTTCCTCGCTATAGGCAACACGCCTCTTCTGCAACCATGCAACCATCCCAAGATTCCCGCTTAGCTATCATACTGCGTAGGTCTTTTGTCCACCTGTCTGTGATCGTATAGAGCATTCATCCGTCACAATGACGGTCTCTGGAAGACGATTTGGGAGGAATATATTTACAAACCACCTTTCAAACTTTCCAGAATTGAAATGACCGCTGTAATCACATTTGACACATTTCATCGGAAACTTTTAGTGTTTTTATGTATTATCTTACTTACTCGTCCAACAATATGAGTTATAACTAACATCACATGCATATGATTTTTACATGAACACACAGCCATTTGACTGTATTGTTGTTTGTCCGCAGCTCGTGGTCGTGCGGTAGCGTTCTCGCTTCCCACTTCCCACGACCGTGTTCCAGGGTTCGATTCCCGGCGAGGTCAGGGATTTTTTATGCCTCGTGATGGCTGGGTGTTGTGTGCTGTCCTTAGGTTAGTTAGGTTTAAGTAGTTCTAAGTTCTAGGGGACTGATGACCATAGATTTTAAGTCCCATAGTGCCCAGAGCCATTTTTTTGTACCGTTTATTTAATTACGACCCAGGTTTCGGCCTTTTCAGGTGCTTGAGTTTATGTTATTAACATATATTGCAGGACATCAAGCTCAGAATTGGCCATTAAAAAAGAAAAATGATATATGACTCTTATGTAACTAAATAGTTTCTACCTACTATATTACTGTTTTATTTAGATGTACATTTGATTGTCATTCAAGTTTTATCTGTGTCTTTGTTACATTTCGAAGCACACTTTATTGTCATTTTACCTTCATCAAAACGACGACATTTAACATATCTTCTTTCACAAAAGTTCTTACGTCGTTTGTAGAGAACGTAACGTTAATAGGGGTGACAATTATTGGACTACACGGAAAAAACATAAATTACTTACAAACTGCGCCGTGCAAACGATTTATTCTACATGTAAACGTATCTTCAGATACTCGGATTAAGGATATGGCATGTTCGACATGCCTGCCATCATTGGAAATGATGGGGCGCAGACGAATATCGAAATTATGCATGACCCGCTGAAGTGTCGGAATAGTGCTGTCGATGACCTCCTGAAAGGCTGTTTTCAGCTCAGCAACAGTTTTGGGGTTACTCCTGTACACCTTGTCTTTAATACACCCCACAAAAAGGAGTCGCACGTATTCAGATCCGGAGAATATAGCGGCCAATGGAGGCCAATGCCAGTGGCCTCTGGGTACCCCAGAGCCAAAATGCGGTGTCCAAAGTGCTCCTCAAGGTCCTCAGACACTCCGACAGGGTCGAGCTCCTCTTTGCATGAACCACATCTTGTGGAAATCAGGGTCACTTTGGATAATAGGGATGAAATTATCTTCCAAAACCTTCAGGTACCGTTCGGTAGTCACCGTGCCATTGCACCGATTATTCCGTGACTGGACACTGCACACACACAGTCACCCATTGTGGGTGAAGAGACTTGTCGATCGCGAAATGTGGATTCTCAGTCACCCAAATACTTCCGTTTCGACGTCCTAACGCTAACAGTTCAGAAGTTATGACGATCTTACTTCATATAGTTCAGTAACTATCACCCTGTATGTTTACTAGTCGATGCTAATTGTCTTTGGTTAATGCTAACGCCAACAGTCGGTTCAGTTTTCTTCTTTTAATACGCTACAGCTTGAAACTTCCTGGCAGATTAAAACTGTGTGCCCGACCGAGACTCGAACTCGGGACCTTTGCCTTTCGCGTGCAAGTGCTCTACCATCTGAGCTACCGAAGCACGACTCACGGCCGGTCCTCACTGCTTTACTTCTGCGAGTATCTCGTCTCCTACCTTCCAAACTTTACAGAAGCTCTCCTGCGAACCTTGCAGAACTAGCACTCCTGAAAGAAAGGATACTGCGGAGACATGGCTTAGCCACAGCCTGGGGGCTACAGCTCGTTTGACACTTGCTTTCGTTGAACTGCTAACTGTACTAACATGCGGAGCCTTTATGGAATGAGAACTATATTACTATATATATTCCATGTGCTCAATTTGTTCAGCCTAAAACTAGACCTAAATTAAGTATTGAAATAACTACACATATCGTGTTTGTCACGATCAGTCATTATACTGCTAAGTGTTATTTATTTTGCATAATTTCTGTAAGTTGTCACACAAAACATGTCCCACGATTATGTTTCGAAACGTACAGTATTTAATAAAGAATCGTGCCATCGACAGTTCCCATAAATGCAATTTGTGTAAGAGATCTAAATGGTCGCCTGCCTCTACTATGGAGAGAATTCCTGGATCAAGTAGTGGTAATCACCTTTTACGGAATTTTAGTTGGGCTTCCCTCAATAAACCCTTCCTCTATCTATCACTTCGAATAATAAAATCTTTTAAAGCAGTACAGGAGATTCCACTTCGCATAACGCTGGAAACGTCATCCTTCTACCAACATTTGCCAACCCGCATATTTCTGTCTACCCAAGTTTCATCCTGACTATTTCTGTAGCTGCTTTCCTAACGTGTTTCATTTCTACAATAAAACGCGGCCACCAATCAATGATGTCTCCACGTTCTCACAGTAATGATCGCTTATTCTGCACTGATTTCCAAGTGAATCCCATGGGCAACAAAATATTCTGCAGAGACGGAATTGCCCATGTCCAGACGATCTTTTCCTGTCGTTTTGGTCGAAGATTACTCACAGTGGGAGCAATCTACCACAAAAAAATAAGTCTTCGGTTGTTTGTCTCGAGACACCCCTGCCGACCTTCACAAACTGGATTTTCCTATTAGATCTTTGTCTAAGTGAAAGAGAATTTAAAAATAAAATTAGGGCGATGGCAGTTATTTCTATTACGATTTAAAAATAAGCGTATGTGACAGGACTCATACCAGCTATTTTCAGCGAACGAGCCAAGTTTCATAACCATGATGCAACTTGGGGCTTCCTAAAAAAAAATCTGCTTCGTTTTGTAGTTTTAGCGATTTACTTGATCACAGGAATTTCTTTTACACGCGCAAATAAAATGACCACTTTAAACTCATTCAGACAAAGGGGAAGGCAGTTTCAAAGCGCTGTCGCATTGAAACATTTCAACTGTAATTAACTTGTTTTTGCCCGCAGTTTCCGGTGACCGCAGGATTATCTGTAAAAAAAGATCTGCGAATTCTTCTCATAGAGGTGGACCCAGCCGATGTACACTGCTCGGAAGAGCTATAGGAACACATTATCAACGTCAGGCATGTTAAATCTGTTTTGATACATGCAGTACCTGTGTTCTTATATCACAGTCTGAGACTGGATTAAATTCAGTTTTCTTTCCATAGACCCAAAAAATGAGATGATTCTCGTGGGGGTGGGACATACGTCAGGCATGTTAAATCTGTTTTGATACATGCAGTACCTGTGTTCTTATATCACAGTCTGAGTCTGGATTAGATTCAGTTTTCGTTCCATAGACCCAAAAAATGAGACGATTCTCGTGGGGGTGGAACATGTCGGAAAGTATAGCATAAAAACATGAAAACATAAAACATTTGAATACAATGCTTACTACCCTGATAATTTGTCAGGAGATTGTCGAAATAGGTGAACACAATGCGGTAAACTGGAGCAGCTGATATTTACAGAATTAACATGCTGTCAGAATGAAACATTGTTATGCACTATTAAGAAATTTATCATACGCAAAGTACCCAACCTTGACTGTTGCGACGAAGTGCTATCAAAACTGAAATGTAACAGACATTTTTACTTAAGCTGGCTTCACAGTCTCATTCATCTATAGAGTAGAAGGAGATGCCTATCAAAAATTCTTTCAAATTCTGTTTAAACCGCGCTTTATCTAAAACCAAGATTTAATGACAAACGCCCTCTAAACCCGCTGGGCAGAACAGGTAACAGGTTTTAGGAAAGGGCCAAGGGTTGAGTCAGTTTCTGCTTCTAATTGTCATTTATTATAGTTTAATAACCCTTACAACCAAAACGGCACATAGCAGTAGCTTTACCGAATGCAACTACATCTACATATACATCTACATTTATACTCCGCAAGCCACCCAAAGGTGTGTGGCGGAGGGCACTTCAGGTGCCACTGTCACTACCCCCGTATCCTATTCTAGTCGCGTATGGTTCGCGGGAAGAACGACTGCCGGAAAGCCTCCGTGCGCTCTCGAATCTCTCTAATTTTACATTCGTGATCTCCTCGGAAGGCATAAGTAGGGGGAAGCAATATGTTCGATACCCCATCCAGGCCGGCCGGAGTGGCCGAGCGGTTCTAGGCGCTACAGTCTGGAACCGCACGACCGCTACGGTCTTAGGTTCGAATCCTGCCTCGGGCATGGATGTGTGTGATGTCCGTAGGTTAGTTAGGTTTAAGTAGTTCTAAGTTCTAGGGGACTGATGACCTCAGAAGTTAAGTCCCATAGTGCTCAGAGCCATCTGAACCATTTTGAACATCATCCAGAAACGCACCCTCTCGAAACCTGGACAGCAAGCTACACCGCGATGCAGAGCGCCTCTCTTGCAGAGTCTGCCACTTGAGTTTGCTAAACATCTCCGTAACGCTTACCAAATAACCCTGTGACGAAACGCGCCGCTCTTCTTTGGATCTCTATCTCCTCTGTCAACCCGACCTCGTACGGATCCCACACTGATGAGCAATACTCAAGTATAGGCAGCATGTAAAATAAATTACTCTCATCACGTAAATAGCTAAAATTACAACAAAAAGGTCGATTTTTTAGGAAATCTTTCATGGCTGAAGGCCTCTAACAAGAAATGTTTACAAGATAAAAATTCAATTACGATAGCAATAAAATAATTCAAAAACAACATACGCAAGGTGCAATTCAAATGGCTGAGGACCACACGAAATTCCAAAATTTTAGACTATACTACTATACTACTATACCTATAAAGACAGAAGGCCAGCAAGAAAACTAAAAAAAAAGCAAAAATTCAATAAAGATAGCAATAAAATAATTTAAAACCCAAAAAAGTGACACATGCAACGTGCAACACAAATGGCTGAGGGCCACAATCAAACATCAAATTTTTTTCAAATATACACTCCTGGAAATTGAAATAAGAACACCGTGAATTCATTGTCCCAGGAAGGGGAAACTTTATTGACACATTCCTGGGGTCAGATACATCACATGATCACACTGACAGAACCACAGGCACATAGACACAGGCAACAGAGCATGCACAATGTCGGCACTAGTACAGTGTATATCCACCTTTCGCAGCAATGCAGGCTGCTATTCTCCCATGGAGACGATCGTAGAGATGCTGGATGTAGTCCTGTGGAACGGCTTGCCATGCCATTTCCACCTGGCGCCTCAGTTGGACCAGCGTTCGTGCTGGACGTGCAGACCGCGTGAGACGACGCTTCATCCAGTCCCAAACATGCTCAATGGGGGACAGATCCGGAGATCTTGCTGGCCAGGGTAGTTGACTTACACCTTCTAGAGCACGTTGGGTGGCACGGGATACATGCGGACGTGCATTGTCCTGTTGGAACAGCAAGTTCCCTTGCCGGTCTAGGAATGGTAGAACGATGGGTTCGATGACGGTTTGGATGTACCGTGCACTATTCAGTGTCCCCTCGACGATCACCAGTGGTGTACGGCCAGTGTAGGAGATCGCTCCCCACACCATGATGCCGGGTGTTGGCCCTGTGTACCTCGGTCGTATGCAGTCCTGATTGTGGCGCTCACCTGCACGGCGCCAAACACGCATACGACCACCATTGGCACCAAGACAGAAGCGACTCTCATCGCTGAAGACGACACGTCTCCATTCGTCCCTCCATTCACGCCTGTCGCGACACCACTGGAGGCGGGCTGCACGATGTTGGGGCGTGAGCGGAAGACGGCCTAACGGTGTGCGGGACCGTAGCCCAGCTTCATGGAGACGGTTGCGAATGGTCCTCGCCGATACCCCAGGAGCAACAGTGTCCCTAATTTGCTGGGAAGTGGCGGTGCGGTCCCCTACGGCACTGCGTAGGATCCTACGGTCTTGGCGTGCATCCGTGCGTCGCTGCGGTCCGGTCCCAGGTCGACGGGCACGTGCACCTTCCGCCGACCACTAGCGACAACATCGATGTGCTGTGGAGACCTCACGCCCCACGTGTTGAGCAATTCGGCGGTACGTCCACCCGGCCTCCCGCATGCCCACTATACGCCCTCGCTCAAAGTCCGTCAACTGCACATACGGTTCACGTCCACGCTGTCGCGGCATGCTACCAGTGTTAAAGACTGCGATGGAGCTCCGTATACCACGGCAAACTGGCTGACACTGACGGCGGCGGTGCACAAATGCTGCGCAGCTAGCGGCATTCGACGGCCAACACCGCGGTTCCTGGTGTGTCCGCTGTGCCGTGCGTGTGATCATTGCTTGTACAGCCCTCTCGCAGTGTCCGGAGCAAGTATGGTGGGTCTGACAAACCGGTGTCAATGTGTTCTTTTTTCCATTTCCAGGAGTGTATTACAATAATCTTTAAAGGAAGAAGACCGCAGTGTTTAAGCTTGAAAGATAAATTTAAAAATTAATTTTGAAAATTTTTAAGAAAACAAAACAAATAACCATAAGCCTAAAATTTAAAACAGCTGGCAAGAGACAATTAAACCCCGTGGCACTCAGAAAGCCTGCACGGAGGTCGGTCTGCCCTCGTTAACTTAGTTGAGACCGGCGGTGAGCCCAACTATACTTGACCGAGCGAGGTGGCGCAGTGGTGAGCACACTGGACTCGCATTCGGGAGGACGACAGTTCAATCCCGAGTCCGGCCATCCTGATTTAGGTTTTCCGTGATTCCCCTAAATCGCTCCAGGCAAATGCCGGGATGGTTCCTTTCAAAGGGCACGGCCGACTTCCTTCCCCGTCTACATCTACATCTACATTTCTACTCCGCAAGCTACCCAACGGTGTGTGGCGGAGGGCACATTACGTGCCACTGTCATTGCCTCCCTTTCCTGTTCCAGTCACATATGGTTTGCGGGAAGAACGACTGCCGGAAAGAATGTAGACGTCTCTCCATTGAGAACAACATGCTGTGTTCTGTTTGCTAAAAACTCTTCAATCCAGCCACACAACTGGTCTGATATTCCGTAGGCTCTTACTTTGTTTATCAGGCGACAGTGCGGAACTGTATCGAACGCCTTCCGAAAGTCAAGGAAAATGGCATCTACGTGGGAGCTTGTATCTAATATTTTCTGGGTCTCATGAACAAATAAAGCGAGTTGGGTCTCACACGATCGATGTTTCCGGAATCCATGTTGATTCCTACAGAGTAGATTCTGGATTTCCAGAAATGACATGATACTCGAGCAAAAAACATGTTCTAAAATTCTACAACAGATCGATGTCAGAAATATAGGCCTATAGTTTTGCGCATCTGCTCGACGACCTTTCTTGAAGACTAGAACTACCTGTGCTCTTTTCCAATCATTTGGAACTTTCCGTTACTCTAGGGACTTGCGGTACACGGCTGTTAGAAGGGGGGCAAGTTCTTTCGCGAACTCTGTGTAGAATCGAATTGGTATCCTGTCAGGTCCAGTGGACTTTCCTCTGTTGAGTGATTTCAGTTGCTTTCCTATTCCTTGGACACTTATTACGATGTCAGCCATTTTTTCGTTCATGCGAGGATTTAGAAAAGGAACTGCAGTGCACTGAAACAAAGGCCTTAAACCGAAAACCATGATATGGCACTTCTTTACATGATCAGAAGTGATGAAGCATTTGGGTTGATGGAAAATTTATCGAAACCCTATAGCAAAAAGCAGCGAACTTATCAAAAGAAAGATATTTAACTATCGGCTGACTCTAGCACCCCTGTGTGTTGGTTTATTTTTGATATAGCACGTAATAAGTGGAGAATACTACCCATTGCCCTTTACGTGTCAGTGCAGATTGCGACGAACAACTTGTGAAAGTGACTGCAGTACTTAACAACTATGTTGGCATGAGTGATGGATTTAAATACGAACACTTCTTGGAAGGAACTCTCACAGGTATAAATGACACTCACGATGGCTGAGCCACTTCATCAGTGGATAATGTTCCGGCTAAATTTACCAACTTTTTTTTTTTTTAATGAAGGTAGAATTGAACATGCAGACCATATGATATCCAATGAGACCGATGACCTCGCTGTCTGGTCTCCTTCCCCAACGAACCAACCCAACTATACTTGATCTGTCGGAACCAAACCAGGAGACAGCCACGCGCCGACCGACACAACGACTTGCTTCCCGTCAATCAGTACATGAGAACTCAAACGAGCAATGTTACAAACGTGGTAATCCACAATGGAGGATGTATTAGCTGTCAAAAATACACACCATGTTGGACAGCGACAACAGGTGAGGAAAAAGACGCTGTCTGAAATTACGTCAGTGCCTAGGGCAGGTAACTGGAACACTAACGGCCACAAGACAGAAGATTCCACTGGTGCATTTAAATCTTAGTCGACCAAAAAAGTTAATTGCACCGCATGGCGGATAAATCTCAGCAGCAGAACCACTCTGTGTTGCTCACCGGAAAACCTTCCCAACAGCAAACCACCGAAGCGATTCCCCACAACATGAATAGACGTGGCTTGGGTAGTTGAAACCACTACTTAACTTTGACGTCCTGGGTCGGTGAACCACGAAGCTCGTAGTGATTAGAGATGGGGGATCCGCTCTTGAACTGATTCATAGAGTTGAATCTTTCAAAGGAGTGAACAATCAGTGATTCAGAAAAAAAGAACGGTAGCTCCAAACGTTTCCCATGGCAGAGAGAGAGGGAGAGAGAGACGGAGTATATCAGCAGTGCTTCTGCTGGTCACAGCGCAGTGCACGCCACACAACACAGCCAGCGCCGGCCTCTGCCCTGCTTCTACCTTGGCTGCCTGCATTGTGCAGTGCCCCATTGGATTTTGCGTTTCACATATGCCGTTCCGTCTCTGTGCATCGTCTGCCGCGTGCAGTGTCTGGCGCAGCTTAACTTCGCATCGCACTCTGTTGGCGATCGTTTCAGTTGCACGTCCTGCCCTCTGGGCAGTTGATGTGAGCAACAGGACAGAGAGCCACCTAGCGGATAACATAGGAACTACTTGCAACATCCTGCTCGCAAGGGAATGGACGATTTGTCTCGGAGCAGGTGAGTTCACCGCTCCCCCCACCCTCGGAACTCGGCGGCTCAACGCTCCCCCCACCGTTCTCGACTCTAGCCAGAGCGTTGAGCAAAGCAACTCAGGTGTCACTCTGGTCTCTCCGGTCTTAGCTCACGCAGTAATACAGCTCGCGGCTCGACCTGCTCGACTCAGTGCTTCTGCATCGGAGTTCGTCTCTACTGGATATTGTTCGTCGTAGTAATACCGCTATGTATATTACATTATTATGTTATGTATACATCATTTGTTTTTATTTTATTTTTATTTGTTTAAACTGATCAGATTAAGTTCCTGACGACTCCTCTTACTATAGGATTTTTATTACGGACACTCGAATTTACGCTTTAATTACGAGCGAACCGATAAACGTATCGCAAAATGTGATACACCAATATTTTCCTTGTTTTATTCTGCGTAAGGCTATATGCAGCACTTTCGTTTTACAGTCAAATTTATATTTTTTTTTCTTATTCTGGTACGGATTTTGCGATTTTAGGCGTCTTCGGAAGGAAACGTTCACTTTAAAAATATATGGCTTGCGATGTATTTGTATGAGGTTAATGAAATTTTAGTACATTATAGCCAAATATATTGTTAATGTAAATCTCAAGTTACAACATTTTCCGATCACCCGAAAAACCACGATAGTGCAAAATAAATCAATAATCAAAAACTTTGTCATATCGTGGAAATTTCAATAAACAATACAAAATTCTTACTCATTATCAGTGTTACTTCAAAATAGGATCAAATAAGATCAAAATACAGGTATAGTACTGGAATAAACCAAGTTTAAAGGGCAATGTGCCTTCCATTTATTTTCTATTGTAAATGAGTGGTGAGTCATGAAAAAGTGCTAATTCATTTCAGGGAGTGAACAGTTCTGATCCAATCTCTGAAAAGAACAGTTTTGCCCATCTCTAGTAGTGATCGGACAGCTCCACACACGCTCCGACACTGCACAGGGACCGCCAGCAGCCCCAGCCGACTGCACCGAGCGGAGATAACTTCCCTGGTCCGCAACAACCGACCGACTCCTCTCAGAGTGCCGGCAACGTCAAAAATAGTCGTCAGTAGAAATAAGGACAACTACACACACAACCTGACGAAGACTTGCAAAAAGACCTGAACGATACCCAACAGTAACTAAACACACACGAAAACAAATCGGGAGTCGATGCACACGCACACACACACACACACACACACACACACACACACACACACACACACACACACAGCCGACTCATGAACGACCGGCGAGCCAAAACGCGTCGTCCGGTAGGACGACCGACCGACGATCCACCAAGATCGTGGCCCGGCTCAAGTAACACTTGGCGGCAGTGTTCGGGCGAGGCACATCGATGCAGACCTCACTGCTGCTCCAACCCGACTGCCCTAGCAACACATTTCCACTCCGACTGGCAGGTTCGGACTGCCCTCTAGACGCGTTCCAACTGACAGGCAGACTTGAACTCGCCACGAACTCCCGGCGCGAACTCAGGTGCCGAACTGGCCTACGACAGACAACCACCAGGAAGTAATGGCAGTCAAGCAGGGATACTACGAGAGTAGATGTACGGTATGCACTGCTAACACCGCTCACGGTCAGGGAAAGCAGCAACTCAGTGACAGTATTAATTTAAATTAACGTGCTGAGGTGGAAGTACGTTAAAAAAAGGGTGTAAAATACATGGCGGGAACATGAGCCACGCACCGCTCAATGGGTGCTGGAAATTTATTTAAAATGTGTGTACCTGAATATTGGACCCCTTTTTGGACCACGGTAAGTGATTTTAGGTATTTATGTAAATTGTTCTTATTCATAATATTGATACTATGTACGAGGTGCATTCATGTTCTAAGGCCTCCGATTTTTTTTCTAATTATCTACTCACCCGAAATCGATGAAACTGGCGTTACTTCTCGACGTAATCGCCCTGCAGACGTACACATTTTTCACAATGCTGACGCCATGATTCCATAGCAGCGGCAAAGGCTTGTTTAGGAGTCTGTTTTGACCACTGGAAAATCGCTGAGGCAATAGCAGCACGGCTGGTGAATGTGCGGCCACAGAGAGTGTCTTTCATTGCATCCACGTCTCATCCATTGTCACAACCGACGAAAAAAAAAAGTCCCATTCATGCTGTCATTGCGCGTCAACATTGCTTGGCAACATGCCGCACAGGCAGCCATGTGGTCGTCCATCAGCATTTGTGGCACCCACCTGGGATGACACTTTTCGCATTTTCAGGTCGTCATGCAGGATTGTGTGCACAGAACCCACAGAAATGCCAACTCTGGAGGCGATCTGTTCAACAGTCATTCGGCGATCTCCCAAAACAATTCTCTCCACTTTCTCGATCATGTCGTCAGACCGGCTTGTGTGAGCCCAAGGTTGTTTCGGTTTGTTGTCACACGATGTTCTGCCTTCATTAAACTGTTGCACCCACGAACGCACTTTCAACACATTCATAAGTCCATCACCACATGTCTCCTTCAACTGTTGATGAATTTCAGTTGGTTTCACACCACGCAAATTCAGACAACGAATGATTGCATGCTGTTCAAGTAAGGAAAACGCCGCCATTTTAAGTATTTAAAACAGTTCTCATTCTCGCCGCTGCTGGTAAAATTCCATTGCCGTACGGTGCTGCCATCTCTGGGACGTATTGACAATGAACGCGGCCTCATTTTAAAACAATGCACATGTTTCTATCTCTTTCCAATCCGGACAAAAAAAATTGGAGCCCTTATAACTTGAATGCACCTCGTATTGAGCTATTGCCGGCATTGTGGCCATGCGATTCTAGGCGCTCAGTCCAGAACCGTGCGACTGCTATGGTCGCAGGTTCGAATCCTGCCTCGGGCTTGGATGTGTGTGATGTCCTTTGGTTAGTTAGGTTTAAGTAGTTCTAAGTTCTAGGGGACTAATTACCTCAGATGTTAAGTCCCATAGTGCTCAGAGCCATTTGAACCATTTTTATTGAGCTATTGGTTGGAAATATAGATGCATTACTTGCAACAAATTTCATTAAGGAATAAATATACTGAGCAGCAGTGGTTAGAATACAATGTCCATGCTGGCCGAGGTGGCCGAGTGGCTCTAGGCACTTCAGTCTCGAACCGTGCGATCGCTACGGTCGCAGGTTCGAATCCTGCCTCGGGCATGCATGTATGTGATGTCCTTAGGTTAGTTAGGTTTAAGTAGGTCTAAGTTATAGGAGACTGATGACCTCAGATGTTAAGTCCCATAGTGCTCAGAGCCATTTGTACCATTTTGAACAATGTCCATTGAAGAGGTTCCTACATGATGTTCTTGAATTTACACAAGCGGTTCTTACCACACGCTTTTGCACCCGAAAATCTTTTGCTCGGCTTGGTGAGTTACCCCAGAATATGATCGCGTATGACATAATAGAAGAAAGTAAGCAAAGCATGCAAGCTTTTTTATATTTATATCTCTTACATCTGACATAAGTCTCACTGCAAATACAGACTTGTTTAGGGCTCAGGCAATTCTGTGGAATGGTCTCCTAACTGAATCTATTATCGAGTTGTAATCCCAGAAATTTAACACTATCAACGTCTTCGATCTGCATGTCTTCATATGTCATACAAATACTGGAAGGAAACCTCTTGCAGGTTCTGAACTACGTGTAGTGGGTCTTCTCAAAGTTCAGTGAGAGTGAATTAACTTCAAACCATTTATTAATGTCAGTGAAAATTTAATTAGCAGCTGTTTCTAAAGCTGTACTTGAGTTGCTTCTTATTTCAATGTTTGTATCATCTGCAAACGAAACAAACTTAGCATATGGCAATGTAACAGACGAGAGCTCATTAATGTACATAAGAAAAAATAATGGCCCCAAGATGGAACCTAGAGGATCGCCACATGTAATTAATTCCTAAGCAGATGAAGACTGCTTTCTGCACTGGTATTTTGAAAAGATACCCTTTGTTTCCTGTTAGATAAGACTGAAACCATTTCGCAGCATTGCTCGTGATACCATTATATTCTGATTTATTTAAGAGAATGCTGTGGTTCACACAGTCAAAAGCTTTTGACAGATCACAGAAAATGTCACAAGTCTCAATCTTACTTTACGTGTAAATAGCTTTCTCTATACGAGAACCCTTAAGAAATCCAAACTGAGACTTAGACAATATATTATTTGCAGTCAGTCGCTTTCAGTGTATGCCAGAAGTGAAGTCATTCGCCATGCATCGGCTATGTTATGCACTGCAGTGTCAGGTGACCTCTGAGAAGGAAGTGAGTACCGGTGTCCCAGTGTTTTCTAATGATGTACACAGAGGACAGTTGTCATTTGTTGACGTTTTATTCAACCAAGCACATGCTGTGCGACATCTTAACCCAGCGCTAGTTGCAAGGGTAGCTTGTTTTATTCAAGAAGGACGCACTTTTCGTCGTGTTGCTGCAGATGCCGATGTATCTCTGTCTGTCGTCCACAGGTTGTAGACACGCTACAGGAAGACAGGTCGGTATACAAGGCGAGCTGGACAAGGCCGCCGACGTATTGCATCCTCACGTGAAGGCCGATATCTGACCATGTCTGCGTTGCGACGTCGTACGGGTACCGCTAGAGCACTGCAAGACGATGTGAAAACGGCCACTGGGGACGAGCAAGACCTTACGACGAACAGGTCCTGTTCCACTGCTCCGCCTGGCACGACAACATGTAGCAGCTCCCTTTGAGTTCTGCCGTTGTCATGGTAACCGGCAGCTTCGTCACTGGCGAAACGTGTTATGCAGCGACAAGTCCAAACTTCCTCTGACCTAAGGTGACAGCCGTGTTCGTCTGTGGACTCGCCGTGGTGATTGATACCTGCCAAATGTTCTCGAGAAAATCAACAGATTCGGCCAGGATTCTGTGTCGGTGTGGGCAGGCAACAGTGCTGGCAGTCGTACGGAGGCTGCCATTGTCCACGGTCGTCTTACCGCCAGGCAGAGTTTCGAACAGTTCCTGTTAGACCATGTGGTGGCTGCTGGACACGGTGATGGCGCTGAATTCCTTCTCATGCACGATAATGCCGCGGCACATGTGGCGGGCATCACCAAGGGAGCCTCGCGAAGCGTGGGGGTTGAAGCAATGGCCAGCGGTGAGTCGCGACTTCAGCGTGCTTCACAAACTTGTTCGCGGTCGTCCTGATCTACCACAGACCCTCCAAGTAGACTTGGCCACTGTTTATATGTTTCGATACGGTGTATCGATACGTGGAACTGTTTCAGTGTTTCGGAACGGTTGTGGTTCACTGTTTCGAAACAGTGGTGTTTCATTCCGCCCCTGTCTCGGACCAGATTCGATCTCGAGCCAGACACAGAAACTGTATCGTTGTTTCAAAATAAGGCTGTTTCAGTGCACCTGTGCCTGGAACGGACTAATTGTATCGAAACAGTGATGTTTCATTCCACTCTGTGTCGGACGAGATTCGGGCTCGGCACAGGTACTGAAACACAACATACTACTTCATGAAACTCTTCCAAGAGTGTCGAAATCTTTTTGACAAGCAATAGCATGATGCTTAAGATATCCGAAAATAAAGCTTCGTTTCTAGCTGACTGTCCTGTTTCGAAATGGCGTAACATCTGCTTTATGAACACTAACCAAACAATAAAACAACGCATACTATTCACATTCAAAATGATAAATATGTGAAAATCATTCAGTTAAATTACATTTTTTTTTTTTATAACATACCCTTCTCTGTTCATGTACAGTAGTCATATTAAGAAACGCAAGTAAGCCTCCAACATTTTGAATAAAAAAAGTCGTAGAGTGACAGTTATGAGACATATACATAAATTTGATGTAGGTATAATTGCAACCAATCTGTTTGACAAATCACTGATGGTGTAATGGTGTACGGGAAGGGCTGGGAAGCATGGTGAATTTATAGTAACGGTTCGAAACACCTTGAAAGCCAAAAAAATTTTCTGTTATATTTTGTTATTTATTCGAATTATTTGGCGTTATTTGTGAGTCTATAGTCACTGTGCCTATTATCCACAATGATTCCCTTTGTGTAGATGGAAATTAGCAGGATGGGTATATTACCCATACTAACGGAATGTGTGTTTCTGCAGTTTGCTCCCACCTCCAGTTCCGTTCGTGGTGGTTCTTCTGTCTTCAGCTATGGCTGTCCTCAGCCAATTGAAAAGTATGAAAGTCACGCGACACGAAAGCAGCGCATTTCCTGCAGGAAATACGAAACTGCCAAGACGCCAAAGTGATAGTTTCATACTTTCTGCGACATGATTAGCGCTCTCTCACCCCATTTGTGTTTATATGGACATACTTATATACAGTAGACATTCAAGATGATAAAATGTGTAGGTTTTATTACAATACAAAACACAAACAGTTTCACTGTTTCGAAACAACGTATCGGAACATTACATTGTACTGTTTCATTTGTTTCGAAACAGTTACGTGTTTCAGTTTGTCCATCTCTACCTCCAAGGACTCTCAATGGCTCTCATTGAAGAATGTGAACGGTGACCTCCGTAAACTTACGCGGAGCATGTTGTAATATTTCTAGCTCTGCAGCCATCATATTCGGCTACAAGAAGCTCTTGTTAGAGCAGTTGAGAAGGCAGCAGTGGCAAGATGACGTCATGTGGTATGAGGTACACATGACAGATGGCTTGTTCGATACGGGTATCGTGAGAAATACCACCTAAACTGTGGTCCTTCCCCGCGATTCGATGCTGCGTTCGGAAGTATTTGTGAAAAATTCAACTGCGTATTTACTTAAATTTCAAATTAGAGCGTCTCTCAATAGCGTTTTATCTTTCTATTATTTCTCAAGTATTATTAACCTGCCGAACAACAAACAACTGCAAAACGAAAAGGCAGACGAAGCACTTCAGTGGTCTCCGGATCGGGCCTGACTTGGATGGCGGCGAAGTGGTTCAGCTGTAAGACCATAGCCCGTTCGGCAGTCTCGGAGGATAGACATATTGTCCGCCACGGTATCAGTTAAGACATAATTTGCAAGTGTTGATTGTGAATGGAGCTCTTTCGGAAGTCTAGGAGGACAGACATATTGTCCGCCGCGGGATCAGTTAAGACTTAGTTGGCAATGTCTAGTGTGTAAGTCAGAGCTGGTTCGGCAATGTCGGAAGACAGACATGTAGCCTGCCGCGGTCAGTATTAGTTATATTTCAATTAGTTAGTGTATCATTATTTGTACATATAGTTCAAAACAGTGTGATACTAATTGCGGAAATATGCAAGTCATTAGTTCGTTGAAGCATAAAAATCATTTGTGACTCTAAAAAGGAACGTAATTGTGCAATTTCTCGTGCTCTGCTAATAAAAAGCGAGTGGCATCCCGTATAAACAAACTAATTGGAAATTTAATCGTTTCTAAAACAACAGTTGCTCGATAAAAGCTTCTTACAGCCTCAAGATTACGGATTCCGACCTACGTGCTGTTTTCTGCGCAGGGGCAACAACTATAGAAGACTACAGGTTGGTGAACGTTTGTTAGAACTTTTGCATTGCATCAGGGTAGTGGAAGCAAATAGGTACCTCGCTTGTACTGCAATCTGAGTGCAAATGAAACCAGTGACGCGTCATCTGTGGTAGCACAGAGGAGATACGAAGAAGAGAAATATTTTTGAGGGAAATACTTTATTATACACACGGCTATATCAATTCTCTCTCTGTAACTTTCTCTCTTTTTCGACATATTGTCGGGTGATGATAAACGCTCACGGAGCTCATGTACGTTTTTTGAAGCTCTCAGAGCTCAGTAGAAAGCATCCAGCAACATGGAATTAGTGACTGTTTCCACTTTGATTTCGACATCCATCTTCTTACGTCAGTGAACGAGGATGTTATGATGTTTTGTTGTGTACTTAATTGCTGACATATAATGGTATAGTTTGGTAACACACAAAGTCTCAATTATTGCTCAGTAGAGTAAGGCAGACGCCTATAGTCATGTTCCCGCAGTTCTTTCGAGCAGCTTATATGTCGGTGTTCGTCTTGTCGGACGAGAAAGAGTGTGCAGCAACACTTTTATTTTCGCTCTGCTACTTGTAACATTCTGCGACACGATTAATTATTTTTCTTGCTCCACTCCGCGATGTACTACAGTTTGCCCTTCTCCGTGGAGTGGAAGATGTTGTCTGGCGCTGCCCATATGGACCAGGGCCCGCATCGTCACTCATCAAGCAGTGCATTACTTCACTACGCAACGCAGCACAGCACTATGGTCACTTCACGGTGGCTACATACTCAAATACCCGTACTAGATCGCTGGTGACAGCAGCAGCCCGACGCAAAACATGAGCGGACCGAAGTCGACCGTCTTCTACCGACTTCTCCGATTCACAAGTACTGAGCCCTCGTTCTTCTCTTTGTGAACAAACGTGCAGGTTCCGCCTTGTCGCAAACACAATGTTTTTTTCTTTTTACCCAAACACGTTTCAATACCTCTGTGCCATCATCAGTTGGATTTCGATTACTGAAAACTGTAAAAAATGAACTTACTTTAGGTTGTGACTGATCTAACAAAGTGAGGTCTAAGGAAAGTTTTTCTTCGTTATGCTTCTTATTGCGATTTTTCATTATATGATTTTTCAGGACTAACTGTAAGGTGTCTTGCACTGATAACTTGTCATCTGCAAACCAAACCATGTAAAAGGGAATTTCATCGGCTATTTAACACATCTCTTGATTTTTAAAACGTGATTTTGCATATGTATTTTTGTTATTACTCATGTTTTGTTGTGACTTCTTCTTTTGCGTTTTGGGACCACTGAACATGCGTATTAATGTACTTTGTGTTCTCTTTTTTATTTTTGATTTATTTATTTATTTTTTTACAAACGCATTTTGACTTCGCAAAACGTGGTAAGCACTATGTAGTTGTGTTTTCTAACCCCGTAAGCGTTCATTTGTTCCCGAGGGAGTTTGGCGCCGAATCTGAATGCTATTTACTTTTTCCCTCTCTTTCTGTCTGTGAGTGTATGTAAGCTCCTTTAGCTGTTTGCGTTGCCTTTTCTGTAAAGTCCCTTTAATGTGTTAAACAATGTACTGTTACGGAGTGTAGCGTTTTCGTTTATAACTTCTTTGCCTACTGATACTCTCTTCTATTGTCAGTTTGTGATAGGATTTCAGTATTTTGAAATCTGTTGCTATTGTTGTTAGGTGGTGGTTATGGGCTGTTAGGTGGTCAGCATACGTTCTGTGGGTGCTGTTACTTTTTAGAATTCTGAGGTGTACCGAGTATCTTGTTTTAGTTCCTGTATGTTTGTCCTATGTATACTGATTGACAAGTGTTGCATGTGAGTTCATATATTCCTGATCTGATAATTTATCTGTGGGTGTCTCCTGTGTTCTGAATATTTTCTGTGTTGTGCTGTATATCTTGTATATCCTGTATCCTATTTGAAGTCCCTGTTTTTTTAATATGTTGCCTATTCTGTGGGCAATTTTGTTATTGTAGGCCAGTTTGTGCCATAAAGGAACTTTACAGCAAAGGCAACACACACACACACACACACACACACACACACACACACATACACAGAAAGCGAGCGAAAATGAATAAAATTCACATTCGGCGCCAAACTCTCTCGGGAACAAATGAACGCTTATGGGGTTAGAAAACACAGCAAAATATAGTGCCCTTCGCGTTTTGCGAAGTGAAAAGCCGTTAAAATAAAGAAAAGAAAAGAAATTACACAAAGTACATTAACACGCTTGAGCAGTGTCCTCAAAACGCTAAGGAAGAAGGATTAGTCACAACAGGAAGTGAGTAACAACAAGAACATATACTTAAGACATTTTGACAAGCCAATAACGTTTTTTTTAAAAATCGAGAATGTGTTATACACCTTGGTCCTGAAAAACAATATAACGAACAGTCACGGTAAGTAGAAAAACGAAAAAGAGCCTTCTTTAGGCCTCAGTTTCTTAGATAATTTATAACTTAAAACATGTTCAATTTTTACAGTTTTTGATAAACAAAAACCCACTTATGGTGGCACAGAGGCGCTGAAAAATGTTTGAGTAAAACGAAAAAACAGCGTGTTTGCAAAAAGACGGAACCTATATCCTAAAATTTAACTGCAAACACGGAAAGAAAGACAAAAGCTGCAGATGCAAAAGATGAACAGTGAGCCATTACCCGTAGACGCATTGACTCCGACAAACCAGTGTGCTCTTTTGAGGAGCTGATTAGTCCAGCTAAAGTTCGGTAGTATCGAATGAATAATCGTACCCAAGAAGCACAAACGCGTAATACGTTTCATAGCATAGAACGTGAAACTGATTACTTCAGCAGAACATCTTATAAAACATTACTGAAGCTTTACACCGTCTTCTTTGCCAGATACTGATATCTAGCGACGACAGTTCTTTGACTTAAAGCAAAGTATACAGAAGCAATGGAAGTAGTTTCCTCCAATAAACTCTCAAGATCACGTGATACTTTTCTGTTGCAGATACAGAAATTTTTAAAGAATGCCTCAAATTATCAGCTCTTAAATTTCTTCACCCACGAATAACGAAAATAGCTTGGAAAGGAGTTTCGAAAGGAAGCGAAACTTGCATTAATTAATCTGACGCAAGTTCTCGTAGTTTTTAATTATCGTATCTAGGGTAATAAGTCCTTAATTAAGAGAAATGTCTGAGCCGCGCTTGTCACTATTTTGTCGACCTGTTTGAAACAAATAAGCATTGTGTAGGCAGCTTGCTATCTGTGTTCTATCCTTCGCTTCTGCTACTTGAGTCGAAATTAAAACTCAGCTTTTTTCTCATCTCTGAAGTAATCAGTTTTTTTCTAAATTATTCATTCGTTATATAAAGGTCTTTTCCATGATAAGTAATATTTTGTTGGAAATCTGTCACCATTTCTTTTGGTTTCTGGTTACCCTTCTCTGGTTTTCCTATCGAGTTGGTGCAGTGATGAGATGACGTCCCTAACAGCCTCACATTCGATAGTTGCGGCTTTCTAATTCTGACATTCGGCTGGACTTTTCCAGAATCAGTTCAAGAGAATGCAGGGTATGGTTAATTTGACAATTTTTAAAAATTTCCTCTAGGATCTGCTTCACTCATTCTGGTCTCGGTTTACCTCCAGTATTTTCCCCCCTCTCTTGCTCCGCCCATCGCCAGTTTACTCGTCCTTGAATGTACTGCCAGATGTTCAGATCTGTTCTTTACTTTTGGAAGAAACTTGTATAGACTCTTTTTCCTGCAGTCTTGCTACATTTCACATTTCACCTCTTCATTTAATTTTAAACATTATTCCACAGTGATATGGGTATCAAATGAATCCAGTTCTGTCTTCTCTTGATTGCCGATCGCTCATGTCTCACGTTCCATACAGTGGTGCGTTGCTTCTGCTCCAGACGAACACTTCCCGCAACTTATTCCTCAGTGCAATATCGATATCTGACAACAGTAGAGCTCTTTTATTGAAGGAACTTCTGTTTGCCTGTTCCACTTCTTATACCTCCTTGCTTTCGGCAGTACGGTTTAATATTGCTTTCTAGGTAGGAATATTTGTAGTGTTGTCTATTTCTTGTCAAATACGGTTAGATTATTATGCAAACTTTATATAATGTGGAACTATGCAGATTTTTATTTCTAGTCACCTAATTAGATTTTCAGAGTGAATTCACTTTAATTGTAAACTTACATACGTGCAATTAATCCTCACTTTATCAATCTAACAAGCTCGCTTATGTAATAGTTACAGTGTGCCTAATCCGTGACCTATTTACCATTTATAAATTTATAGTAAGGCAATCAATATTCGAACCCAGACAGAGACTCACTGTACTGTGGCCGTTAATTTATTTATGTCACCTTGCACCTGCTTAGTACCCTTTAACATCATAACAGTCCAGTACAGGCAGGCTAAGAAGTCAGTATTTACCATTAGACAATCAACCTGGAAGTTTTATATTTTTGAAAATGCTATAGAAATTATCGATTGAATATTTACAGTAGTTCGTAACTGAATGCTGTCTTTTTGAATGAAATTTGAGAAAGCAGAAGCACGCCATTTATGACAAACGTAGTCGTATATGTACTGGAAATTATTCCTTATATTTCAAAAAATTTAACTAAGATTTCAAAACAATGCATGGAAAAGGACCCTTTAATCAGTCTAAAAAGAAGAATATAATTTGGCAGATTGTAAGGGACCCTTAACAGGATAAAACATGAGGTAACTACAGAGTCTGAATTAGGGAGGATAGAGTTCCTACAGATGTATAGTCATAAGTGCGAGAATTCATAATCTGGTAGGCAGTCGACAGCTGTAACGGCTTTAAACTAACAGGACTCGGTGGTGCACTAGCAAACGAGTTACCAGAAGAACTAAAGTTGGCATCTTGAAAGAAAGTTGCCAGATGTAAAGTAACTATACTTTTGTGTACATTGCTTTGAGCAGAAAAATGTCCAGAATAACAGCGGTCTTCTACATAAAGTTTTCCCCAAGAAATGTTTTATAATGCAATGTGACCGTATTTCAAAAACGTATTCAACATTAGTTAGTGTTTACTTTGGCAACGGCAAGAACGATGGGTACAAATGAATATTTGATTGAATTTTAAACCACAGATACTTCTGTAAATTTTATATACTGATTTGGAGAATATACACTACCAGTCAAAAGTTTTCGATCAGACATGATAAAAGACATATATTTTATTTCAATGTACAAACACACCATCCAAAAAACGTTTCGCAAATTTAACTTTAGCAGACTCTGGAATGTTAGGTTGGAAACTGTTCAAACAAATTTCGTGCTTGCATCCGGTCGTCGTTCAATACTTCGCACGATATTTCAACTGGTGGGCACCTGCCAGTCATCTTCAGGTGAGCCGTCGCAGACTGGGTAAAACGTCGTCCGTTCCGCATTGTTCACTTAAATGTGTGCGGTCTGTGATCTTAGTATTAATGCGTTCTCTGTTGTTTACACTACTCTCCTTTTGAGTCATGACATACTCACGAGGGGCACTTTAACCGTGGGCAAAACCTACCTTATCTTTCAGACGTGTGAAATAAATCACCTTTTTTTGTTCACCTAGATGCGTCAAAAAGAATTGCACTTTGCATAAGTCGATCACTGCGTCCTTCCCTCTAATAAATTCAATGCTGAGGCGGCATTCCATAGTGAGAGGCATTATTACTTGGAACGGGCACAATGTAACTCCATTCCCCACTATTACGTCTACATGTGTCTGCTATTTTGCTAATACAGCTTTTGCACCATTAGCATCGGAGACTTTAGAGTCTTGTACTGTGAACATTGCAATTATTGTGGCTTCCCTTACTCCTTACAAAAATGTTTGTGAGACACGATTGGTTGTTGCACCTTATCGAGAACTGAAGTGGTAGATATTTTGCCTACAGTTACTTTTATTTTAGCCTGTAGTGCCATGTGTACCTTATGTTGACATGTGAGTAACTCCTGTGTGAGTTCGCCCGTGGTGTCAATACCATTATTGTATCTAAGGAAGTTTGTCGACGCAGACTATACATAGGATGGTGTCTTCTCATTTGTAACTTCCGCTGTATTTACGGAATGCCCTTGTTGTGAATGAGGTACCCAGTGAACATAGCCACTTGACCCGGCATATGCCTGTTTTTGAGGAGTATTGTTACTATTGTTTTGCGGAAAGTTGTTCACGTTCTGGTTAGGCCTGTTCCAGTACTGTGAGTTGGCATAGTACCGACTGTTGCCATTGCCCTGATACCCAGGGTTGTATCTTTTGTTAAACTTCTTTTTGTTCTTTATAGTTAATCTGCGGTCGTTGATCGGTAGGCTGACCGTCGTACTTAGGTGACGTGGGCGATGACGTCACAGACTGTGCCCCCGGTGCCCTTGCGGGCCAGTCGTTATTGTTGCCATACCGCGGCTGTCCTGGCTGAGAAGACCCATTCTTGCTATTCATTATTGATCATAACTGGGTCTCACATCCTCGTGTATCAGATAAATTGTATCGAAGGTGGCCATACACTGATCCAGGTCGTCCTCGGAAGCGTACGCCAAATCTTTAGGTATGATTACTGATAGCTTTCCCTTTAAGGATTCTTATCACGTCTTTGTGTGAAACGGGCTCATGCCAGTGTCGCGTTTTCTTGAGGTATTTTTCAAAATGCAACCTGAGGCTGCCTTGTTTTTCATGAAAGGGTTCTGGATTGAAAACCTCTTTCCTCAGGAGCCCCTGTGTATATGTGGACTAGTATTTCTTCGTAAACGCATTTTCAAATTGCGGATATGTTTCGCATATTTTCAGCCGTTTCAGTTGCCCGTTTGGCTCGGGGACCCTGGAAATGTCCTACCACAAACTGAACCTTTTGATGCTCTGTCCAGGTGGGGGGTAATACACCTCGAAAGGATTTAATAAAAACAAGAGGATATGGAGTACGTTTCTCTAGATAGTACATTTGGTATTGCAGGTGTTTTATCACACTTTCCTCCAGTAATAATGCAGGAAGTGTGGGTTTGTGTCCGTTTTGAAGTACCCAAGCGTCGCCTCGTGACTAAAATCTAACGGATACTCCTCGCCCTTTGGACTATTGCCAAATGTTCGGCGAATTTTACGTGAAGCATCCGGTATATGTCTCCCAGCCGCCAACAGTTCGTTGTGTACTGTATTAAACCCTGTGTGTACTTCCTCGCGCTATTTGGGTAAATCTTTTTGTAATGCATCTCAGATCTGAAAAAATTCCTTTCAAAAATATTCACTCACACTATCATCTTTTCCTGCGATTTCAATGATATTTTTCTTGACTATTTTTCCTTTCTTTCGCGCCAAGCAGTGTGTATAATTTGGATAACAAACACGATGTTCATGACGTGTAATGACTGTCAACGCTACTGATTCACATAAACAATATTTATTTATACACATTATACGGACAGATGCAACTTAAACACTTGGCGTCTCAGAAAACACTGCCCAAGGTCCAGAGATACTGTTTCTGCCGAGACATTTTTGGGGACGTAAGTCCATCGAGCTCTATGTCTTCCCAAATGTTAACTGTCTGTGATATCTTGACAATGTACGCTACACTGTTGTTTTAACTGACTATACTTTTCGCTAGCAACATTTTCTGTATAAGTTTCCATATTTTTCACAGTACTTCTTAACTTACTGTGATTTTTACTAAGTTTTTGTACTGTGCTGGGAGGTCCTTACATACATTCTGTAAATGTGCAATTTCTACGGTGGTACATTGCAACGACAGATTTTCAAAATTTGAATTTAGCGTTTCAATGTCATCCGAGTGCGGATATCATGTGATTGTTTCTTTGTGGCAAGATCTTTTGTTCGTTCATCTAACTTTTTGTCGATCAGGGTAGTTAGTTGGATTTTCAATTAATATTTTAATTGATTAAATTTCAAATCGAAATTCGTTTGCAGACATTTTATGTCATTGTCGTGTTTGTCGTGTCTAGCATTTAAATTGGTTTTCAAAGTGGGATCAGTTAAGGACAATCTGTTACTACGAAAGGCCGGAATTTACAAGATACCGTGCCAATTTGGTATGGCTTACATGGGTCAAGCCACACGCACCGTGAAAGAACGCTGCACTGAACATCAACGTTACACCCACCTTTTGCAGCCGAGCAAGTCCGCTATTGCTGAACATTGTATTTATACTGGACATTCAATGGAGTATGAGAAAACAATGATTTTGTCCACAGCAACGTCTTTCTGGGACTCCATTACTAAAGAATGTCTAGAGATACGACTGGCGTAAAATCTGTTAAACCGTGACAGCGGCTACCAGCTGGACAGTGCATGGAATCCCATCATCTCCACGATTTGCTCAAATCGAAGACGACAGAGTGCGTCGACGGCCGTGGCAAACAGCAACGCAGAGGGCGACTGAGTTCCGCTATTCCACCAGCGAGGGCGCTGCCGGCGGGCAGTGTGGTTCAACTATCAAGTTTTCGACGCATGCGCAGAATAGTTACAGTACGCTGTATAGTGCGGAACGGAGGACGTTTTCGCGTTTTTCGGCTGAAGAGCAGCGCATATGCTGCTGCCAGCCCGCCCCGATGGGGAATTGAAATACAATAAAGAAAAAAAAAAAAACGTTTTCGCCAATCTGCGACGGCTCACCTGAAGATGACTGGCAGGTGCCCAGTTGAAATATCGTGCGAAGTATTGAACGACGACCGGCTGCAAGACAGAAATTTGTTTGAACAGTCAATTCGGCGGGAAAATTTTAAAATTCACAGGTTGGAAACTGTCTTTGCACTGATGCACAAAGTCAACCAGATGCAATTTCGCATCACCTGGGTAACATTTTAAACTAACGTTGTTACAATTATGCACAAACATCTGGTTTGAATCAAAATTGAGCATTATATTATTTTGCAATTTTGAAACTTCAGAGTTGACTGCTTACAGTTCTATTGTTGTTACACTTTCTACTTTCTCGTCAATATGAGATATCTTATCAGAAACTACTTCAGAATTTAATTTCAATTTTTCCCCTACCAATTCTTTTTCTGAAACAATGGGTTCCTGCAACATTTTTAACTCGTCTTTTCGGTTCACTAATTCATTTAAAACGGCTTCTTCAGTGTTTTTGACACGTTCGTTAACTAATTCAATGCTTTTGTTTGTTTCTTTAAATTCGGAGATTGTGAAAGCGGCCAAACAGTCTACTTTGGTTTCTACCCTTTCCATGTCACATTCAACAATTTGTACTTTGTTATTTGTTGCGTTGATTTCTTCTCTCAATGATTTCAAATTTTGGTCCAGCTTTTCTATGACCTCTTTAATGTTGCTACCTAATTGGTTATTTTGAGTTACCAATTGTTCTAGTTTATTATTCAACAATTGAGATATCTGATCAATTAAATTCGGTTGCTGATTTGATCCCGAAAAACCATGAAAAGGCGAACAACTACTGCTCGCGGAATTTGCTTTACTGTTTAAGTGTACATTTGGAGTTGAAGCATGAAATTGACGGCCTGACGGCGTGGTCATGCCTATTTGATTTAACTGAGTTTCGCTCATTTTGATCAAAGTGGCTGGACACTAGACAAAACATTTTCCTACCTATCAGGTGAAATTGTCACACGCACACAATGAAACAAAAACAGAAAATTGTAGGACACAAGTAAAGGGGGTACTTATCTGATTCATTTGCGATGTCATTCCAGAATATCACTTTTGCTCCTGGCGACGTCCGTGGCGCAGTCTGCAACGTACAAGATTACGGTTCCTGCCTCTCGTACATGGAATTCTTGCGAGTCGGCCTCTGCACAGTCTTCCACTTGATCCCAGCTCCTCCACCACGTTGAGATGTTTACATTTTGCCACTTCCGCGTTGCAAATGTTTTGACTTTTGTGTGAAATGCCCAGTCGATGCGCTGTTGTTTTCACGTCAATTCTACCAACATTGAGAGTTGTTTAGTTCTCGGGGTTTTGTAGAATTCCTGGATTCATGTCTCGTCGCTGTGCAGCCTATGAAAAGGATTGCGGAAGACTCCCAAATAAATTCCAAAGCACAGTGCAGTTTTAATACCAACATATTTCCAGGACTGTGGTGTCCGAGCCTGGTGAACTGTACCGGTTACATCTCATGTACCCAAAGTTGACATCAAACGACACAGAGTTCACAACAATCAACAAACGAGTGAGCCTACAATACATTTGCTCGCAACCCTAGCCAAAAACACGAGCGCCCCAAGGCGTCTGCGTGACCTATATTTATACTTTTGTTAACAATTACCTACAATGAAAATTACAATTTTATGTAAAATCACAATTAAAAGTTAAACCGGATATGAGACACACATTTCTAAAAATTTACAATCTCAGTGCTGAACAAGGTGAACCTATTTTCAACTTAGTTACGAGTTAATATAACATTTTCTGACTAATTATGTTACAGGTAACAATTACATTTCTAAATTTGTTTATAACAAATCAACTAGTGCCTGAATTTTAGTGCTAACATATATTGGAGATTCAATTAACATGCTTTATTTATATCTTCTATTTAATTTGCTGTAGTAATTTTATAATGATAGGTTTACTGGTACATCCTGACCATGTGCTACATTTCTTTCGATTAGTTACAGTGTTAATTTCACATTTATATTGTGTTTTTCACATAAGAATAATGTTAATCAGCAAAGCATCATTTTCGAATTATATGTATACTGAAAGAGTGGTTATTTTTGTATGTAATTTGGAAACAGGTCACTTTACAATTGGGCAATTTGGACTGGTGTTTATCTTTAATGCTCTCCGAGGGGTTCTGATAGGTAGCAATGAGATACAGTAATATTTCAAGAGGTGTCTACCAAAATATCTATATCTACATCTACATACATACTCCGCAAGCCACCACACGGTGGGCGGCGTAGGGTACCCTGCACAACTACTAGTTATCCTTTTCGTGTTCCACTCGCAAACAGGACGAGGGGAGAACGACTGTCCATACTCCTCAGTATGAGCCCTAATTTCTTGTATCTTATCTCCGTGGTCCTTACGCACAACGTATGTTGGCGGCAGTAGAATCATTGGGCAGTCAGCTTCCAATGCCAGTTCCCTAAATTTTATGAACATTGTTTCTCTAAAAGAAAGTCGACTTCCCTCCAAGAATTCCTATGTGAGTTCGAGAAGCATCTCCGTAACACCTACGCGTTGTCCGAACATACCGGTAACAAACCTAACAGCCCGCCACTGAGCTGCTTCGCTGTCTTCCTTCAGTCCGACCTGGTACGGATTCCAAACACTCGAGCAGTACTCAAGAATAGGTCGCGCCAGCGTCCTATATGCGGCCTCCTTTACAGTAAACCACCCTTTCCTAAAATTCTCCAAATAAACCGAAGTCGACCATTCGTCTTCGCTACCAAAGTTCTCACTTTCTCGTTCCACCTCATACCGTTTTGCAACGTTATGCCCAGATATTTAAACGACTTGACTGTGTCAAGCAAGACATTAGTAATGCTGTATCCGAATATCACAGGTTTGTTCTTGCAACACATCCGAAAGAGCGTGTCTCCATGCTGCTCACTTTCGTAACGGATTTGTGCGTGGTCGAAATTACTGTTCGAAATTTCTGTTTCTTCCTGTTCAGAACTTGACGTTGGTTCATGTTCTGAAGGGAGAATTTGTTCAACAGTTTGTTCAACCAAATTATGTGACTCGATGTCATCACCTACCGACAACTCGGTTTTATCTTCCGCAGCCATTGGATTAAATTTGCCTATGTTTGTCATACATAAGAATCGAAATAAAATTCGATAGCGAAAATTTTGAAACTATGGATGTAGAAAATTATCGAGTGATCTGCAGTATTTTTCGACTTAACCACCTCCGTTAATATTTGCATTTAGGTTCAACAACGCCTGAGTTTGGCTCCTTTACCATTATGTGTTACTACTGCGAAGATACAGTCATTTTGAAATTCACAATAGAACAAGTAAACTGAATTTAATTGAAGTTCTGTTTCATAACACTGTATAATCAACTTCTAGACATAAACTTGGGATAAATGATAAATTACGTGCATCCGTGAAAGATATTTCCTTTCCTAAAAGTTTGCTGTCTTACCTTGATTGTAGAGAACTGCCGAGCTGAAGTCGGCCAAT
This sequence comes from Schistocerca cancellata, assembly GCF_023864275.1. NCBI lineage: Eukaryota > Metazoa > Arthropoda > Insecta > Orthoptera > Acrididae > Schistocerca > Schistocerca cancellata. The sequence continues at coordinate 611,490,812 of NC_064633.1, read as the reverse complement.
TTCATGGGCCGAGGTGAAGCTATTGCTTTCCCATCTTTCGTTTGTACTCCGAATCATCAGGACTGGCATAACAATTTTGGTGACGTTACGTTCATGAAACAAAAAAAGGATTTATGTATCAAACATTCGAAACAACTACTGTCATAGAATCGCCAGTGGATCTTTCTTCTACTCGTATTTCGTCAGTTTATAATACCTGTTTTTTTATTGTACTAAGAAGGGATAACATGAAAAGAGGGCAGTGATTTTCACCAGACGATCCGGTGAAAGGTTTAGTGGCTGGATATTGGGTTTAGGACTTAGTGATCGTAATAAAATTTAGCTGAAACGGGAGGATCAGATCTAAAGAAACATCTTACTTACGCAACGACGTAAGTGCGAGGGACTGGTTGGAAGGCCTGCAATCTCACTGCGAAAATACACTCCTGGAAATGGAAAAAAGAACACATTGACACCGGTGTGTCAGACCCACCATACTTGCTCCGGACACTGCGAGAGGGCTGTACAAGCAATGATCACACGCACGGCACAGCGGACACACCAGGAACCGCGGTGTTGGCCGTCGAATGGCGCTAGCTGCGCAGCATTTGTGCACCGCCGCCGTCAGTGTCAGCCAGTTTGCCGTGGCATACGGAGCTCCATCGCAGTCTTTAACACTGGTAGCATGCCGCGACAGCGTGGACGTGAACCGTATGTGCAGTTGACGGACTTTGAGCGAGGGCGTATAGTGGGCATGCGGGAGGCCGGGTGGACGTACCGCCGAATTGCTCAACACGTGGGGCGTGAGGTCTCCACAGTACATCGATGTTTTCGCCAGTGGTCGGCGGAACGTGCACGTGCCCGTCGTCCTGGGACCGGACCGCAGCGACGCACGGATGCACGCCAAGACCGTAGGATCCTACGCAATGCCGTAGGCGACCGCACCACCACTTCCCAGCAAATTAGGGACACTGTTGCTCCTGGGGTATCGGCGAGTACCATTCGCAACCGTCTCCATGAAGCTGGGCTACGGTCCCGCACACCGTTAGGCCGTCTTCCGCTCACGCCCCAACATCGTGCAGCCCGCCTCCAGTGGTGTCGCGACAGGCGTGAATGGAGAGACGAATGGAGACGTGTCGTCTTCAGCGATGAGAGTCGCTTCTGCCTTGGTGCCAATGATGGTCGTATGCGTGTTTGGCGCCGTGCAGGTGAGCGCCACAATCAGGACTGCATACGACCGAGGCACACAGGGCCAACACCCGGCATCATGGTGTGGGGAGCGATCTCCTACACTGGCCGTACACCACTGGTGATCGTCGAGGGGACACTGAATAGTGCACGGTACATCCAAACCGTCATCGAACCCATCGTTCTACCATTCCTAGACCGGCAAGGGAACTTGCTGTTCCAACAGGACAATGCACGTCCGCATGTATCCCGTGCCACCCAACGTGCTCTAGAAGGTGTAAGTCAACTACCCTGGCCAGCAAGATCTCCGGATCTGTCCCCCATTGAGCATGTTTGAGACTGGATGAAGCGTCGTCTCACGCGGTCTGCACGTCCAGCACGAACGCTGGTCCAACTGAGGCGCCAGGTGGAAATGGCATGGCAAGCCGTTCCACAGGAGTACATCCAGCATCTCTACGATCGTCTGCATGGGAGAATTGCAGCCTGCATTGCTGCGAAAGGTGGATATACACTGTACTAGTGCCGACATTGTGCATGCTCTGTTGCCTGTGTCTATGTGCCTGTGGTTCTGTCAGTGTGATCATGTGATGTATCGGACCCCAGGAATGTGTCAATAAAGTTTCCCCTTCCTGGGACAATGAATTCACGGTGTTCTTATTTCAATTTCCAGGAGTGTATTAGGAGTTGTGCCATTGCTTGTTTAACAAAGGGGTGCCGTGGACATGGCATTTGAAACTGAAATAATACCAGAATAATTTAAAGGCACTGGACTTTGTAATCTCCGAACTAAACGTCCGAGAAGACGAGGGGCTTAGATATTTTGGACATTCAATTTTCACAACCAGCGTTGATGATTTCTGTTGGCCCCATGCATCGCTACTGCGCATCTATATCAATACAACTAGTAAGGCAGCGGTAGAACACACTTCGCACCGAGAATTGTCAGTCAAACGCCCACGTGCGTTGTGTCTCTGATGACGTCGGAGCTGGATAGACTTGAACGTGTTTTCGGTAAAAGTAGAAAGTGAATTCATGAGAACTGTACACCGTTCTGGATCGCTTAGATTTCACGGAAGTAACTTGTAAACGAACGACTGATGTGGATAGATTTGACAGTGTCTAGCAAGAAAATTAGGATTGTGTCAGTATATTCGCATTGTGAAGGGACAGATCAAGATAAGATGGATAGTTTTTATGAGGCACTCAGTGATGTAGTTGTTAGAGTAAAGGACAAGGACAGTGTTCTGTTCATGGGTGACTTTAACGCCAGGATTGGAAATCGAACAGAAGGGTATGAAAAGGTTATGGGTAAATTTGGAGAGGATATGGAGGCCAACAGGAACGGGAAACAACTCTTGGATTTCTGTGCCAGTATGGGCTTAGTAATCACAAACTCCTTTTTTAAACATAAGAACATTCACCGGTGTACTTGGGAAGGCAGGGGAACCAGATCTGTCATTGACTATATAATAACAGATCAGGAATTCAGGAAGGCTGTGAGGGACACACGTGTATTCAGGGGATTCTTTGATGACACTGATCATTATTTAATCTGCAGTGAAATTGGGATTGTGAGGCCGAAATTGCAGGAGGTCAGGTCCATATGTAGGAGGATAAGAGTGGAGAAATTTCAGGATAAGGAAATCAGGCACAAGTACATAACAGCGATCTCAGAAAGGTACCAGTTTGTTGAATGTAGTCAATTACAGTCATTGGAAAAGGAATGGACAAGGTACAGGGACACAGTACTAGAAGTTGCTAAAGAATGTCTTGGAACAGTAGTGTGTAAAAGTAGGATGAAGCAAACAGCTTGGTGGAATGATACAGTCAAGGCAGCCTGTAAAAGGAAAAAGAAGGCGTATCAAAAATGGCTACATACCAGAACCCAGGTAGACAGAGAAAGTTATGTTGAAGAAAGAAACAAAGTCAAACAGATAATTGCAGCATCCAAGAAGAAATCGTGGGAAGACTTTGGAAACAGGTTGGAGACTATGGGTCAAGCTGCTGGAAAACCATTCTGGAGTGTAATTAGCAGTCTTCGAAAGGGAGGTAAGAAGGAAATGACAAGCATTTTGGACAGGTCAGGAAAACTGCTGGTGAATCCTGTGGATGCCTTGGGCAGAACGAGGGAATATTTTGAAGAGTTGCTCAATGTAGGTAAAAATACGATCAGTAATGTTTCAGATTTCGAGGTAGAATGGGATAGGAATGATGATGGAAATAGGATCACATTTGAGGAAGTGGAAAAAATGGTCAATAGATTGCAGTGCAATAAAGCGGCTGGGGTGGATGAAATTAAGTCTGAACTCATCAAATACAGTGGAATGTCAGGTCTTAAATGGCTACACAGGATAATTGAAATGGCTTGGGAGTCGGGACAGGTTCCATCAGACTGGACAAAAGCAGTAATCACACCAATCTTTAAACATGGAAACAGAAAAGATTATAACAACTACAGACGTATCTCTTTAATCAGCGTTGTGGGTAAAATCTTCTCAGGTATTGTTGAAAGAAAAGTGCGAGTATTAGTTGAGGACCAATTGGATGAAAATCAGTGTGGGTTTAGGCCTCTTAGAGGTTGTCAGGACCAGATCTTTAGCTTACGGCAAATAACGGAGAAGTGTTATGAGTGGAACAGGGAATTGTATCTATGCTTTATAGATCTAGAAAAGGCATATGACCGGGTTCCTAGGAGGAAGTTATTGTCTGTTCTACAAGATTATGGAATAGGAGGCAAATTTTTGCAAGCAATTAAAGGTCTTTACATGGATAGTCAGGCAGCAGTTAGAGTTGACGGTAAATTGAGTTCATGGTTCAGAGCAGTTTCAGGGGTAAGACAAGGCTGCAACCAGTCTCCACTGTTGTTCATATTATTTATGGATCATATGTTGAAAACAATAGACTGGCTGGGTGAGATTAAGATATGTGAACACAAAATAAGCAGTCTTGCATATGCGGATGACTTAGTTGTGATGGCAGATTCGATTGAAAGTTTGCAAAGTAATATTTCAGAGCTAGATCAGAAATGTAAGGACTATGGTATGAAGATTAGCATCTCCAAAACGAAAGTAATGTCAGTGGGAAAGAAATATAAACGGATTGAGTGCCAAATAGGAGGAACAAAGTTAGAACAGGTGGACGGTTTCAAGTACTTAGGATGCATATTCTCACAGGATGGCAACATAGTGAAAGAACTGGAAGCGAGGTGTAGCAAAGCTAATGCAGTGAGCGCTCAGCTGCTTCTGCAAGAAGGAAGTCAGTACCAAGACTAAGTTATCTGTGCACCGTTCGATCTTTCGACCAACTTTGTTGTTTGGGAGCGAAAGCTGGGTGGATTCAGGTTACCTTATCAACAAGGCTGAGGTTACGGATATGAAAGTAGCTAGGATGATTGCAGGTACTAGTAGATGGGAACAATGGCAGGAGGGTGTCCACAATGAGGAAATCAAAGAAAAACTGGGAATGAACTCTATAGATGTGGCAGTCAGGGCGAACAGGGTTAGATGGTGGGGTCATGTTACACGCATGGGAGAAGCAAGGTTGCCCAAGAGACTCATGGATTCAGCAGTAGAGGGTAGGAGGAGTCGGGGCAGACCGAGGAGAAGGTACCTGGATTCGGTTAAGAATGATTTTGAAGTAATAGGTTTAACATCAGAAGAGGCACCAATGTTAGCACTGAATAGGGGATCATGGAGGAACTGTATAAGGGGGGGCTATGCTCCAGACTGAACGCTGAAAGGCATAATCAGTCTTAAATGATGATGATGATGATGAACTGTTTGTGTGCCGCCCGTAATGTTGACAAAACCGCGTCGCAGGTGGTGAGATTATTTTCGACATTTAAGGTGAGCAATTACCGTTTGGTGATTAGAAATCAGGGCGATAGACCATTTTACTTGAATCTTCCCGTAGAGGTCGCCTCTGAACTGTTAACTCTTGCTCCAGATAGGGACCTTACTTACAATACTAGGATTGATAGATTGGGCTGTACTGCGTAAGGATTACATTTGTAGTGATTGTCTTGCCACCTACGGCTAGACCAAAGTACTACACTGAAGAGCCAAGGAAACTGGTACACCTGCCTAATATCGTATATGGGCCCCGCGGGCATCAGAAGTGCTGCAACACGACGTGGCATGGATTTGACTAATGTTTGAAGTAGTGCTGGATGGAACTGATTCCATGAATCCTGCAAGGCTGTCCATAAATCCGTAGGAGTATGAGGGGGTGGACATCTCTTCTGAATAGCATGTTGCAAGGTATCCCAGATATGCACAATAATGTTCGTATCTGGGGATTTTAGTGGCCAGCGGAAGTACTTAAACCCAAAAGAGTGTTCTTGGCGACACTGTGTAACATGGGGCTGATGGGCGTCGCATTGTCCTACCGGAATTTCCAAGTCCGTCGGAACGCACCATGGACATGAATGCATGGAGGTGATCAGAAGGGATAGTTACGTACGTGTTACCTAGTAGAGGCGTATCTAGATGTATCAGGGGTTCCATGTTGCTATAACCGCACACGTCTCACACCATTACAGAGCATCCACGACCTTGAACAGTCCCTTGCTGACATGCAGCGTCCATGGATTCACGAAGTTGTCTCCATACCCGCACGTGTCCATCCCCTCAATATAATTTGAAACGAGATTCGTCCGACCACGCAACATGTTTCCAGTCATCTACAGTCCAAAGTCGGTGTTGACGGGCCCAGACGAGGAGTAAAGCTTTGTGTCCTGTAGTCATCAAGGGTACACGAGTGGGCCTTTGACTCCGAAAGCCCACATCGATGATATTTCGTCAAATGGTTCGCCCACTGACACTTGTTGATAGCGCAGCATTGAAATCAGCAGCAATTTGCGGAAGGGTTGCATTTCTGTCACGCTGAACGATCCTCTTCAATCGTCGTTGGTCTTGTTCTTGCAGGATCTCTTTCCGACCGCAACGATGTCGGAGATTTGATGTTTTACCGGATTCTTGGTATTCACGGCGCACTCGTGAAATGGTCGTACGGGAAAATCTCCAGTTCATAGCGACCTCGCAGATGCTGCATGACATTGCTCGTCCGCCGACTATTAAAACCACGTTGAAAATCACTCAAATCTTGATAACCGGCCACTGTAGCAGCAGTAACCGATCTAACAACTGCGCCAGACACTTGTTGTCTTGCATAGGCGTTGGCGACCGCAGCGCCATATTCTGCCTGTTTACGTATCTCTGTATTTGAATACGCATGCCTGTACCAGTTTTTTGGCGATTCAGTGTATTTTGTGCGTGTGAACGTTTACAGAATAAATCAATAAGTTAAAACTCAAAACCCTTTTTTTCTCATAGTTCCTCATTCTGCTGAGTAAATACCAAGTAGGAACATCTGCTTTCAGTGAGTACAAAGAGTAATGTGGACTTGTAGACTGTAAATCATCGTCAGTATATTTTCCATAGCTTTCTGGCTTACCGAAAAAATAGTTTTCAGGCTCTCGTAGACGGCAAATATAGGTGGAAAGTACAAACAGACAATTTAACTGTCTTTTCATTACGACATAACGAAGATGATAAATATAATGCTTTCCTTAACACGTTTCTCATGCTCTTTGAGAGTTGCTTTCCATTAGAACGTTCTTAACGGGATACTAGCAGTAATAGGCAGCCCGGGTGGCTGACTAGTGGGATAAGGATATGTTGTAGAACAAAGCAGGAATTATATCAGAATGTTAGAAGTAGTCACAATCAAGCTACAGTAGCCCATTACAAACAATATTGTTAGGTGCTTAAAATGATATTAGGTAGGCAAAGAGAATGTGGTATGCAAATAGAATAGCTAATTCACAGGATAAAATTAAAACCATATTGTCAGCTGTGAAGGAAGTGTCTAGTCAGCAGCTCAAGGTCGACGATATAAAGTCAGTTCGCAGTAAAAATACTTCTCTTACTGATAAATCAGATATATGTACAGTATTTAACAATCATTTTCTGAGCATTGCTGGTGAATTAAATAAAAATTTAGTTTCTGCAGGGAATCATACAATTTTCTTGTCCAATGCCTTTCCGAGATTGACGTCGGAAATACTCCTCTGTGATACAGACAAGGGGAAGATTGAGTCAATAATTAAATCACTGAAGCCTAAAGACGCTCATGGTTATGATGGATTGCCAAGCAGAATATTAAAGTACTGTGCTGCACATGTTAGCCCTGTATTTGGCCATATTTGTAACTTTTCCTTTATGAATGGTCAGTTTCCTGAACGATTAAAGTACTCAGTAGTAAAGCCGGTCTATAAAAAGGGAGAAATGGATAAGGTAGATAATTTTAGACGTATTTCTATGCGATAAATGTTTGCTAAAGTTAATGAAAAGGCTGTGTATGTAAGGATAATTGATCATTTTATATCACACGATTTGCTATCAGATGTACAGTTCGGCTTTAGGAATCGTTTAACAACTGAAAATGCTATATTCTGTCTTCTCTGTGATGTACTGGATGGGTTAAACAAAAGGTTTCGAACGCTAGACATATTTAACTAAGACGTTTGATTGTGTTGATCACAAAATATTGCTCCAGAATCTGGACTATTACAGAATGTGGGGAGTAGCTCAAAATTAGTTCATCTCTTACTTTAGCAACAGACAGCAAATGATCATTATTCAGAATGTTGACAATGGCTGTGATGTGGGGTCTGAGTGGGGTATGGTCAAGTGGGGGTTGCCACAGGGATCAGTGTTGGGGCCAGTCCTGTTCCTTATTTATATAAATGATATGCCCTCTAGTGTTACAAGTAACTCTAAAATATTTCTGTTTACTGATGACACTAGCTTGGTAGTAAAGGATGTTGTGTGCAACATTCGCTCGGTTTCAAATAGTGCAGTTCATGACGTAAGTTCATGGCCTGTAGAAAATAAACTAATGCTAAATCACAGTAAGACTCAGGTTTTACAGTTTTTTAAAAAAAATCCAACAAAACCTGACGTTTTAACTTCACAGAATGAGCATATGACTAGTGAAACTGAACAGTTCAAATTCCTAGTTGTTCAGATAGATAGTAAAAAGTCGTGTAAAGCCCACATTCAGGATCTTATTCACAGACTTAATGGTGCTATTTTTACTATTCGAACGGTATCTGAAGTGAGTGACCGATCGACACAGAAATTCTACTTTGCTTGTTTTCATTTGCTTACGTCGTATGGTATTGTATTTTGGGGTAGCTCTTCCCATTCTGAAATCATATTTTTGGCTGAGAAACGGGTGGTTCGGGCAATAAGTGATGTAAGTTCACGAACCTCTTGTCGGTGCATTTTCACGAGTCTGGGTATCTTGACATTGGCCTCTCAATATACATATTCCCTACTGTCATTTTTTGATAACAATATTAGTTTATTCCCAAGAATAAGCAGCTTTCACTCAGTTAATACTCAAATCAAACCTCCATTTGGATTGGACTTCCTTAACTCTTGTGCAGGAAGGCGTGCAGTATACTGTTGCACCCATTTTCAATAAGCTACCACTCGAATTAAAACATCTTAGCAGTAATCCACGCGCTTTCAAATCGAAACTGAATAATTTCCTCATGGGTCACTCCTTCTATTCTGTCGAGGAGTTTCTTGAAATATTAAGCCGAAACTTGTTGCATTGTTGATTGCGTTTGTTTATACTTATGGAGTGACCTTTTCGGATTCATAAACATTTTATTTTTATCTGTTATTACTTTGTGTAAACAAATAAATAAAAAAGTAAGGACCATTTTTATTGTTACGTGCCATCTCACACTCTGCTGACTGGATCGTTCCCAATTTAGGTGTTCAGCATGTCGTTATTCTTTCTACAGTTCTTTATCAGCTTCGTCTTTGCTTTTGTTATCCTTCAACAACACTCTGTGCTGAATATGCTGTTATTTACTCTGAAGACGGTGCACACGGATGTGGGGCTCGAGGTCACATTCCGAGACCTCGTCCTTGTGCAGCCCAGCTGGAGGGACATATACTGCTCTTTTACTATACTATCTCTGTTTGTGGCTATTGTTAAATCAAATCTTTTTATTTTATAATTTCCTACTGTCAGTTGATGTATAATATTGTGGTAAGTACAATACTGTTCCAGCACAATGACAAGCTCCAGCACAAAAGTCAAAACGATACAGCAGAGAAGGCTATGAGACGACGCCAGCCCAGCACGCTGACTAGGACGTCACCACGGCTGGAGAGGACTCTACACGAAGAAGATACAAGCGATGCGCCGCCAGCCTCAGTCACACTAGAAGAAGAGCCGCACTGCAAGATCAGCCGTGACCTGCGAACAGTATCATTTACTTGCATGGAAATTGTTTACATTGAAGGGCACTGATTATTTGCATGTCACCAATTGCTTGCGACCAATCTTTGTAAAGACGTCAAGCTAAGTAATATAATCTACTTTATTGTAGTAAAAACCATTAATGTGATGTGATTGTGAATTGTTTAGTTATCCAAGAAAGCAGTATCCTTGACACCCTATATGACATGGGTGGGCCACGCGGAGTGGCCGAGCGGTTTGAGGCGCCTTGTCACAGATTGCGCGGCCCTTCCCACCGGAGGTTCGAGTCCTCCCTCGTGCATTGGTGTGTGTGTTGTTCTTAGCATAAGTTAGTTTAAGTAGTGTGGAAGACTAGGGACCGATGACGTCAGCAGTTTGGTCCCATAGGACTTCACGCAGATCTGAACACATTTCGACGTGAGTGGGTACGATACCACAAATACAGCTGTAGCCTTGGGGCACTAATGGCGACAGTCGTGACGTCACGAGTGGCGCCACTCTTGGAGTCAAGGGATTCGGCGTATTGTTTATTACTGGCAGAGCCGGGAGCCCGTTAGTCAAAGGCAACTAGTGGCGCCACTGATCCATCAGCAATCGTACCCGACAAACGCTCTTTCGCCTTACTCCTCCTTCTACACAGGCCATGAAGTCCCAAAGGTACCGACCGGCCGCCCCGTCATCCTCAGGCCACAGGCGTCACTTGTGGTATCGATAGCAACGATGCCACGGCATAGTTTCATAAGTTGGCACTGTGGGACACCGACGGCAGCGTACTCCAGCCGGAGCGGGACAGCTCCAACAGCTCCGCTCCAGATTCTGCCCATTTGATCGAGAGCAGACGGCCGGGACACTTCACACCTCAGGGCAAAGTTATGTATTATTCTTGTTGCCAAAGTAAAGGTGATTTTAATTCACACTGCAGTACCGGGAGATTTTCACCTTTTCCTGCTCCTACCCACGCGCCGCCTTTCAGGCGGGATACAAAATCGCTGGATGCGGATATGGAGGGGCATGTGGTCAGCACACAGCTCTCCCGGCCGAAAGTCAGTTTCCGAGACAGGAGCCGCTACGTCTCAGTCAAGTAGTTCCTCAGTTTTCCTCACAAGGGCTGAGTGCAGCCCGTGTCGTCCAGGATACCGAGCCGCATACATAACACACGCCCTTTGTGCATTTTGATCACAATAGCGATACATCAACACGATATCGACCTTTTCCGCAATTGGTAAACGGTCCATTTTAACACGGGTAATGTATCACAAACTTTGAAGAGATGGACAAGCATACATTTTCAGTATCACTTTATGCGTTTGGTCGTTTACTAGTCGATAGCTGTGAACATTATATTATTTGTGATAGTAAAAATTTGTAGACTGCCAAATAAAACTGCAAAATTCAATAAAATTTCATCCGATTGCACGTATTTTTCCCACTATATCAATTGCAATATCAATAGTAAAGAAAATTACTGTGTTAGAAATTGGAAAAAAAAACTGACGAAGGGAACTCGAATCATCGATCCACAGACTACGGGGCTTGAACGCTAACCACTCGGCTGCCGCCGCTTCCTGGTAAAAATGGCCACGCACAAGTATATACACTCCTGGAAATGGAAAAAAGAACACATTGATACCGGTGTGTCAGACCCACCATACTTGCTCCGGACACTGCGAGAGAGCTGTACAAGCAATGATCACACGCACGGCACAGCGGACACACCAGGAACCGCGGTGTTGGCCGTCGAATGGCGCTAGCTGCGCAGCATTTGTGCACCGCCACCGTCAGTGTCAGCCAGTTTGCCGTGGCATACGGAGCTCCATCGCAGTCTTTAACACTGGTAGCATGCCGCGACAGCGTGGACGTGAACCGTATGTGCAGTTGACGGACTTTGAGCGAGGGCGTATAGTGGGCATGCGGGAGGCCGGGTGGACGTACCGCCGAACTGCTCAACACGTGGGGCGTGAGGTCTCCACAGTACATCGATGTTGTCGCCAGTGGTCGGCGGAAGGTGCACGTGCCCGTCGACCTGGGACCGGACCGCAGCGACGCACGGATGCACGCCAAGACCGTAGGATCCTACGCAGTACCGTAGGGGACCGCACCGCCACTTCCCAGCAAATTAGGGACACTGTTGCTCCTGGGCTATCGGCGAGGACCATTCGCAACCGTCTCCATGAAGCTGGGCTACGGTCCCGCACACCGTTAGGCCGTCTTCCGCTCACGCCCCTACATTGTGCAGCCCGCCTCCAGTGGTGTCGCGACAGGCGTGAATGGAGGGACGAATGGAGACGTGTCGTCTTCAGCGATGAGAGTCGCTTCTGCCTTGGTGCCAATGATGGTCGTATGCGTGTTTGGCGCCGTGCAGGTGAGCGCCACAATCAGGACTGCATACGACCGAGGCACACAGGGCCAACACCCGGCATCATGGTGTGGGGAGCGATCTCCTACACTGGCCGTACACCACTGGTGATCGTCGAGGGGACACTGAATAGTGCACGGTACATCCAAACCGTCATCGAACCCATCGTTCTACCATTCCTAGACCGGCAAGGGAACTTGCTGTTCCAACAGGACAATGCACGTCCGCATGTATCCCGTGCCACCCAACGTGCTCTAGAAGTTGTAAGTCAACTACCCTGGCCAGCAAGATCTCCGGATCTGTCCCCCATTGAGCATGTTTGGGACTGGATGAAGCGTCGTCTCACGCGGTCTGCACGTCCAGCACGAACGCTGGTCCAACTGAGGCGCCAGGTGGAAATGGCATGGCAAGCCGTTCCACAGGACTACATCCAGCACCTCTACGATAGTCTCCATGGGAGAATAGCAGCCTGCATTGCTGCGAAAGGTGGATATACACTGTACTAGTGCCGACATTGTGCATGCTCTGTTGCCTGTGTCTATGTGCCTGTGGTTCTGTCAGTGTGATCATGTGATGTATCTGACCCCAGGAATGTGTCAATAAAGTTTCCCCTTCCTGGGACAATGAATTCACGGTGTTCTTATTTCAATTTCCAGGAGTGTATTTCAGGACCGAAATTATCTTGCGATTTTCTCAATTACGCTTGAGAAGTACGCGCTACTGCCTACACATTTTGTTGTCCTCATGCAGTACTACGAGTGTGCGAAGTTTGCAGTAAATCCACGTTCCAAACGTCGTGGCCTTCCCTTGTGAGTGCTGCAAAGTAGCCTGCACAAAACTTACTGTATGGCGGGACCTAGTAGTCTAAGTGCAACATGAAAATATACAATATGTCCATTGCTCTTAAAAGGCCTCCTATGTCGTCTTTACACCCAGCCAGAAGTGCCATGTCGTCTATAAATCTTAGCATTAGTGTCTGTTCCCCTCGCAATATTTCTCTGCGCTTTCACTTCCTTTACTGGTTCTTCAGTATACCAGGTGTAGCCATAAGGCTTTTAAACATAAACGTCTACATTAATATCTACATGCAAATGATTACTCTGCAGTTCACAATTAGGTGCCTGGCAGAGAGTTCATCGAACCTCCCTTAAGCTACTTCTCTACCGTTACATTCCCCAACAGCGAGCGAGAATAAAGAACACTTAAATCTTTCCACGTCATTGTCTGACTTTTGATATTTTATTATGATATTCATAATAGGTGGCGCCAAGGAAATATTTTCACACACTAGGGAGAAAGCTGATGACTGAAATTTCATGAGAAAGTTCTGCCGCAGCGAAAAACGCCTTTGTTTCTTTGATCGCCAACCCTGTTCGTGTATCACATCCGTGTCACTATCTTCCTTATTTCGCCATAAGGCAAAACGAGCTGCCCTTCTTTGAACTTTTTTGATGCCCCCGCTGCCGATGCCACACCTTAAAGTAGTACTCCAGAAGAGGGCGGACAAGCTTAGTGTAGGCAATCTCCTCAAAAGACCAGTTGCATTTTGTGTGTTCTGTCAATGAACTGTAGTCTTTGGTTTGTCTGTGTGACGATTCCAATACAAGTCGTTCACAATTGTAATTCCTCTACATTTAATCGAACTGAGAGCCTTATATTTGTGTGATTTGTCGTGTAATCGGAATTTAGCGGCTTTCTTTTTGTACTCATGTGGATGACCTCATAGTTTTCCTTACTGAGATATAAATGCCACATTCCGCACCATGCAGATATCACTTCTAACTCATTTTCAACTGGTTTTGCTCTTCTGATGACTGTAATAGATGGTAAATGACAGTATCATCTGTAAACAGTATAAGATTACTGCTCAGATTGTCTCCTAAATCGTTTATGTAGATTAGGAAGGGTAGGGACCTGAAGAACTTCATTGGATATCACTCCTGTTCTACTCGATGATTTTCAGTCGATTACTGCTTGCTGTGACCATTCTGAGAGGAAATCACGAATGCAGTCGTACAACTGAGGCAATGCTTGATAAGCATGCAAAATTATTGGAAGTCTCTTATGAGTAACGACGTCAAAAGCATTCTGGGAATCTAGAAATATGGAATTAATATGAGATCACCTATCGATAGCATTCATTATTTCGTGAGAGTAAAGAGCTAGTTGTGTTTCACAAGGAGGATATTTTCTGAAACGCGTACTGCCTGCATGTCAATAGACCATTTAACCTTCGAGACTATTGTAATGATCTAACACAGTGTATGTTCCAAAATCGTGATGGAAATCGACGTTAGTGATGAAGGCCTATAATTCAGCGGATTACTGCTATTTCTTTTCTTGAATGGTAGGACGGCTTGTGTGAATTCCCAGTCTATCGGTACGAATCTTTCGTCGGGCGAGCGGTTGTGTACGACTGTTGAGTATGGGGCTGTGTCATCGGGACACTCCGAAAGGAACCATATTCGTAGGCTATCGGGACCGGAAGGCTATCTACTTCTAAGTTATTCGTGTTGGTACTTGTTCTCGATTCGAATTCTGGATTATTTACTTTGTCTTCTTTGGTGAAGAGTTTCGGAAAACTGTATTTAATAACTTCGCTTTAGTGCTGCTGTCATTTGTAATATTACCACTGGTATCGCGCAGTGAAGGTATTGATTGTGGACTTGATATTCTCCCAGAAACTCTGTGGATATTCTGTCAGATTCTGAGATATAGTATAGTTGCTGAAACTGTTAATAGCTTCTCTTCCCCCTTGATGCCGCGTTCTTTGTCTTTTGGATGGCTTTCACAACAGTTTCGTATTATTGCCTTATAAACGAAAGACAATCTCACAAAATATATAGCCAGGTCGGTGCTTGTGTGAAAGACTTTCTAGCTAACGGCAAACAGCGAAGCGATCTTAATGGAGGGAAATAGATGTGGAAGCAACTCTTAAGAGATCTTCTTGCAGACCTTAATTTTTTCCAGGCTACAACTATCTGACGATTTTAAGTTGTAGTAAAAGTGTAAATTTATTACGGAATTGTCGGTTGGTCTGTGGAGTATGGCTGAGTCTACTGGAAGTGTATATACAGGTCTATTACAAATGATTGAAGCGATTTCATAAATTCACTGTAGCTCCATTCACTGACATATGGTCACGACACACTACAGATACGTAGAAAAACTCATAAAGGTTTCTGCCGCCAGAGCGCTCGAGAGCGCAGTGAGACAAAATGGCGACAGGAGCCGAGAAAGCGTACGTCGTGCTTGAAATGCACTCACATCAGTCAGTCATAACAGTGCAACGACACTTCAGGACGAAGTTCAACAAAGATCCACCAATTGCTAACTCCATTCGGCGATGGTATGCGCAGTTTAAAGCTTCTGGATGCCTCTGTAAGGGAAAATCAATGGGTCGGCCTGCAGTGAGCGAAGAAACGGTTCAACGCATGCGGCAAGTTTCACGCGTAGCCCGCGGAAGTCGTCGAATAAAGCAAGCAGGGAGCTAAACGTACCACAGCCGACGGTTTGGAAAATCTTACGGAAAAGGCTAAAGCAGAAGCCTTACCGTTTACAATTACTACAAGCTCTGACACCCGATGACAAAGTCAAACGCTTTGAATTTTCGGCGCGGTTGCAACAGCTCATGGAAGAGGATGCGTTCAGTGCGAAACTTGTTTTCAGTGATGAAGCAACATTTTTTCTTTTTGGTGAAGTGAACAGACACAATGTGCGAATCTGGGCGGTAGAGGATCCTCACGCATTCGTGCAGCAAATTCGCAATTCACCAAAAGTTAACGTGTTTTGTGCAATCTCACGGTTTAAAGTTTACGGCCGAAAAAAACGTTACAGGACACGTGTATCTGGACATGCTGGAAAATTAGCTCATGCCACAACTGGAGACCGACAGCGCCGACTTCATCTTTCAACAGGATGGTGCTCCACCGCACTTACATCATGATGTTCGGCATTTCTTAAACAGGAGATTGGAAAACCGATGGATCGGTCGTGGTGGAGATCACGATCAGCAATTCATGTCATGGCCTCCACGCTCTCCCGACTTAACCCCATGCCATTTCTTTCTGTGGGGTTATGTGAAAGGTTCAGTGTTTAAACCTCCTCTACCAAGAAACGTGCCAGAACTGCGAGCTCGCATCAACGACGCTTTCGAACTCATTGGTGGGGACATGCTGCGCCGAGTGTGGGAGGAACTTGATTATCAGCTTGATGTCTGCCGAATCACTAAAGGGGCACATATCGAACATTTGTGAATGCCTAAAAAAACTTTTTGAGTTTTTGTATGTGTCTGCAAAGCATTGTGAAAATATCCCAAATAATAAAGTTATTCTGTAGTGTACTGTCGTTTGATAAGGGTAACAGAAGAGAGAGGTTGAAACGCGGTACCAAAACACGGCATACTCCTCTCGAACAGGACGAAGCGGACCGCCAAGCGAGCGGATCACCACCGACAGTGTCACATGCCTCGCCCCCCCCCCCCCCCCTTCATGAGACACTGGACACAAGTTTAGAATCTAATGCAGGACGTTTTCGCAATGACCTTATGCTACTGCATCTTCCCACATTTCCAGCCAAATACCGGCAGTGAAAAGTTTGTGCGTTCACAAGATACGAACAGGCTGACCGTAGAGTCAAGTGTCACTGCACCGCTGTGAGTTAGCGATCTCAGTTAGTGAGGCATTTGTATTAATGGCTGGCGGCTAGTGGTTACTGTAACTGTAAAAGTGCTTATTGCTCTAGGGTACAGCAATAACTTCGGATGTGCATTAAGGGACTGTTAAACGATCATTACTGTTCATGGTATGTATACATAAAATGTTGGACAACTGTGAAAGCTCTATGAGGGTCTTTTTGAATAGTGATGGTGTGCAGTTAATAGTCTGAGGTGACTTTAGTGTAGATTTTCTGAAGCACTGTGATAGGAAAAATGGTATGCAAACCTTTTTTGCATCCTAAAATTTGACCTCAGTAATTAAATTTCCAACACAGGTGGATGAAGACAATAGGACACTAT
This sequence comes from Schistocerca cancellata, assembly GCF_023864275.1. NCBI lineage: Eukaryota > Metazoa > Arthropoda > Insecta > Orthoptera > Acrididae > Schistocerca > Schistocerca cancellata. The sequence continues at coordinate 611,473,989 of NC_064633.1, read as the reverse complement.
TGACAATGTTTTCTTTAACGAATCTCGAAGCAAGAAAATAACTGTTTATCTAGTAACAAATATTCTCTCTGATCGTGATGCACATTAGTTCGCATAAATAACATAGTCTCTTACAGTATGGATACTCCTCTCTGGGAATCAGAATAATTAATGACTTCAGGGCAGATGTTTTTAAGAATAGTTTACAGCAGATGACCTGGGATCAAGTTTATAGTGAACCAAATGCTAACATAAAATTTACTCTTTTTCATGATAAATTCATATCATTATTTGAAAATAGTTTTCCGCTCGAACTAATCAGAAAGAACGCTAAACAGCTATGTAAAAGCCTATGGATCACCAGCGGGATTAAAGTATCTTGTGGAAGGAAAAGGAAAATGTACCTTTTAACAAGAACAAATAGGGATCCTGCAATAGATGGAAGCCTCAAAAACTATTTAAAATTACATTAAAGATCAAGGGATATACACATAAAGTCAGAAATTCGTAATTCCAACAACAGCTGTAAGGCTGTATTAAAAGTAGTGCAATGGGACACAGGGTAATTGAACTTAATGGAAGGGCTATAAATGATGAGTCACAAATATATCTAATAATCATTTCTTAAGTGTAGTATTAAGAATAAGGATGAACAGTTCAAGAAAAAAATCGCAGCAGTATGTTGGAAAAGCAACTCTCAAAAATTTCAAGCATGTGAAAGTATTACCAGCTTCTCCTTTTGAAATTAAGAAAATTAGTCACTCTCTGAAAAACAAAAGCTCATCTCTTTTTGGTGGTGTTTCCAACAGAGCACTAAAGATTTATTCCCATACAATAAGATCAGTCTTATGTGAAATATTGTCTTATGTACGACCTTCGTATCTGCACAGTGAGTGTACAAATGTGTGCAAACGTAGCTTAACATTTAGCGCCCAAATGGACAAAACCTCTGAACTGTCTTCTCAAGCCCAGAGTGTCAGACCGACATTCTCAATAAATATTATTATGGCCCTGTAAGGCAGCTAATATCAGGTGCAGATCATTACAGAAATCATTAGAAATGATGCTGTCAAGTATTTAGAATGCATGAGTTAATAAAAGTGAAAGTTTGTGGTCTGTTCATCACTATCTCAGCGCATTTTTAAAGAGTGACTGAAATATTCCACTGTTAAAACATTATTTAAGAAAGGTGATAAGAGAGATGTCAATAACTACCAACCTGTTTCACTGCTGATACCGATTTCAAAAATTTTTGAGAAGGTGATATATTCCAGAATAATATCCTCAGGGAATCAGTTTCTGTTTTAGAGGGGTTCCTCTACTGTTCATATCATTTACATATTCACTCACCAGTTTTAATAAGCATTAAATAATAAAATGGCGATGGTTGGTGTTTTCTGTGGCCTCTCTAAGGCATCGTAATGTGTGAATCAATCCTCCCACAGAAATTGACGTTTTACGCGACTGATTCTATATGCAAACAATAACCAATGAATAATATCATACCTTACCAAAAGAATGTGGAAAGTTGTACTTCCTAAGTCATCCAATATAGTCCAGGAACGTAATTCTAACTGGGAGAAATCATATATGGATGTCCTCAAGGTTCAATCTTAGGCCCACTAGTGTTCCTCAAATACACTCCTGGAAATTGAAATAAGAACACCGTGAATTCATTATCCCAGGAAGGGGAAACTTTATTGACACATTCCTGGGGTCAGATACATCACATGATCACACTGACAGAACCACAGGCACATAGACACAGGCAACAGAGCATGCACAATGTCGGCACTAGTACAGTGTATATCCACCTTTCGCAGCAATGCAGGCTGCTATTCTCCCATGGAGACGATCGTACAGATGCTGGATGTAGTCCTGTGGAACGGCTTGCCATGCCATTTCCACCTGGCGCCTCAGTTGGACCAGCGTTCGTGCTGGACGTGCAGACCGCGTGAGACGACGCTTCATCCAGTCCCAAACATGCTCAATGGGGGACAGATCCGGAGATCTTGCTGGCCAGGGTAGTACACTTACACCTTCTAGAGCACGTTGGGTGGCACGGGATACATGCGGACGTGCATTGTCCTGTTGGAACAGCAAGTTCCCTTGCCGGTCTAGGAATGGTAGAACGATGGGTTCGATGACGGTTTGGATGTACCGTGCACTATTCAGTGTCCCCTCGACGATCACCAGTGATGTACGGCCAGTGTAGGAGATCGCTCCCCACACCATGATGCCGGGTGTTGGCCCTGTGTGCCTCGGTCGTATGCAGTCCTGATTGTGGCGCTCAACTGCACGGCGCCAAACACGCATACGACCATCATTGGCACCAAGGCAGAAGCGACTCTCATCGCTGAAGACGACACGTCTCCATTCGTCCCTCCATTCACGCCTGTCGCGACACCACTGGAGGCGGGCTGCACGATGTTGGGGCGTGAGCGGAAGACGGCCTAACGGTGTGCGGGACCGTAGCCCAGCTTCATGGAGACGGTTGCGAATGGTCCTCGCCGATACCCCAAGAGCAACAGTGTCCCTAATTTGCTGGGAAGTGGCGGTGCGGTCCCCTACGGCACTGCGTAGGATCCTACGGTCTTGGCGTGCATCCGTGCGTCGCTGCGGTCCGGTACCAGGTCGACGGGCACGTGCACCTTCCGCCGACCACTGGCGACAACATCGATGTACTGTGAAGACCTCACGCCCCACGTGTTGAGCAATTCGGCGGTACGTCCACCCGGCCTCCCGCATGCCCACTATACGCCCTCGCTCAAAGTTCGTCAGCTGCACATACGGTTCACGTCCACGCTGTCGCGGCATGCTACCAGTGTTAAAGACTGCGATGGAGCTCCGTATGCCACGGCAAACTGGCTGACACTGACGGCGGCGGTGCACAAATGCTGCGCAGCTAGCGCCATTCGACGGCCAACACCGCGGTTCCTGGTGTGTCCGTTGTGCCGTGCGTGTGATCATTGCTTGTACAGCCCTCTCGCAGTGTCCGGAGCAAGTATGGTGGGTCTGACACAGCAGTGTCAATGTGTTCTTTTTTCCATTTCCAGGAGTGTATGTAAATGATCTTCTATCTAACCTACGACAACCAGAATTAATTATTTTTGCAGAAGGCACTAGTAATCAGTCCAAGCATACTTACAGAAACAAAATAAATGGTAAACAAAGTTCTTAAAAGTATCAATAACTGATTTTCTGCGAATGGTTATACCCTTAGTTTTTTAAAAAAGTTCAGTGGCCAGTTCTGCACATATAGAGGTACCATGTTAATAATAAGTTTAAAACGGGGTCAGGACGCCAACTGCAAAACTTTTAGGGGTCTTATTGATGAGAATTTATATTGGAAAAAGCACATTTTGGAACTTCGAAAAATCTTTGTTCAGTCACATTCAAACGACGACTGACGCGAATCGTTCAACGTAACAGAAGTGCAAACCTTCCACAAACTGCTGGAGATTTCAATGCTGGATCATCAACAAGTGTCAGCGTTTGAACCATTCAAAGAAACATCATCAATATGGGCTTTCAGAGCCGAAGACCCCCCTCGTGTACCCTTGATGACTGCACGACACAAAGCTTTATGCCTCACCTGGGCCCGTCAACACCGACATTGGACTGTTGATGACTGGAAATATGTTACCTGGTCGGACGAGTCTCGTTTCATATTACTTCGAGCGGATGAACGTGTACTGGTATGGAGACAACCTCATGGATCCATGGACCCTGCATGTCGGCAGGGGACTGTTCAAGCTGTTGGAGGCTCTGTAATGGTGTGTGGCTTATACATTTAGACTCTGCTAGGTGATAGTGTCTGCTGTCTGATCACCTGCATCCACGCATGTTCATTATATATTCCGACGGACTCGGGCAAATCCAGCAGGACAAAACGACACCCCACACGCCCAGAATCGCTACAGAGTGGATCCAGGAACACTCTTTTGAGTTTAAGCACTTCCGCTGCCCACCAAACTCCCCAGACACGAACATTATTGAGCATATCTGGGATGCCTTGCAACGTGCTGTTCAGAAGAGGTCACCACGCGCTCTTACTTTTGGATTTATGGACAGCCCTGAAGCATTCATGGTTCAGTATTCTCCAGCACTGTTTCAGCCATTAGTCGACTCCATACCACGTCGTGTTGCGGCACTTCTGCGTGCTCACGGGGGCTCTACACGATATTAGGCAGGTGTACCAGTTTCCATGACTCTTTAGTGTTTGTGGTGCTCACCGACGATCACCTTGTAGACATTAGTTTAAGGAACTGGGCATTCTGACTACTTCTTCACAGTATATTTATTCCCTTATGAAGTTTGTTGTAAATAGTCCACCAAAGTTCAAAACGAATAATGATGTACATAATTACAGTACCAGAATGAAAAATGACGCCCATTCTTCGACATTAAGGTGGCACAAGAAGGGGTGCACTATGCTGGAACAAAATTTTTGACCAGTTACCCAGTGAAATTAAATATGACAGACAACAAAATAAAAAGTGAGACAAAGTGAGAGAGTTTCCCCTTGAAATCTCATATTCCATAGAAGAACTTCTAATTCTGAAATGTGTAAAAAATGGTTCAAATGGCTCTGAGCACTATGGGACTTAACATCTATGGTCATCAGTCCCCTAGAACTTAGAACTACTTAAACCTAACTAACCTAAGGACAGCACACAACACCCAGCCATCACGAGGCAGAGAAAATCCCTGACCCCGCCGGGAATCGAACCCGGGAACCCGGGCGTGGGAAGCGAGAACGCTACCGCACGACCACGAGATGCGGGCGAAATGTGTAAAAGGTGATGTGTACGAATTACTAACTCACATTTGTATGCCTCTCTTATTTATGTAAAATAATAATAATAACATACCTAGAAATGTTCAGAATATAACCATATGTACAAATAAATTTGCTGTATGAATGTAAAATGATTCGTTGTACATCATTACGATGTATTGCGCAAAATGAGCGATGGGACTTTCAACTAACTAGGTAACTAAAGAACCAAGGTAGTCGGAAATCAAGAAAATTGCAGTAAAATGAAGACCTTTGAATCTTCAACGGTTAGTACAAAGACTAGCGTAAGGGCTTCAACGTAAATACATATAAACTACAGCGCAGAAGTACTCGGTGGAGTAAATGGATCATTAATTTTACGAATGGCTGTCAGTCACTGGAAGTAGTGACAACTGTTACACAGCTATGACTATTCGTCCACCGAACTGTAAGTGGAGTTGACATAACTACTTCTACAATAGTGGGTGCCTCCCTGAAATTTTCTGGAAGAGGTGTTCGCCGAAATGTCCTTCAAGCAATCCCTGAACATAGCTCTTCAATAATAGTGGACCAATACAGCAAGAGGAAGAAGCCATATTAAACAGATATGAAACGTGGTTCCTGTTATTGAATGCAGCAGAGGGAATATCATGTCGTCGCGGATCGATAGTTTCCTTGAGCCCGGAAAATACATTGTACGTGATAGAGTGTGTGTGCTTAATATGTGGAAGACTGTCTGCTGCAGAAGCGCACGTGCATAACAAGACGTATTGTGAAAGGGACACGTGTGCCCGTATAACGAGAAGCGCGAGCAGTTACAGCAAGCTATTATGTCGGTTCTAGAGGGTGGAAATCTCCGCAGTAAGGAACAATGGCTCCGCAAACAACGATCGTGTGGGATGCACCTCTTCCGTTACTTCACGAGACCGAGAGGTTAGCAGATACCTGCATGCATGTTGATTCCACATTGCTTGAATACTAGGAGGGAGCAATATACTGCTTGACTCCTCGGTGAAGGTATGTTCTCGAAACTTCAACGAATGCCCGTACCGAGCTACTGAACATCTCTCCTGCAGAGCCTTCCACTGGAGTTTATCTATCATCTCCGTAACGCTTTCGCGATTACTAAATGATCCTGTAACGAAGCGCGCTGCCCTCCGTTGGATCTTCTCTATCTCTTCCATCAAACCTATCTGATACGGGTTCCACACTGGTGATCAATATTCAAGCAGTGAGTGAACAAGCCTACTGTAACCTACTTCCTTTGTTTTCGGATTGCATTTCCTTAGGTTTCTTTCAATGAATCTAAGTCTGGCACCTGCCTTCCATTTTAAATCACTTCTAATGCGTACTCCCAAATAATTTATGGAATTAACTGCTTCCAGTTGCTAACCTGCTATATTGTAGCTAAATGATAAAGGATCTTTCTTTCTATGTATTCGCAGCACATTACACTTGTCTACATTGAGATTCAATTGCCATTCCCTGCACCATGCGTCAATTCGTTGCAGATCCTCCTACATTTCAGTACAATTTTCCATTGTTACAACCTGTCGATATACTACAGCATCATCCGCAAAAAGCTTCAGTGAACTTCCGATGTCATCCACAAGGTCATTTATGTATATTGTGAATAGCAACGGTCCTACGACACTCCCTGCGGCACACCTGAAATCACTCTCACTTCGGAAGACTTCTCTCCATTGAGAATGACATGCTGCTTTCTGTTATTTAGGAACTCTTCAATCCAATCATACAATTGGTCTGATAGTCCATATGATCTTACTTTCTTCATTAAACGACTGTGGGGAACCGTATCAAACGCCTTGCGGAAGTCAAGAAACACGGCATCTACCTGGGAACCCGTGTCTATGGCCCTCTGAGTCTCGTGGACGAATAGCGCGAGCTGGGTTTCACATGACCGTCTTTTTCGAAACCCATGCTGATTCCTACAGAGTAGATTTCTAGTCTCCAGAAAAGTCATTATAGTCGAACACAATACGTGTTCCAAAATTCTACAACTGATCGACGTTAGAGATATAGGTCTATAATTCTACACATCTGTTCGACGTCCCTTCTTGAAACCGGGGATGACCTGTGCTCTTTTCCAATGCTTTGGAACGCTACGCTCTTCTAGAGACCTACGGTACACCGCTGCAAGAAGGGGTGCAAGTTCCTTCCCGTACTCTGTGTAAAATAGAACTGGTATCCCATCAGGTGCAGCGGCGTTTCCTCTTTGGAGCGATTTTGTTTTTCTATCCCTCTGTCATGTATTTCGATATCTACCATTTTGTCATCTGTGCGACAGGAACTACAGTGCAGTCTTCCTCTGTGAAACAGTTTTGGAAAAAGACATTTAGTATTTCGGCCTTTAGTCTGTCATCCTCCGTTTCAGTACCATTTTGGTCACAGAGTGTCTGGACATTTTGTTTTGATCCACCTACCGCTTTGACATAAGACCAAAATTTCTTAGGATTTTCTGCCAAGTCAGTACATAGAACTTTACTTTCGAATTCACTGAACGCCTCTCGCATAGCCCTCCTCACACTACATTTCGCTTCGCGTAATTTTTGTTTGTCTGCAAGGCTTTGGCTATGTTTATGTTTGCTGTGAAGTTCCCTTTGCTTCCGCAGCAGTTTTCTAAATCGGTTGTTGTACCGCGGTGGTTCTTTTCCATCTCTTACGATCTTGCCCGTCACATACTAATCTAATGCATATAATACGATGGCTTTGAACTTTGTTCACTGATCCTCAACACTATCTGTATTTGAGACAAAGTTTTTGTGTTGAACCGTCAGGTACTCTGAAATCTGATTTTTGTCCCATTTGCTAAACAGAAAAGTCTTCCTACCTTTTTTAATATTTCTATTTACGGCTGAAATCATCGCTGCGGTAACCGCTTTATGATCGCTGATTCCCTGTTCTGCGTTAACTGTTTCAAATAGTTCGGGTGTGTCATTAACCTGCTGAAATGGAAGTCGAGAAGGCTTGCCACGAAGGGCAACAAATCGGAGCTAGAATAACGTCACTGTGCTGTAATGATACCGCGGATGACGACCAAAGGGGTCCTGCTATGAAAAACCCTCATTCGTGGTTGTCGGACCGACGGTGGTTGGCAGAGAGTTGGTATCCCACCACTGTCCGAGGCGTCTCCAGACAAGTCTTCGCTGGTCATCGGGACTCAGTCAGAAGACAGTCTCATCACTGAAGACAATTCAGTCAATGAGATTCTGGAGCGAATGTGTCCGACACCAGAACAGATGGGCTTGTTAGTGTAGAGAGGTCAATGGTAGCTCAAGAGGCGCCGTGAGCTAAGCCCCTGTTCTGCGAACCGCCCATTAATGATTCTTGTGGTCACTGAAGCATCGGCTGCACGTCGGATCGAGCATAATGGTAGATCCGGGGCTCTGACCGCCTCTCCGACGATTTCTCGGTCCTCATATTCTGCCGTCTCTCTACCGCGACCGCTTCCGTCTTGACGCTGATTTCGGCCATGGTTCACCCATTTCTGGCGACATCGTCGAACAGTGGGATCGCTCCTATTAAAATATCGGGTGATTCTCCCATTATTCCAATAGGCTTCTTTGAACGCAACCACACGTCCTCTCTCAAATGCTGACATCTGAGTTTTAGCCTACCGTTGGCGCGCCTGTCTGAGAGGCACAGTCATTGTCCAGCTGAGTACACTTAATGAAATTCGCAAAGACTTTTTGCCCTGCTACCGACATGTTCCCTGTTTACTTTCATCGCCAGCTTCTGGGTGAAATTACGCAGCAGCGTCACAAATTCATCCATCGGCCGCCAAAGTGCATTTTTAGTCAATATCTGTGTTCATATGAATTTGTGACCAATTTTCATAACTTCTTCATGCTACGGCGTCATTTTTTTCTTTTCTTTTTTTTTGGGTGGGGGCAGGTCTGGAGTGTACATGCTTAAAAATGCTGCTAAAACATTCTTCATAAGTAATGCATTTTATACGGTTAAAGATTACTTAGAAGGCTCCGAATAGTGCTCATTAATGAAAGGAGGTAGCTACAACACTGTCACATTGCAATACAAGATTACAAATGGCTCTGAGCACTATGGGACTTAACAGCTGAGGTCATCAGTCCCCTAGAACTCAGAACTACGTAAACCTAACTAACCTAAGGACATCACACACATCCATGCCCGAGGCAGGATTCGAACTTGCGACTGTAGCGGTCGCGCGGTTCGAGACTGAAGGGCCTAGAACCTCTCGGCCACAACGGCCGGCGCAACACAATGATGGGCGAAGATCTATAGTGCTACAGACGCGAAATTTAACCGACAGGAAGACCATGCTGTGATATGCAAATGATTAGCTTTTAAGAGCATTCAGACAAGGTTGGCGCCGGTGGCGACACCTACAACGTGCTGACATGAGGAAAGTTTCCAAACGATTTCTCATACACAAAAAGCAGTTGATCGGCGTTGCCTGGTGAAACGTTGTTGTGATGCCTCGAGTAAGGAGGAGAAATGCGTACCATCACGTTTCCGACTTTGATAAAGATCGGATTGTAGACTATTGCGATTGCGGTTTATTTTATCGCGACATTGCCGCTCGCGTTGGTCGAGATCCAATGACTGTTAGCAGAATATGGAATCGGTGGGTTCAGGAGGGTAATACGGAACGCCGTGCTGGATCCCAACGGCCTCGTGTCACTAGCAGTCGAGATGACAGGCATCTTATCCGCATGGCTATAACGGATCGTGCAACCACGTCTCGATCCCTGAGTCAACAGATGGGGACGTTTGCAAGACAACAACCATCTGCACGGACGGTTCGACGACGTTTGCAGCAGCATGGACTATTAGCTCGGAGACCATGGCTGCGGTTACGCTTGACGCTGCGTCACAGACAGGAGCGCCTGCGATGGTGTACTCAACGACGAACCTGGGTGCACGAATGGCAAAACGTCATTTTATCGGATGAATCCAAGTTCTGTTTACAGCATCATGATGGTCGCATCCGTGTTTGGCGACATCATGGTGAACGCACAATGGAAGTGTGTTTTGGTCATCGCCATACTGGAGCATCACCCTGCGCGATGATATGGGGTGCCATTGGTTACACGTCTCGGTCACCTCTTGTTCGCATTGACGGCACTTTGGACAGTGGACGTTACATTTCAGATGCGTTACGACCCGTGGCTCTACCCTTCATTCGATCCCTGCGAAACCCTACATTTCAGCAGGATAATGCATGACCGCATGTTACAGGTCCTGTACAGGCCTTTCTGGATACAGAAAATGTTCGACTGCTGCCGTGGCCAGCACATTCTCCAGATCTCTCACCAATTGAAAACGTCTGGTCAATGGTGGCCGAGCAACTGGCTCGTCACAATACACCAGTCACTACTCTTGATGAACTGTGGTATAGTTCTGAAGCTGCATGGGCAGCTGTACCTGTACACGCCATCCAAGCTCTGTTTGACTGAATGCCCAGACGTATCAAGGCCGTTATTACGGCCAGAGGTGGTTGTTCTGGGTACTGATTTCTCAGGATCTATGCACCCAAATTGCGTGAAAATGAAATCACATGTCAGTTCTAGTATAATATATTTGTCCACTAAATACCCGTTTATCAATTGCATTTCTTCTTGCTGTAGCAATTTTAATGGCCAGTAGTGTACAAGCTGTCAACCAAATGTACGTACGATAGTTTTTTGCACCGAAGATGGCAATCCGATCAACGGACAAGGATTCCAACGATGACGTCAGGGCACCTATGAAACTAGGTAGTGTTTGCCGGGTAGCCCCACATCCACATTCGCTATGTAGACAGTCACTGACGGTGCAGTACGGAACATAGGAGATGCCTACGAGGCTCTCTGCTGTGGAGGCCCACAAGAAGAAAGGGAACAGGACGGTCGCAAACTGGTGTGGCCCGAGTTCTTAATGTGAGTCCTTCTGTTGTTTCTCGCAAGTGGCGACAGTTTATAGAGACCGAAAATGCATCCCGAAAACCAGGGCATGGCCGACAACGTGTGACTTCAGAAGAGAGGACCGTTATTTGGCTGTAAGGTCGCGACGTTACCTCCTTACTACTGCACGGCAGCTGGCATGTGAGTTCACGGCATACAATGCACGGGTTGTGTCGAGGCAAGCGGTGGGCAGAAGGCTTTGGCAGAGTGGCGTGACGCGTCTTCACAGAACGGAATGTCTAGAGTGGAGTCGTCAACATGCCACCTGGGTGTTCCAAGAGTGGGCCAGTGTTGCTTTCACAGAGGAGTCCCGATTTAGACTGGACAGTGATCGCATCTGGGGGGAACGTGGATCACGATTTCTGGACCCAAAAATTGTGGAAAGCGACTGATATCGAGGAGAATCCTTAATGGTGTGGGCAGGGATTATGTTTACCACTCGAACTGCTCTTCAGGAAATTGTACAGGGGACTCGGCAAGGTTTAACTATTGCCAGGTATCATGACGAGTTCATGGGACATGATATGCTGCTGTTGCGAGGTGCTGTGGCTCAGACCTCTTACTGATGGACGACAATGCTCAACCTCATAGAGAACAGGTTATTGATGTTTTCTTGGAAACGGAAGGTATTGCACGCATGACGTGGCCTGCTCGCTCTCCAGGTTTGAATCTCAGAGAACGCGTCTGGAAGGCGCTAAGGACACGGCTTGCATCACGTCATCATCCACCGACCACTCTCGAAGACGGCGAGCAGCTGTGCAGCAAGAATGGGTGTTACTGCCTCGACATGAGACTGATGACATCATTCACAGCGCGCCCCGTCATTGTCAGGCCTGTATTGCTGGTAGAGGGGGTCGCACCACATACTGAGCACATTAAGCAGTTGTCGGAGCGTGTGTGCAAGCCCGTTAAGTTTGAAGAAACGAAGAACGTTGTTGTCTATCATTATGCATATTGCAGGTGTGTGCGTTCTGTATTCTTTACATTGTGTCTACTGTACTATCACCTGTTTATACTGTTTTGTGGCCAAATAAACGCAACCTTGCAAAATTTCCGTTTGTTGCTTAAATTTTGGACGACAGCGTATTTTTAGACGCTGACTTTATAGCACAAACCAAAGAGCAAATTATTCATAAATACAAACTAGGACCGCCACCGGTGTATTGCTGGACAATTCCGGCTGAATTAGTGTTCAGTTACAGTCAGTGCTAGGAAATTATGTTTTTTCTTCTTCAAAGTATTAAAAAAGAACGTGCACTGAATGCGCAATATCAGTAAGAAAATAAGAAGAAGGAAGTAATCATATCAGCCCGATCTCATAGAAATTATTCATCTTTCCAAAGGCGATGTTCTGTAAGTGTGGTGCTTAGTTCACGTTTTCCTTTGAATTTAATATGACAGGAAAAGAAGGAAGTAAGCGAACAGTTGCATGAAGCGGAAGTTACAAAAAGAGACGCTAAAGCGTAGGAATGAAACCCTCTCTCCTCCAACAGGTGAAAAATTCCTGTCCCCGATCGATCGCGTTGCAGTGCGGGCTTACCACGTCTGCAAAGAATCTGCGAGACGTAGCCGTACGGAGAGCAGCGGCGACCTCCAATGCTGGTTGGCGCAGCTCAGGCTGTTGGTGCTGGCGTCGCAGTCACCTTCTCAGACGCGATCGCGAGAGATTTTTGTAAGTCTCCTGAACTGTTAAATCAAACTCCGGCGACTTGTCATAAGACCCAAGCCCTAATCTAATTATAATTACATTCGATAAGTATCGAATGTTGACTGGAATACTCTCTTCCACATTCTAAAGATGGCGAGGGTAAAATACAGGGAGCGAAAGGCTATTTACAATTTATACAGATACCAGATGGCAGTTATAAGAGTCGAGGGGCATGAAAGGGAAGCAGTGGTTGGGAAAGGAGTGAGACAGGGTTGTAGCCTATCCCCGATGTTATTCAATCTGTATATTGACCAAGCAGTAAAGGAAACAAAAGAAAAATTCGGAGTAGGTATTAAAATTCATGGAGAAGAAGTAAAAACTTTGAGGTTCGCCGATGACATTGTAATTCAGTCAGAGATAGCAAAGGACTTGGAAGAACAGTTGAATGGAATGGACGGTGTCTTGAAAGGAGGATATAAGATGAACATCAACAAAAGTAAAACAAGGATAATGGAATGTAGTCGAATTAAGTCGGGTGATGCTGAGGGAATTAGATTAGGAAATGACACACTTAAAGTAGTAAAGGAGTTTTGCTATTTAGGGAGTAAAATAACTGATGATGGTCGAAGTAGAGAGGATATAAAATGTAGACTGGCAATGGCAAGGAAATCGTTTCTGAAGAAGAGAAATTTGTTAACATCGAGTACAGATTTAAGTGTCAGGAAGTCGTTTCTGAAAGTATTTGTAGGGAGTGTAGCCATGTATGGAAGTGAAAATGGACGATAACTAGTATGGACAAGAAGAGAATAGAAGCTTTCGAAATGCGGTGCTACAGAAGAATGCTGAAGATTAGATGGGTTGATCACACAACTAATGAGGAGGTATTGAATAGAATTGGGGAGAAGAGAAGCTTGTGGCACAACTTGACTAGAAGAAGGGATCGGTTGATAGGACATGTTCTGAGACATCGAGGGATCACCAATTTAGTATTGGAGGGCAGCGTGGAGGGTAAAAATCGTAGAGGGAGACCAAGAGATAAATACACTAAACAGATTCAGAAGGATGTAGGTTGCAGTATGTACTGGGAGATGAAGAAGCTTGCACAGGATAGAGTAGCATGGAGAGCTGCATCAAACCAGTCTCAGGACTGAAGACCACAACAACAACAAGTATCGAAGTCATGGCGGTCCTGAAACTAGCGCCCAGGGCGAAGTCTCCACGGATGTCCCTACAGAAACACCTGCCGTATAAGTCTAACTGTCGCTCTAGTGAAGGGACTGTGACCGAGGCCTCTGTCTCCCACAAACAATTTAGATGCTAGAACTCCAACCAGAAACGTGTTCTCGCACCAGAGGAAGTCCCGAAACCACGTTCTTGCGGCAAGAGATGCATTCTGGGATTTCTTGTGGATTTAGGTACTTTTTCGGACTGTTCTCCCTACGGAAAACTGAAGTGGAAATTTTCTCAGGCACAGCTGTGGCAATATATAGCTGTTTGGTGTGCTGTATAGCAAAAGGACGAAACGGTGGTTTCTGCAGCTGGTCGCTCACTCGTTCCGAGTTGCCGTTAAAGTGCCTAGTCGGTGGGAAAGGTTGTTTCTCACCCTGAAGTTTGGAAGTTCCCGCAAACTGAAGGCAACAAGATGCAGAAGGTTTTGTAAATTCAAGTAATGACAAGTTCCCCAGTATCATAACTTGGTTGTACTAAAGTGCATTGCTACCACTGCCCACTCATGTAAACATTTCTATCAACGAGAGCGAAACTCGTCTGAATCGAAAGAGAGAATGAAGGCAATAGCCAAGACGTATGTAAATCATTATTTAAAGCGGAATGAGAATGTGGGAAAAGACCTAACGTTGGCTGATATCTTATAAGTTTTGTAACTTTGTTCCTTTTGCTTCGAGTTAGTATTAATGTTCAAATGTATGTGAAATCTTATGGGACATAACTGCTAAGGTCGTCAGTCCATAAGCTTATACACTACTTAACCTAAATTATCCTAAGGACAAACACACACACCCATGCAAGAGGACTCGAAACTCCGCCGGGACCAGCTGCACAGTCCATGACTGCAGCGTCTAACACCGCTCGGCTAATCCCGCGCGGCTAGTATTAATGGAACTAATATTTTCATTTTTTCATATGTTGTGCGTTCGCACGTTTAAAATAAGTTATCCAACATTATCTTCCATGAATACAATAACGTGAAGTAGTAATTTCGAATGAACTTTCAAATCGGTATACTCGGACTTTTGACAATGTATTGCTTAGCGAGATGTGCTGAGCTGTTGGAACATATCGATACATCTGTAGGAGGAAAACACCAATAAACAGTCAGGAGCGAGAAGAGAGAAGGAGATTAATACGTTAGTGCAAGTGTACTATGTGCATGGTCAGTGTGAAGTAACTGCTCGGAGATCTGCGATTTCGGTGTTTGTGATGGACAAGAAAGTAACAACCGAACAGGTCGTGTAGCTTCTCATTCGGAACTGCTATTGAGCACATTAATCTTTGAACTATGATGTCCAATCGCCAAGTCGCGTATATGGCAAATGTACACGGTTGTCTGTTGTCTGCACTGACTGTTTAGTGCACAGTGCGGACAGTCCAATTACACTGGAAGAACGGTGATGTATGTTTTCGTGGGGAACAGATATTCTACAGATTAATCTTGAATGTACAGTGTGCCAATCGCCGCGTTTCTGATACGGGTATATGGTAACTATTGTGCACAGTACGTTGTTTGGCTTGTATCACGAACTGTTGAATCAAATGAAAAATGTATTAATGCACTTTCGTATTGCGGACTGCGGTGTTGTAAAATGTTCAAAGCTGCGTTAGAACGGAAATAGCCGATTCGAAATTCTGCCTGTAAACGGCTAACAAACATTATGACATCTGGCTACGTCATTATTTGTGTAGTTCTCGAGTGTTATTTTTTTCACTTGCATGTTACCTTGTTTTCGTGTTAATTATCGTTGTATATTGAGCAAATACGTTCATTGCGCAGTGTCTCCCAGTACGGTAGGAGATAACAGCAAACAACGTATAGCCAGTGTGTTTAGTATTCTCTCGTAGGGGGAAACGTTTGATTTGGCAGACGTGTGAATACTCATCACGTTATAGTTTCATCACCCTTGCTGACGTATGTGGGCGCGATATTCAGTTAATCCTGGGAAAAGTTAAAGGTTCTCGGTTTTACTTACCTCCAAACTTACGGACGAAAGAGATGATGACGAACATCTAAGGGTTCCTTCACTTTTATTACATGAGCCCTGTCGTTTCTAGTTAGTTTAATGTTCGACGAGGTCCTGTTTCGTCAAAAGTGATGCAGTGCAAAACCGTATTTTGTATTATAACTGATCTGGTACAAATTCTGCAGTATCATGTTCTCCATGTTACACATGAAAAACTTTCAAGCATCATGCATGAAATTACAAAAAAATGTAAGTAAAATAAATCTGTCTCTATGTAACTGAGGAATTATTGTGATGCTAAGTAAATTCCCCCCTCCACTCCATCCTCTGATGAACCATGAACCTTCCCGTCGGTAGGAAGGCTTGCGTGCTTCGGCTATACAGATAGTCTTACCGTGGGTGCAACCACAGCGGAGGGGTATCTGTTGGGAGGCCAGACAAACGTATGGTTCCTGAAGAGGGGCAGCAGCCTTTTCAGTAGTTGCAGGGGCAACAGTCTGGATGATTGATTGATCTGGATTTGTAACATCAACCAAAACGACCATGCTGCTACTGCCTAGGGCTGAAGGCAAGAGGAAACTACAGCCGTAATTTTTCACACGAGCATAAGCTCTAATGTATGGTTAAATGAAGAAGATATGCTTTTGGGTAAAATATTCCAGAGGTAAAATAGTCCCCCATTCGGATCTCCAGGAGGGTAGTAATGAGGAGAATATTGTCATCAGGAGAAACAAAGCTAGCTTCGTACGGATCAGAGCTTGGAATGTTAGATCCCTTAATCGGGCAGGTGGGCTAGAAAATGTACAAAGGGAAATGGATAGGTTAAAGCTAGATATAGTGGGAGTTAGTGATGTTCGGTGGCAGAAAGAACAAGACTTCTGGTCAGGTGAATACAGGGCTATATATACTATATCTGACGCAATGCTCGAGTAGCTTTAATAATGAGTAAAAAATAGGAATGTGGGTAAGCTAGTGAGCATAGTGAATGCATTATCGTAGCCAAGACAGACACGAAGCCCACACCCACAATAGTACTGCAGGTTTGTATACCTACTAGCTCCACAGATGTTGTAGAAATTGAAGAAATCCATGATGAGATAAAAGACATTATTCTGATAGTTAAGGTTGAAGAAAATTTATTAGTGATGGGGGCCTGAAATTCGATAGTAAGAAAAGGAAGAAGAAGAAAAATAGTAGGCGAATATGGACTCGGGGACAAGAAAAGAAGAGGAAGCTGCCTGATAGAATTTTGCACGGATCGTAATTTACTCATCGCTAACATTAACTTTAATAGTCTTGAAAGAAGGTTGTAAACGCGGAAGGGACTTGGAGACACCGGAAGTTTTCAGATTGATTAGATAGTGGTAAAGAAGAGATTTCGGAACCAGGTTTTAAATTGTAAGACATTTCCAAGGGCAGATGTGGAATGTGACCCAATTTGTTGGTTGCGAACAGTAGATTAAAACTGAAGAAATTGCAAAAAGGTAGGAAATTAATGTGATGGGATCTGGATAAGTTGAAAGAACCGGAAGTTGTTGAGCGTTTCATGGGGAGTATTAGGTAATGGCTGACTACAACAGGAGGAGGGGGGTTAATAAGTAGACGACGAAAGGGTAGCTTTGAGAGATCAAACAGTGAAGGGATCAGAGGATCAAATAGGTAGAAGCAAAGGCCTTGTAAAAATCCTTGGATATAAAAAGAGATAGTGAATATAACTGATGTAAGAAGAACATATAAAAAATGCAGCAGATGAAGCAGGCGGAAGGAATACAAACGTCTAAAACGTAAGAAGTATGAGAAGTGGAAAACAGGTAAGCAGGAACGGCTAGAGGACAAATGTAACGTATATCACTAGGGGCAAGACAGATACTGCATACAGGAAGATTAAAGAGGTCTTTGGAGGAAAGAGAAACAGCTGTGTGAATATCAGGAGCTCAGGCGAGAAAGCAGTCCTGAGCAAAGAAGGGAAACCAGAAAGATGGAAGTAGTATAAAGAGGGTCTATACACGGGAGATGTAATTGAGGGCAATATTGTAGAACTGGAAGGAGACATAGATGAAGATGAGATGGGAAATATGTTACCTAAGGGAAAAATTTGACAAAGCACTGAAATACGTAAGTCGAAACAAGGCCACGTGAGTGGACGACATTCCCTCAGAATTGCTGATAACGATGGAAGAACCACCCATGATCTGAGGTCATCAGTCCCCTAGAACTTAGAACTACTTAAACCTAACTAACCTAAGGACATCACACACATCCATGCCCGGGGCAGGATTCGAACCTGCGACCGTAGCGGTCTCGTGGTTCCAGACTGAAGCGCCTAGAATACAGTGAACTATTCCATAAGACCTTATTGAGTGTAAATAAGTAAAACATATCAGGAAGCTGATTTGCTTGTCTTGAAGACTGGCAATTATGTAAAGAGCAAAAGTAGCTGAACTTTATATTGTTTGAGGATTTCAGTAATATACTTCTCCCAGTTTACGTTTTCACCTGTATGTGAGGCATGTTCAGGAAGTCAATGTACTGTAACTATAGTGGCCTTTATTTGAATAATGATAACAAAATTAACGGCTGTATTTGAATCCTCCATCGTTTATTCTTTCTAAGACATGCTACAGTTTCGACACCAAGTGATGTCATCTTCAGGCTCAAAGCGTAAACTGCCATCCACAACGGTTTTCATGTGTAACGAACAGAATCCTATGTGGTGGGACCAAATTAACTGGATTCCGCATGTGGCAATAAAAAGCCCAGCATGGTCAGACGACGGTTGTGGAGCGCAGTTTACGCTTGGGGCCTGAAGATGACGACACCATATGGTTCGAAACTGGTAGCATGTGTTAAAAAGAATGAACTATGGACAATTCAAATACCATCGTTGGTTTTGTTATCATTACTCAAATAATTCGTATGTGGCTGCTGTCTCAGTTTCCTTGCTGGATTACCAGAGATAACAGGCTGCGTGTTTTTGTTTTGTTTTTTGATATATGGCAACACTGAGCGGTTAGGGGGTGGAGGGGAGGGTCCACTAACTACAGCGAGCATTCCAGAAACACTGTGATACGAAATCTCAAGTTGTTGTGTCCAGTTACGTGAAAGACGTCTGAAAAAAGTACCGGCAAGTGTGATAGGTTTCCTACTCGCGGAAGGAATAACAGCTACTGTAACGTTTCTGCGAACCACAACGGGTTACGACGAAGGTGTTATGAACAGTAAGAGTGGTTATGTGCAGGACGATTAATGGTGGAAGAGCAAATACTCATGACGAACAGAGGAGTGGGAGACCTTTTATTTTGACTGATGGATTGGTGCAGACAATCGAGGAAACTCTTCGTGGAGACCGCCGATTGATAGTGGATGAAATTTCTGCGACGTGTCTACAACTATCCAGAGCTTCATTGTTCGAGACACTCACAGTGACGGAAACTGTGCAAAAGATCGGTCGACTAAACAGTTGATAGGTCAGCACAAGAAAAACTGGGTCTATAGCGTCCGCGTCGCCATAGTGGCGTCACACGAATTACAAATCTGCCAAAACACTGAAAATCACAATTTCGTGGCTTCATTGTTATGGGACAGAAAAGGCAATCATTTTGGTCAAATTATTGATCAGGAGGAGACCATCAATACACAACGACATTGTGAGACCCTAAACAATTCCAAAGGAGCATTCAAAACAAAAGAAGGTGAGTTCCGATTAGAGAAATGTGCTTACTGCACTACAACTTCCACCCTCACACAGCCTTAGGCACCAAGGCGCCGATTACCTCAGCAGTTTGGTCCCATAGGAACTTACCACAAATTTACAAAAAAATCACTAAGGCGCTTTTGGATTCATTTCGTTAAGAATCAAACTCCAATGTACGACGTATGCCCCGGAAATAAGTACCGGAAATAAGTCACAGCCAACCTCACGCTCCAAGTTCAAGAACAAGTTGTACTCAGAAGTTACGAGAATGGCGGGATGTACGGCGACTGATCGAACCTGCTCCCAACCCCTGACGTGACGTCCCTAGATTGTCATCTCATCTTCCTAACAGCGCACAAGAGTGGAATTTAATTTGCAACCCTCAAGCAGCTGCAGGAAGACGTTCTTAAATGGGCACAGGAGCTGGCAGGAGAGTTCTTCCGGGAGGGCATAAAGAAGCTTGTGCCATGGCTCACTGCATGCACTGAACGGGATGGCGATTATATGGAAAAATAGACAATACGTGTATCAACAATACCCTGTGATTTATTTCAAATACGCGTTTCCTAAGAAGATATAAGGGCCTAGTACATTTTCTTTCTCAACATGCCTCGTATAAACCCACAAATTCGGAGCATTGCACTGTTTACTGACTCCTAGTCATGTGGCACATTAGCTATTGGTATGACACTGTTGTACAGAAGTGAATATAGTGAGTTTTCTCGAAATTTAGGGATAGCCCATTTTCAGAGAGCTACTTAATAATTATTTGAAAAACATCATTAACAATCTCTTCTTTTCTATCCTTATAACCCTACCTCTACTATTGTAATTTAGTATGCTTTTAGCTAAATAGCAGAAAATCCTGTCTTTATGTTGCCTCGTATACTATACCACAGCAGAACAAACAGTCTGGTTACGGGTAAGACGCGTATAACCCTCTTACTAAAATTTTGTTTAGTTTCCAACTAAAGTACACTATGGGAGGATAGTCTTCTTAATAGGAAAGGATAATCAATAGAATTACCCTTTTTACAGAATTTGACCGTGTATTGTGTCTAATGGATAAGTAAACCACATTTTTCTTTTCCTAAGATTTTACCCAGCGGCTGAATGGAAACACAGTATGAATAATATTATACTGAACTTAGGACAATTCAGTTCCAAGTTCATTTAATGGTTCAAAACATGTACTAATGGTCGCCAACCTATCAAGGAAAAGAAACAGTGAAGTACTGCAAAAACAGAAGTGTGAATTTTGCCTACTTCTTTTCTTCTGTTTAAGTTGCTACTTCAAATAAATATAGCTCCACGTATACATTATTGGTGCAGACACTGGAATTTCTTTTAGACCATTACATCTTTATGCATTACGTTTTTGAAAGAGAAAAAGCCCAGCAGATAACTTCAAGGAAGCTAAAAAACGTTTGGCTAGGGAGGATCTATAGAAAAGCATTTTCTGCAATAAACAACTTATATACTAAAATACTTAGATGTTAAAGTGGACGCTTGTTACACTGAACATTGTACTTCAAGGAAAACCTTTTTCTTACAGGAATTTACTTTCAAAAGCTGTTATTCTTATGACTAACTCTGTATAGTCATTTACCAGATTCTAGTAACTTGGCTACACTCTGAATTTTACGTAAGGAAACTAATACTATAACACTTTTCAGCTGTTAAGAAAACACAAATAGAATCAAATGATGCCTCTTTATATTAATTTGGCACTTCATAAGTCTGTAAAAAAGGATATTCGGATTCATCAAACACCAGGAAGGAACGGTATAGAGGCGTATGATTAGGATGAAATAACAGGGTGAACCACTTTGCTAAAGTTCAAGAATGATTATTAAGACACAGTTTCACGATGTACGAAAAAAAATTTATTATAAAAATTTCTTATCTGTTGGCTGTAGGCTTGGGTGTGGCGAACAATTATGGCGGCTACAGTACCCACAATACGGCCTGCAAGTCTCTTGCTGTATGGGCTTAAATTGTCTGCTTTTCGTCGTTCAGTTCTACATACAGTAGCCCAACGACTCTGAGCTATGCCGTAAGCCGTTTGCAGTCTCCATCCGAGGCATTTTGTACGAATTCGCAGGCAAAACTTCTCCTGCTCCACAAAGGTGTTGCCTCAGTTACTGCTGCCTACACGCTGTGTGACTTACTTCCCGCGCTTGCTCTAGATAGCGCGCGAGTTCGCCCTTGACACCTTTTCCACTCCCCAGAGCCACTTTCATTTCAAACAAAAGCACACAGGCTGTTACATAACACCTCTTTTTTACATTGTTCCTGAGCGTGACCAATTCTTAGAAATTTCAACATGAACAGTTTATACACACAAATATATTTAAATACAAAATGTCATCAGAAAATTATTTAACATATTAAAAAATTTACTTAGTATTTTACGAGGGCAGTTCAATAAGTAATGCAACACATTTTTTTTCTGAAACAGGGGTTGTTTTATTTAGCATTGAAATACACCAGGTTATTCCCCAATCTTTTAGCTACACAAGACTATTTTTCAACGTAATCTCCATTCAATGCTACGGCCTTACGCCACCTTGAAATGAGGGCCTGTATGCCTGCACGGTACCATTCCACTGGTCGATGTCGGAGCCAACGTCGTACTCCATCAATAACTTCTTCATCATCCGCGTAGTGCCTCCCACGGATTGCGTCCTTCATTGGGCCAAACATATGGAAATCCGACGGTGCGGGATTGGGGCTGTAGGATGCATGAGGAAGAACAGTCCACTGAAGTTTTGTGAGCGCCTCTCAGGTGCGAAGACTTGTGTGAGGTCTTGCGTTGTCATGAAGAAGGAGAAGTTCGTTCAGATTTTTGTGCCAACGAACACGCTGAAGTCGTTTCTTCAATTTCTGAAGAGTAGCACAATACATTTCAGAGTTGATCGTTTGACCATGGGGAAGGACATCGAACAGAATAACCCCTTCAGCGTCCCAGAAGACTGTAACCATGACTTTACCAGCTGAGGGTATGGCTTTAAACTTTTTCTTGGTAGGAGAGTGGGTGTGGCGCCACTCCATTGATTGCCGTTTTGTTTCAGGTTCGAAGTGATGAACCCATGTTTCATCGCCTGTAACAATCTTTGACAAGAAATTGTCACCCTCAGCCACATGACGAGCAAGCAATTCCGCACAGATGGTTCTCCTTTGCTCTTTATGGTGTTCGGTTAGACAACGAGGGACCCAGCGGGAACAAACCTTTGAATATCCCAACTGCTGAACAATTGTGACAGCACTACCAACAGAGATGTCAAGTTGAGCACTGAGTTGTTTGATGGTGATCCGTCGATCATCTCGAACGAGTGTGTTCGCACGCTCCGCCATTGCAGGAGTCACAGCTGTGCACGGCCGGCCCGCACGCGGAAGATCAGACAGTCTTGCTTGACCTTGCGGCGATGATGACACACGCTTTGCCCAACGACTCACCGTGCTTTTGTCCACTGCCAGATCACCGTAGACATTCTGCAGGCGCCTATGAATATCTGAGACGCCCTGGTTTTCCGCCAAAAGAAACTCGATCACTGCCCGTTGTTTGCAACGCACATCCGTTACAGACGCCATTTTAACAGCTCCGTACAGCGCTGCCACCTGTCGGAAGTCAATGAAACTATACGAGACGAAGCGGGAATGTTTGAAAATATTCCACAAGAAATTTCCGGTTTTTTAAACCAAAATTGGCCGAGAAAAAAAATGTGTCGCATTACTTATTGAACTTCCCTCGTACATACATTACTCACATACGATGCAAAGAACTTCAACCTCCAGTACAGCACATGTTACTTTACGTATACTGAAAATATAGTACCAATATGCAAAAAATTATAAAAAATTAGATGAACAATAAACAAATAGTGTTATAAATGTGTATGGGACAAAATGTCTGTCAGAAGCCACCGCTGTGGAAGGATGCGCCAAGTTCCATGGTAGTCGCCATTTGTCACAAGATGTAGGTAGGAGACACTGGATCACCCGACCTATAGTGCTGATCTCTCCCGTGTGATTATCGCTCCTTCGATCCCTTGGAAAACGTTTTGAAGGATCGACAATTACTTGCGGACGAGAATGTGCAGCAGGCAGTTACGGATTTCTTCCCACACACACACACAGGACACTTGTGTTTCGCCAAACGGGTATCTTCATCATGGTGTGGTGGTAGGATGATTACCTCAGTGCTCACGGCGGCAGTATAGCCTGATAGGCATACCTGTTCTCGACTGTACGGCCTTCGAACGAGAACTTTTTCATTGTCCTTTACACATTTCACGATCTAGTCTTTTGACAAAACGCGTAATTGAATGAGCATTCTTACATTACATACCTTGATAACACATTAACAGAAAATAAAGATTTTTAAAATCTAAAACCTCTGACAAAGTTCGGTGAATGAAGCCAAAACGGTCGATCGGGCAACACTGGCGACTTTCAACGCTGCACCTGCGTAGCGGCCGGTGTTGACAACCTGCCCCCCCCCCCCCCCCCCGCGTTGTTCAGTTGAGCGTCGTGTGTGTTCCGTGTTAGATCTGTTGGACGAAGTGCTCGATTAATGCGTTGGTTCTGAACTGAAAACAGCAGCCCGCATCTCGTGGTCGTGCGGTAGCGTTCTCGCTTCCCACGCCCGGGTTCCCGGGTTCGATTCCCGGCGGGGTCAGGGATTTTCTCTGCCTCGTGATGGCTGGGTGTTGTGTGCTGTCCTTAGGTTAGTTAGGTTTAAGTAGTTCTAAGTTCTAGGGGACTGATGACCATAGCTGTTAAGTCCCATAGTGCTCAGAGCCATTTTTTGAAAACAGCACAATCAACGAGCAAAGGATCAAATTTTTGTTTTTAGCTTGGCAAGACACCAAAAGAAACGCATGAAATGCTGGTACATGTTTAGGGGGATCAAGCACTGTCCATGAAGTGTGAGTACGAGTGGTTTGCCCATTTTCGAGGAGGCCGGCAAAGTGTTTCTGAAAATCCCCGTAGCGGACGACCGCCGTCAGTGACGAAAACATTGAGAAAGTGAGGACATTAATCACGAACGACCGTCGGTTAACTGTGCGCATGATAGTGGATGAACTGCAAATGAACTGTGAATCTGTGCGACAAATCATTACCCAGGAGTTAGGGAAGAGGAAGACGTGTTTTCGTCTTGTGCCATATCACTTGACTGACGATCACGAGCAGGCATGTTTAGCGGCTACACAGGATTTTGTCGAAATGGTGGATGCGACACCCAATTTCTTGAAACTTATTGTTACTGAGGATGAAACCTGTTGTATTCTGTTTCACAGATTTATGAAGTGCCACGTTAATAGAAAGAGGCACCTTTTAAATAGTTTTTGTGTAAATAATGAGGTATAAGTGGGTGAGGGGTTGAATCCTATAGTAATTACCTCTCAATTGTGGAAGAGTATAAATTGAATAGAATGAATTTAAATGTAAATTTGCATCATAAAGTTAGAGAGCTCATAAATATTTTCAGCTTAAGAAATAGTTAAAGAAACGTTGGCTTAGTTGTTTCAGTCAAAGGCGTTATTAAAATTTCAGTCAGAGTAATGACACGTCCATGCTTTAGTACAGTACAGAGCAATAAAGTCAAACTATTCCTGTTTTAAAAGTTTTCTTAAGTATTGCTAAGTCTTATAGTAAAAGTTCGCATGTGTAAAATTCAGTTAGAGTGAAGCAAAGTTACTAGAATCTGTTAAATGATTATACGGAGTTAATTCAAAGAGTAATAGCTTTTGAAACTAAATTCCAGTAAGAAAGAGGTTTTCTTGTAGTGAAATGTTCACTATAAAAAGTGCGTACTTTAGTATCTAAGTGTTTTAGTATTTAACTTTGTTGGTTATGGAAAGTGCTTCTCTAAGGGTTCCTCTGGTCAAATTGTTTTTAGCTTCTTTGAAATTATCTATAGGGATTTTTCTCTTTGAAAAACGTAACGTATAAGAGTGTGGTAGTCAAATAATTCTAGTGTCTGCACCATCATTCCTTACGTGGAGTAATATTTACTTGAAGAAGCAACTTAAACAGTAGCAAGAAAGTAGGCGAAATTCATACTTCTACTTTTCCAATACTTTACTGTTTCATCGCCTGGATAGGCTGGCGACCGTTAGTACATATTTTAAACCACTAAATGAACTTGGAACAAAGTTATTCCAGCTTCAGTAAAATACTATTCACACTGTGTGTCTTTCTAACCTTTGGGTAAGATCTTAGGAAACAAATTGGATTGTCTAATTTACTCGTCGACAGTCAAATCCTGTAAAAAGAATAACACTATTGAGTAGCTTTTCCTATTAACAGGGTTATCTTCCCATAGTGTGCTTTAATTGGAAACTAAACTAAATTTAGTAAGGGGGTTGTACGTGGCAACTTAGAGACAGGATTTTCTATTATTAAGTAAAAGCGTACTAAATTACAGTAGTAGTGGTAGGGTTGTACATTCTTCATTTTCTGATGGATGTCTGTGGGTGTTTGTCATTCGGCAACCAAGAAAAGAATAACAGCACGTCGGTTTGGACGCATTTCCTAATATCGCCGCTGTAGTTCACCTTTTCGAATTTACCTCACTTTCGTCCAAAATAGACAAGTACCACAATGATCTTTGCCTACATGTCGATGCTCGTATACCCGTATCGAAGTCGCGTTACGTTGTATATACTCTGCAGAAACACCCTCGAACAGAAAATTTTTGATCGCCCCTTGTATGACAAATATTCAAAGAACTTCGAAAAGTCAGAGGTGATATTAGTTGAAATGCGTCGAACTGTGCTTTTATATTGCTGTAGACGAATATTCCACAGCAGTAAACTTTTTGAAGTAGTAGCTCTTCTCGTTAAGTTCTTTTCGAGCTATTAATCAAACTATACGACGAGATATTTGATAATCCAACATGTCTTCCTCCAGTTATCGTAAGGCCAAACCACTATATTGGTATCTATGCAGTAAAGTTTTCAGGTAACAAAATAATTGTTTTTCTTTGAACTCGACGAAACGTACTTTTAACTAATCACTGCCGTAGACAGGTATTCAGTAAATGTAATTTAAGAAAATACTCTGTTCCATTCACTCACTTTTAATAAGTAAAAAGTAATTTTCCAATAAATCGGTACAACAGTTTACGCCATAAAGCTGCATCTCATAATAGACATTTTACACGAACATGTACGGATTTGAGCTGTAAAATAGTACTCGAAGTGAGCTCAAGAACGTCTTAAAAGCAAGTAACACACTTCATGTACGTCTGTAGGCTTTCGCGGCCGTTGTCACTAAAGTTAAAATCTTCTGGGGTTAGGCAACATCATATTGTCTCTAAAATAATCGATGTTTCGACCCCTCTGCTGGGATCTTCTTCAGGATCTTCCAGTGTCCACTGTTCCTAGAACACTGTCAGAGACCTGTGTCGCGTTGTTTTGTAAAGGGGAGTTTTCCCGCGTTTGTCCTGGAGATGTGGGAGTATTGGTTGAAATTCTTGTGGCTACCATTGGTCGGCCGTCGTCATAGGCTAATATTCCCGCACTGATGCAGAAGAAGGGCCGTTATTTGCTGAACTCTTGTGGATGCTAGAACCAATACTCCCACTTTTCCAGCACAAACGCGGGAAAACTCCCCTTTATAAGATAACGCGACACTGGTCTCTGACAGTGTTCAGTGGACACTGGAAGATCCTGAAGGAGATCCCAGCAGAGGGGTCGAAACGTCGATTATTATAGAGGAAATATGACGCGCCCTAACATCCCAAAAGGTTTTAGCTTTAACATACTTCACGTCAATATCTTTCTAGCTTTTCACTGTCCTAACAACTTAAATCGATGACGCAATCGGCCAACCCCCAAATGTTCACGATCGCAGACTCGTGTGGCGCCGACGTGGAACGGTCACTTCTGTTGGTTGGCTGCGGTTGCTCAGGATGGACGTCGCTCGACTGCCGTCACCTGAATCTTTAAAGAATCAAACTCCAACGTACGAGGTATGTCGGGGAAGTAAGTACATTTTGGCTTCGCTATCGCTGTCAAAGCCAAACTCACGCTCCAAGTTCAAGAACAAGTTGTAGTCAGAAGTTACGAGAATGGCGGGATGTACGGCGGCTGATCGAACTGCTCGCAACCCAATTGTTGAATAAGGCTTAGAGCAGTGATTCCCAATATTTCTTAGACCACTACCCTGAGCGCAACCAGACATTAGCTAGTACCTTTGCCCTCACTCCCACATTATAACCAACTGTAGCACCTAACTAAACTGTAGAATGAAAGACTTTTGTGGAACACTTTTATTTTTAAGATGGTGAAAGATGACTGATATTTAATTTGCATGGTGTGTGTGTTAGAATGAATGAAGAACGATATCGTGATGCAGCGCTAGTGCTACCACAACTCCTTCTCAGAAAAGAAAGCTAACTATCCACAGTGGGGGTAGACACTTGTTACAAAACATACTTCCCCTGCATTCCTCCTCTCCATTGCGGCACTTGTTTGACTTGGGCACTGCACCGACATTTAAAATCAAGCAGAATCAAGTGTGTGCACTAAAACCTCAACTGAATTCCGCCCGAACAGGCCATGAAGGCCCAACGGTACCGACTGGCCGCCGTGTCATCCCCATCTCAGAGACGTCACTGGATGCGGATATGGAAGGACATGTGGTCAGCACACCGCTCTCCCGGCCGTTTGTCAGCTTACGAGACCAGAGCCGCAACTTTCCAATCGAGTAGCTCCTCAGTTTGCCTGACAAGTGCTGAGTGCACCTCGCTTGCCAACAACGCTCGGCAGACCGGATTGTCACCCATCCCAGCTCGACAGCGCTTAACTTCGGTGATCTGACGAGAACCTGTATTATCACTGCGGCGAGGCCGTTGGCCTTTACTACTGTTCATAATCACTTCATTGTTGCACTCCTTTCATCCGAACTGGCAGAAATTGGACGACTTCAGGCTCTTAAGGCTTTGTGTCCAACCACTCTAATAATAATAATAATAATCATTTTAATAATATAAATAAAACTGTGTACACCATTGTAGTAGCTCTTATGTAGTTAGCTGGCCGGGCTGGACGAGCGGTTCTAGGCGCTACAGTCTGGAATCGCGCGACCGATACGGTCGCAGGTTCGAATCCTGCCTCGGGCATGGATGTGTGTGATGTCCTTAGGTTAGTTAGGTTTAAGTAGTTCTAAGTTCTAGGGGACTGATGACCTCGGATGTTAAATCCCATAGTGCTCGGAGCCATTAGAACCATTTTTGACTGAACATTCCACGACCTTTGTTTTGAATTGCATGCCCAAGTTTTCACAATGTTTCACTTCCAGTAAGGAACTGAACAAGCAGAAAACGACGCAGAAAACGGTGTTGAGCAGCGGCTGTCGTCACTGGCATCATCTTCTTGTGAAGAGGGCCTAAAAAAGTAGACAGATGTCTCAACTGCGGTGGTGACTTTGTGGAAAAATAGTTTAAGAAATGCTTTTTCCTGTGAAAATGAATTTTGGTTTGAAAAAACTATTAATGAGGGTTTTTTTCTTCAGAACGGTACTTACTTTACTGTCATACCTCGTATGACAGAGCTTCAATAGCTCCGTTTCAAGAAAAGCTAGTTTTTCACACCTCTTAATGTTTATAGCGTCATATCGCGAGCAAAGTGTGTCGCACAATGATGTAATTTTGCAGGTACATTCAGTAGTATGTGTGGATACTGTCTGCAAATAATGTTGATAGTTCAGTTAGTAAAAGAGAAGTAGTAAATTTTTGCGTCGCGGCTAAAGCTGAAGTTTTATTGCGTAAACAATGAAAATGTAGTAAACGATAAGCTTTTCTCCAACCATTATTTTGTGTTTATGTGTGTGTGTGCGTGGGAGGGAGGCCAAGCGTCATCAAGAAAAAGTTTCCAAAAGGTTTAAAGTTACGCGGGAAGTTTGTTGGAAGCCACTATGTGTTCTCGTCATCACATACTGGGTGAATATAACCTGGGTAATCGGCGCGCTGTCAGCTGCGCTGCCTCAAGGCTTGTACTCAATTTGTGACTTCAATATTTGACCTACTGTCTTAAATTTTTAACATAAGCCTATACCTGTTAGTGAGTAGACTATCACAGCATGTTAAATTCTTAAATTCAGTTAATACGTGGGCCGTGCAATAAGTAATGACTCAGATTTTTTTTAAATGCCATGAATATACAGAGACAAACGTCCTTCTTGGTGCTTCACATTTGATGTTTGTTCTGTGCACCGGTGAAGTTTCAAACCCTTCTGGAAGACGACAGAGCCGTAGTACAGCATCAAAATAGAATCTACATACGACTTACGGTGCAAGCAGCTTACTGTTATTGCATTCTTGTGTGCCGAAAAGAAACCTTGGTGGAAATCCATAAAAGTTTGTGTGCGGTGTATGGCGCTGCAGTTGTAGGAGTACAGTCGGGCGATGGGTAAAGAAAGTCACAGCCTCAGCAAATGCAGAAACAGAGCTCCATGATCAGCCACGCTCGGGACGTCCTGTTATGAAACGTCCCCTTAGAACAAATTATACACGACTGTGCTTAAACTGACACACAATATTATTTAGCGTAACGCAATCTGACTATCAAAGATCCCTGCAAAAGAATGGCCCTGAGTAACATTAAACTATACCTCTCAGAAATCACTTACCTCACAAAAATCTTCATTACTCGAACTACTGCAACACAGCGAGCGCCACTACTGCCAGCTAAATAAAAGATTCAAACTACTGAAGGCACTAACTACTGATAGGGATAGTTAGCAAATGAAAGATATTAATAGAGAACAAACAATGTATTTACCTTAATAGTCATAATATATATAGCAGTTCATGACAAATTACAAAACTCCGCCATCTCTCTCCCCACATCCACCACTGCTGGCGGCTCACCTCCAACTGCGCAACGCTACGCTCTGTTCACATCCAGCTGCCGCTGCCCAACACTACAATGGCAGACAACAATGCAAACTAGCCACAGACTGCACACAGCACAGCCAGTGATTTTCATATAGAGTGCTACGTAACGTTGCCAATAAGAAAACATAAACAGCCTACTTACATAAAGAAAACATAAACAGCCTACTTACATAGCCCCCATGCTCCCCACAAAAAATTTTACAAATCGTTTTGGGCAGTGGCCAATAATGATTTGAAAAAATTTTTTCATAATTACAATAACAAAGATATCCAATGCACACACTTATTGATAAAATGTTGGTCAAAAGCTAAAATTTACTCACAGTCCATAAAGACAGTCCAGATTGTTCATCACTGTGAAATTGCAGTGTTTTTCTCAAAGTCTGAGCAGTAAAAGAAAATCCACACGGAAGTAGTGGATTTCCATGGAGTCTTGAAGAAGTAGTGTTGCCCTTCCAATGGAAAGACAGTGCTGAGTCTTGACATGCTGACAGGTAATGGGTCACAACAGAGCAAACCCACAACAGAATCATTCGACGTTTTGAAGTAGATTGGTAGGTAGGTCATCACAGAGCAGACCCACTGTAGGCCTGGTAGAGAATATGGTATGGGTGGGCCACCAGAGGCGCAGACCCACTGCAGTCCTTGTAGAAATAATTATATTGGTGGGCCATCGAAGGTCCTTGTAGAAATAATGGTATTGTTAGGTCATCAAAGATTCAGACCCACTGTAGTCCTTGTAGAGATGGCCAGCAGCCATCTGTTGTGACTGTGCAGGTGCACAATCACCATTGAAGAGTCTTGCAGATAATATAGCAAGTCCATAACCACCACTTGTGCACTCACAATTTTTTTGAATTGTCCTTAGAACCAGCAATGCTGTTATCCAGTTCCTTGCTGAATTATCAACACATATGCAAACACTAACAGTCCCTACTTCTCACATATTGTCCATATACTATGACCAACAGAAATGTGTGCAGTGAAAATGTAACTTACAAGTTACTTAATTTGATGAACTGGTGTCAATTACAATTTTATAACATGAGAATACAATTACATAGGTACAAAATACATCATTAAGGAACATAACAATACTGATAACATTTGTAGTGCAGGCTTTACAACAGAATAGAAATAAACATATACATCAATGTTACAGGAATTATGAGATAAGTAGATACATAAACGATCAGAATAATTATAGAAACATCAACTTCACACATGAGCATTAAAACAAAACAGAATAAATAATGTCTAAACATCTTTACAAAGAAAATAACATATTATTAATGCCAATTATATTTGAGGATAACAGTATCATAGTGAATGTAGCTTAGTATTAGAAGAAGAAAAAATTCTATGAAACTACACAGGGACAGGAAGAAAACAAATACACAAGGGTACACAAACACATTGTGGGATAACACAAAAGGAAAGGACAGGGTTCGTTTTCAGTGTAACATTTGGTACTGCAGTCCAACCCAAAATTCCATAGATCTTTCGTCTTATTTCGATATTTGCTCCAGCCAAAAAATCCTATCCAAGCATGCTTTCTGTATTTTTCTCGTATAACCTCTCAGTGCATTTCTTCAAATTCATCGCAACTCATTCTCTTATAGGCTACCCCCTCTTAAGCTAACTTAAATCTACTGAGCTCAGATGCTAAGCTAAGGGACGAGGCAATGCAGAAGCACAAAACAATTAACACAAACATCAATGACAAAAAATTTAAATAGGCAAAGCAATTGCAATATTACAACTAATATAAGGCACTGTGCAGCAAACAAGAAAACTAAATCCATAGTAAAACTGGCTTAACAGCGTAATACAAAGTCAAATTCTGTAACACTATGCCTGACAAACAGCAGCACCAAATAACAAAACTTATATCTAAACATGACATAGCTCAAGCAGAAAAAATATTACACTAAAATGGCCATGTCTAATACCTATGTCACATCTTAACACTAGAGTGATGCATCACGAGAACTTACACTAGCAGATAAGTTACCAAATCGTAAAGAAATTATTTATGCAATTCCTGTGAAGGGAAATGTCTATTTATGTGCCCTCGTTTTCTTGGAAGTAAATCATAAATTTCTTATTGACTGGATCTGTAGGCATAAAATAACTATATTAGTACATATATTAAATTTTATTTTAACCAATGCTGCAGTGCAGCTAGAAACTAGATATTAAAGAAAATGAGCAAATATGTACAAAGTAAAGCATAAGGACATCATTCAGTAGTCATGAGGCATTTCATAAGTTAGTAGAAAAATCTCTCAACTAGAGAGACAGTAGTATTAATCAGGTGTATAGACATAAAAATATTCCTAGTCATTTCATTAGGCATTTCAGTAAATATCATAAATTAAGAGCTCTACAGTGTAATCATATGTTTTCAAGTTCGACCATGTCGTTTTTGCGATGCTTTCTACAAAGGAATGTCAACAGCGAGGTTAATGGCCTCTTTTTTTCGCCACCTAATGGCTTTCTTTTGTCAGACGACTACCTCTCAGCTGGGTGCCCATGACGCGTTACGTGCAGGTGGTCACTTACCTTTCTTATGGAAATATTTACTACAGCAGTTTCCACTACAGTGACAGTCTCATATAAAAATTTCACAGGTCAAGAATTTGCGTTAAAAATCTGTAGAAACAAAATGCTATTGATATAACAATGTCCAAAAAACTTTCGTTGGCATTGTAATACATTCACGCATTTAGATACACATTTCATAACTCTTAAAGTATGATTCTTGGTTTCCAACATCGTTTATCACAAGTCAGAGTCCCTAACCACTACTCATTACTCCTTACCTTATTACACATGTGCATATTCGTCGACACTTCTTCAATATTTCATCTTAATAAATACATAGCATAATCAAATTCCTCATGTAGCATCATCTCATTGATCATAAACATACCTCAACAGCATAATACACATCGTCGTCGTAATAATAACATCATAACACCTCAGTCTAATCTCAAAAACGTCGTAGCTTTCTGCAATAATTTCAAAACCTAAAGAAAATTCTCTGCCCATGTCAAAAGTGTCATCTACCTCAAACGTTCTTTAAAAATCATGATCCCATACCAAATACATCATTCAAAGCTCTCATAGTATCACAATGGTTCCAAAAAAGTATGAAAAGTGCACAAAGTACAGACAAAATACAATTTCGTAAGTGTGAAGTAATCCAACTCTGTAATTGCGTAAACATGTGTCACTGACGTAGTAAAAAGATGTTTGTTTCTCAGTTAAATGATCAGGTGGCTGTGTAATTCTGTGTTGGAGAAATATGGTACCGATGTGTAAAGTTGTATAAGCAAATACCATATTAGCTAGGACTCCTAGTGCTTGCCAAACACATGGTACACAAAGTAGGCGTGTACCCCCCTGAGGATTAATGTAATTATACCCTCAGGTGTTACAGATTACAAGAATGGAATGAAATGTATTACGGAAAACCTTTGTGTGGAAGTGTCGTAGTTATCGTCCTCCAAAAGCTAAGTTCTGCAGAAGTCAATGTACTGACCTCATGATAAACAAAAGTGAAATGCTTTGCGTATAGATATCTTACTTATTACGCTTATTGCCGTGATGAAGAAAGTACTGTGCTGTAACGTATTGTTGTCCTACGGAAAAGGCTGTCTCATTGTAGCTATACCACAAAAGTTACTATTAAACATGTTTTACTTTCCAGAAGAATTCAGAAAAACTGTGCAGATATGAAACAGAAACACCACAAAAGCAACATTGTAAATTGTCACTCATTAGTAGCGTCGTAATATAATCGTGTAGCTGTCACATAAACTAACCACTGTGTCATCTGTTCGCAATAACAATGCATTCGTAATTTCTGTTTGAATAAGTTCTCTTGGTTCTTGACTGGATATTTAACTTTAAACATTGTTGCATGGCAACAGTTTCTAAAGCATACTAGTAACGTGAAGTGAAACGTTTTATGGCAAAGACAAAGTTAAAAAGCAGATTATCTTTCAAAAAACGGTTTTACATGTGAAATGTGGTGTAAACCTTTACTCTTCCTAGTATGCAGAGTTTCAACTTAAATGCAATTATCATGCGGTATTCGTCCGTAAAGAATACTGGAATTTTGCTCAAGGTTAGCGTCAATGTTATTTTTCTCTGAGCCAGCCGGCGCACGCGGCAGCCTGCGGTGCGAATCATTGTCTGTTCCTTTGTTGGCGCGCGTCGTTATTGGGATTTGGAGACCTAACTTCTACAAATTCGCCTTGCCGAGAGGGCTCTGCTCTGTTTAAATCCCGCCAGTTTTGATGCAGTTCAGGTCTGTCGTTACGATCATATCGTCTGTCGTCATGTCGGTAGATTCTATAGTTTCTTTCTTGTCTGTCACGTGGTGGAGAATTTCTCCCTGAGTCGTAACTGCGCGCCTGACTGTTGCGTCTAAAGTTATTCTGTCTCCCGTGATAATAATTGTTCTGGTTGCCAAATTGTCTGTTTCTATGAGTGTCTCTGTCATATTCATTACTACGGAAACGCGATCTTTCTCTGTAACTATTACTCTCCCAGTGGTTGTCATACGGGTGGTGTCTCTTTTGGTCACGATTTACGTTTAAGAATAGAATTGTCGTGTCCTGTTATTATTTCTTTCATCGCGGAATTGCGACGGATGTGACCTGTAGTTGTTGTGTTCCTGTTTTTGCGTTACGCGATTGTCAGTGTCAATTTCTAGTTCTTGTAACAGTCCCTGAAAAGCTTCAATGTCGTCTTTGCAACGTCCTGCTAAAATAATATGTCGTAAATGTTCAGGCAGTTTGATTAAGCAAATGCGGATGAGTTCTGAGGGGCTGTATGGGTTTGACAGGTACTGATTCTTGTGCAACATGTCTTCAAAATATTTCACAAGACTGGAAAATTCAGATTGTTCGAAATGTTTCATCATTATGATGCCATGTTTTACTCGGTCTTGTGTGGCTTGAGACCAATATGCTGAGAGGAAGGCATGGTAAAATTCTCCTTCACTGTGGCAATCGTGAATGACCGATCGCATTCTTACAGCTGGTTCATTCTCTAAGTAGCCACACATAAATTCTAACCTGTGCTCCAATGACCAGTTGGGAGGGAAACAATGAGAGAATTGATGGAGCCATGCTTGTGGATGAATGTCGTTGGCAGAATTCTTAAACGTTTTGAATTTACGTGTAGTAATGAACAACTTATAGTCAAAATCATCATGTCGGCGAGTAGCATATCGGTCATTGTTACGTCGTGTCGGCGGTTCCATCTCAAAATTCGGTGTACCTTGCCAATTCCTTTCATAATTACCGAAATGCCCTGTGTTATTATTTTGTGGCTTTTCCGTATTTCTAAGTTCCTCTTCCCGTGTTGGAGCGCGAGTGTCCTCTGAAATATGTAATTCTTGTATTACTTGCGTCAACTGATCTTGTACTTCCCGGATTTCTCTTTTGTACTGTGTATTGATTTGATTTTGATTTTGTTTGAATTTTCTTATTTGTTCATACTCTTCTGTGTCAGTGAAGGCTACGGGTCTTGTGTCATTCAGATCATCATCTACCTTTGTAGATAAGTTAGTGACCTGATTCGAAAGTTCGGCTACTTTCTCCGATAGTGTACTTATTTCCTCCATGTGTCTTTCTGAACCAATTTTCAGGGTATCTAGTGTGTCCTTTAAATTTTCCTGAGTTTTTGCAAGTTGGTAACCGAATCGGTAGATGCAACTGAGTCAAATTTGGCTTGCAAGGTCTCATGATTTTCATGAACAATAGTTTGCAGTTCTTTTATGGCTGCTTCGTGATTCTGTAATGCATTTTCATGACGCGAAAAAATAGGTTGGAAATGCTCACAAATTTGTGTTTTTACGTCATTACAGACTTTTTGACATTTCGATTCGATGTTATGTAACTCAGTAGTTAAAGCTTCACGTGTTTGTTCAAGTGTGGTGTCTAACTTTTGAAGATTTTGTTCCATTGTGTCTAACTTTTTAAGATTTTGTTCCACTGTGTGTAACTTTTTAAGATTTTGTTCCACTGTGTCTAACTGTTGCTGTGTTTGTCTCTGGTATTGTTCCATTGTGTCTAACTTTTGAAGCTTTTGCTGTGTTTGTCTCTGATTTTGTTCCATTGTGTCTAACTTTTGAAGCTTTTGCTGTGTTTGTCTCTGATTTTGTTCCATTGTGTCTAACGTTTGAAGATTTTGTCCCATTTGTTGCATTAATTGTAATAACAATGCATTAGTGTCTGGAATCTGTTCCTCTACACTTTTCGGCAGTGCATTTGCACCACCAACATTCACATTTTGACAAGCAGAAAATGTGTCTTGACTCATTTGAGAAAACGGTGAGGACGCAAAACCTGAATCTACAGTATTTGTAAAATTGTGACCTGTCATTTCGGATTCCTGAGGCGAGCTGTTGCCGAGCGATCGATCGATAATGCTTCCCTGTTCACTAATTGTTTCACTGCCTACACCATTGTTTGCAGCCCGCTCCATTTCCCTATGTACAATTACCAAATTACTACTTTCAACATTAGTTAATTCATTTCTCGGTGGCGCTAACACACTGCTTTCGTCTTCACTGTCATTTCTCAGTTTACTTTGGAGCCTAGTATTACGTTTTTCACACGCCATTATTGTCACAATATTTCACACGACAACACAAAAAAAACACAATTTGAAATGCAAAAATAAGATAACACATTAACATAGAACTGAAAATAATATCTAGTTAATTGCAAGCGCAGCTGCGAAATACTTGGTGCAAATCTACATGCATGCCACAACTGTTTTACTGTGCAACAATGAAAAACCACAACTACCAAGGAAATTCTCTCTATAATTATGCGCTAGCAATAAACAAAAGCTACACTAAATACACAAACTACAAGAAAAAATCAGAAGATTCCAGTGAGGTATCCTAGGCTAAGGGTCGACATATGAAACGTCCCCTTAGAACAATTTATACACGACTGTGCTTAAACTGACATACAATATTATTTAGCGTAACGCAATCTGACTATCAAAGATCCCTGCAAAAGAATGGCCCTGAGTAACATTAAACTATACCTCTCAGAAATCACTTACCTCACAAAAATCTTCGTTACTCGAACTACTGCAACACAGCGAGCGCCACTACTGCCAGCTAAATAAAAGATTCAAACTACTGAAGGCACTAACTACTGATAGGGATAGTTAGCAAATGAAAGATATTAATAGAGAACAAACAATGTATTTACCTTAATAGTCATAATATATATAGCAGTTCATGACAAATTACAAAACTCCGCCATCTCTCTCCCCACATCCACCACTGCTGGCGGCTCACCTCCAACTGCGCAACGCTACGCTCTGTTCACATCCAGCTGCCGCTGCCCAACACTACAATGGCAGACAACAATGCAAACTAGCCACAGACTGCACACAGCACAGCCAGTGATTTTCATATAGAGTGCTACGTAACGTTGCCAATAAGAAAACATAAACAGCCTACTTACATAAAGAAAACATAAACAGCCTTTTTACACTGTCACACCCGTGGCTCCAGACACGCTGAATTGTGCGCATGTCATTATTCGTTACGACCGGTGCATCACAACTCGACAATTGGCTCTATAGTTGTCGTTCAGCATTGGAAGTGCGTCTGCAATCATCGAGACTCTCGGATATTCAAAGAGGTGCTCACGACGGCCTCCACGAATCCTCACAGCAGACAACAAGATTCACAGAAAGGCCATTTCATCAGCATTGTTGGAGCGTTTTGAGACCGACGGCGAGGCCTTTCTGTCATGGCTCGTTACGAGGGACGAAAGCTGGGAGCACAATTTTGCGCCGGAAACGAAAAGGCAGTGCATGGAGTGGCATCATCCTCATTCAGCACAAAAGAAGAAATTCGAGGCAACCCCCTCTGTGGGAAAAGTCATGGTGACACTCTTCTGGGATTGTGATGGCGTCATTCTTGTGGATGTGATGCCAAGAGGGTCAACCATTAATTCAGAGGCATACGTGAAGACTCTGAATAAACTCAAAAACCGTTTCCGATGTGTTCGATCGTACAAGAATCCAGCGGAAATCTTGATCCAGCACGATAATGCACGCGCACACACAAGTCTGAGAACCCGGGAACACATCGCCAAATTGGGTTAGACATCATTACCTCATCCGCCTCGTGCATTATTATATGTCCAAGATATCTAATCTCATTCCAAGCAGATTTTGACTTCTATACGTTAGCTGTAACACCAGGTTGCGCAAATTTATCCAGAGTTTTTGCGAGAGTGTCAAGATTTTCATTCCAAGTCTTAGTAGCTATCAAAAGATCGTCAACATAATGTGTAACACTCTCAACTAACTCGTCACCAAGCACAGTATCCAAAGCAGTAGTCGCCGGCCGTGGTGGCCAAGCGGTTAAAGGCGCTACAGTCTGGAACCGCGCTACCGCTACAGTCGCACGTTCGAATCCTGCCTCGGGCATGGATGTGTGTGATGTCCTTAGGTTAGTTAGGTTTAAGAAGTTCTAAGTTCTAGGGGACTGATGACCTTAGAAGTTAATTCCCATAGTGATCAGAGCCATTTGAACCATTTAAAAGCAGTAGTAAATACGCCTGAACTGACGCTCAGTCCGAAACGAAGAACACAGAATTGATATGTTCGCTCCCCAAATATGAAAGCAGTATATTATCTGGAGTCGGCAGTGATTGCGACTTGCCAAAACAAATTTGTCATGTCTGTGGTGAAAAAGTACTTGGCATCTAAAAAATTCTATAATTGTTCCTCTAAATTTTCTGGTTTAGTGCATACACGTAGTATAATTTCATTTATGGCACATGTGTCCAACACCACTCTAATATTTCCGTTAGGTTTCTTGACAACAAGTAATGGACTACAGTAGGGAGATGTGGAAGGTTCGATGATCTTCCACTCTAGCATCTGTTTAAATTCCTGCCACAACCCAGGTCCTTGAGATAGTGATACATTACAGGTTTTGTGATAGAAAATTTGGTGAGGCTTGTCTTCAATTTTATAAACACCTGGTCGTTCGGTAAAGACCTGCATATACTTAGTGTACATGGTGCAAGCCAGTCAAGGAATATTTTAGGGAATTGGTTTAAAAAATTTATTTCAAAGGCCCAGTAAAATCTTTACAAGTCTGCTCCTAGAGCAACTTACGCTGTGCCTACGTGACACAAGTTGCCAGTCTTTCTAAACCGAGGCAGTTCTGTCCAGTTAAAGCTGCTGACAAGAGACACCCTCAGACCTCTGATGAAACTGCTGGCGAATTCACGCCATTGGTTTCAGCCAATAGCGTGCGTGGGATACAGGTCACGTGTGTGGACGCTGGAGTGCTCTGCGGTGCGGAACACCGCTGCCTCTCCCTCTTGTAATCCAGACCTCGAGCAGAACAGACGTCTTTTCGGAACGCAGAGTCTCCGACCCTACCTTTCACGACCGGCCACCAACGTAAGATAACACGAACCTCTTCCCCTTCCGTTTCCCATTTCAATTAATTGTTTGACCTCCGAAACTGGCCTAAACATGGTAACTTCCGACCCTAAGCGCTCCCCTTGTATGCCATACACTGAAATATATTCTCTTTATTGTACCTAATTTCCTGTTCTGTCATTTAACGACAGCCCTGGACGCCTACTATCAAGTCCTGACCGCTCGGCCTCCTGCACACTCTCATAGTGAGGCATGTGTAACACCCTTCTCCCCCCTTCCGTGACCACATACAGTACATTAGATAGTACTTGGTAAAGCTCATTGCGTACATCACCAGTAATGGCCGTGGTTTCACTTAAATTATCGCCCGCATCTCGTGGTCGTGCGGTAGCGTTCTCGCTTCCCACGCCCGGGTTCCCGGGTTCGATTCCCGGCGGGGTCAGGGATTTTCTCTGCCTCGTGATGGCTGGGTGTTGTGTGCTGTCCTTAGGTTAGTTAGGTTTAAGTAGTCCTAAGTTCTAGGGGACTTATGACCACAGCAGTTGAGTCCCATAGTGCTCAGAGCCATTTGAACCAACTTAAATTATCGCTAATCAGGTGCGAGTGTCTGTATGTTTGTTTCGTCGCTCTCTTGCAAAAATTGAATTTTGAACCCTGTACGATACTTGTCATGTTTGAGAGTCCTGTGATTTCACTGCCCTTGTGTCTAAGGAAACACT
The DNA here is from genome assembly GCF_023864275.1 of Schistocerca cancellata. Lineage (NCBI taxonomy): Eukaryota > Metazoa > Arthropoda > Insecta > Orthoptera > Acrididae > Schistocerca > Schistocerca cancellata. The sequence continues at coordinate 611,433,668 of NC_064633.1, read as the reverse complement.
TTTGGAGAAGTCAATGATACTGTCCTAACATAACATATCTAAACCTGTAATACAATTAGCAACAAGATTCTGGACCACCAGGAATTGCTATTGTACTGCTCCATCACCTATCTTAATGGTCACAAAAACCTGTTTCGTAACTCTACTAGACCTATTACCTACGGCAGTTAAAATCTTACACTTTTGAACAGGGAACTCTGGTACAGGTTCAAATTCAATCATTTTCTTATAGAAATTATACGACTAAATACTCGCTGCCACTCCTGTGCCCAAAACAATAATAGTTGGAATACCTCCTACTACACCAGATAGATACTGCCTACAGGAAATTTAAAGACACCTTTGTAAAAAGGAGAACCACTTGCATGAATATCAAGAGCTCTGATGGAAACCCAGTTCTAAGCAAAGAAGGGAAAGCAGAAAGGTGGAAGGAGTATATAGAGGGCCTATACAAGGGCGATGTACTTGAGGACAATATTATGGAAATGGAAGAGGACGTAGATGAAGATCAAATGCGAGATATGATATTGCGTGAAGAGTTTGACAGAGCACTGAAAGACGTGAGTCGAAACAAGGCCCCCGGAGTAGAAAACATTCCATTAGAACTACTGACAACCTTGGGAGAGCCAGTCCTGACAAAACTCTACCATCTGGTGAGCAACATGTATGAGACAGGCGAAATACCCGCAGACTTCAGGAAGAATATAATAATTCCAATCCCAAAGAAAGCAGGTGTTGACAGATGTGCTATTACGGAACTATCAGTTTAATAAGTCACAGCTGCAAAATACTAACGCGAATTCTTTACAGACGAATGGAAAAACTGATAGAAGCCGACCTCGGCGAAGATCAGTTTGAATTCCGTAGAAATGTTGGAACACGTGAGACAATACTGACCCTACGACTTATCTTAGAAGAAAGATTAAGGAAAGGCAAACCTACGTTTCTAGCATTTGTAGACTTAGAGAAAGCTTTTGACAGCGTTGACTGGAATACTCTCTTTGAAATTCTGAAGGTGGCAGGGGTAAAATACAGAGACCGAAAGGCTATTTACAATTTGTACAGAAACCAGATGGCAGTTATAAGAGTCGAGGGGTATGAAAGGGAAGCAGTCGTTGGGAAAGGAGTGAGACAGGGTTTTAGCCTATCCCCGATGTTATTCAATCTGTATATTGAGCAAGCAATAAAGGAAAGAAAAGAAAAGTTCGGAGTGGGTATTAAAATCCATGGAGAAGAAATAAAAACTTTGAGGTTCGCCGATGACACTGTAATTCTGTCAGAGACAGCAAAGGACTTGGAAGAAGCAGTTGAACGGAATGGACAGTGTCTTGAAAGAAGGATATAAGATGAACATCAACAAAAGCAAAACGAGGACAATGGAATGTAGTCGCATTAGTTGGGTGATGCTGAGGGAATTAGATTAGGAAATGACACACTTAAAGTAGTAAAGGAGTTTTGCTATTTGGGGAGCAAAATAACTGATGATGGTCGAAGTAGAGAGAATATAAAATGTAGACTGGCAATGGCAAGGAAAGCGTTTCTGAAGAAGAGAAATTTGTTAACATCGAGTATTGATTTAAGTCTCAGGAAGTCGTTTCTGAAACTATTTGTATGGAGTGTAGCCATGTATGGAAGTGAAACGTGGACGATAAATAGCTTAGACAAGAAGAGAATAGAAGCTTTCTAAATGTGGTGCTACAGAAGAATGCTGAAGATTAGATGCGTTGATCACATAACTAATGAGGAGGTATTGAATAGAATTGGGGAGAAGAGGAGTTTGTGGCACAACTTGACTAGAAGAAGGGATCGGTTGGTAGGACATGTTCTGAGACATCGAGGGATCACCAATTTAGTATTGGAGGGCAGCGTGGAGGGTAAAAACCGTAGAGGGAGACCAAGAGATGAATACACTAAACAGATTCAGAAGGATGTAGGTTGCAGTAGGTACTAGGAGATGAGGAAGCTTGCACAGGATAGAGTAGCATGGAGAGCTGCATCAAACCAGTATCAGGACTGAAGACCACAACAACAACACACCAGTAGTTGTAGCTAAAACTATTTCATTGCTAGATGAACGGCATTGAGTATTTTCCTGCAGTAGTTCATAAGATAAGCTCTCATCATGATTGTAGCATATAAATAACAGTGGTTGCTGCTTAAAATTATTTGCTACACAATCATTTTGTTGTTCATCAGTGGATGTATCAAACAATGATCTGATATTGAAGTCGCCCCCCAAACCTTCTTCAGCCACGACCTGGGGCACAGTAGTGACTGTCTTTAGTTTGACGACGTCGTAAATTGTGCAGGTGATGGTACAGGCACAGGTGGAGAGTTTCACTTGACACTTCTGTTATGTTTACATCAGAGTATTGTATATTCCACTCTCCAGTCTGATGTGGCTTTTGCAGGCGAGCACCTTGGCTTACCTGCTGATTGGTGGGAAATGCCCAATTTTCATTTTGTACAGGCTCTGGCGGTATTTGCCACGTACCTATGTTGATGCTGTACTGAGGTAGTGTACCAGTATTGTGGCACGCTTTACCGTAGTTACTGTTCCAGTTTTGCTGTTGATTTTGTACGGTTTTTGTTGTTTCCGTTTCTCATATTTCCATTACTATTGTTGCGGCACCTCTTGTGTGGGTTGTCGCGTGTTGTGTGTGATATATTATGATTATTGTTCATAATGGGGTGTGTCAGCTGATATTGGTACTTCTATTGGTTTGCGGAAGGAAGATTTTGATTCTGCTGTGGTACATAACCGACAGGATTAAGTTGGGTAGCCTGCGCGTTTTTCATGCCACTGATGTACACAGTGTGGCAGCTGTTTTGCCGTGCGGAACGTTGATCTTCGTATAACATATCAACAGAATCAAGTACAGACAAAATATTCTGCATCGTTGACTGGAATGAGCAGTAACATCTCTTTAATGGGTGTTGTGTTGTCCTCGTCATTTCATCCTGATCATCGGCGCGCAAGACGCCGAATGTGGCATCGAATGAAATAAGCCGAACGTACCAGAATAAGGGCCTCTCGGCCAACGATGCCATACTCTCATTTAATTTCTAATGTTAAAAGGAAATCTGGCTTTGAGCGTGCGAAGTATATCACGCGTATTTACAGGTTCATCAAGATAGTGGCCCATATTCAAATATTTCTGAAAATACCGACGCAAATTGCCACGTTTAGCCTTGAAAGGCTCTGGTTCCACAATATGTTTCCTTCGAAGTTCTTGTACCGACTGCGACCAAAATTTGGCCACTCAAATTGCTCATATGTCACGCATCTGTCGGCTTCATTATATGCCCAGACAGCTGCGTCACTTGAATGTAACCTACAACGTAAGAAATTCTCTTTCGGTCACTCCGTGCTCTTGGAAACGCATTTCTAAATGCTTTCAGAAAAATTACAGGATATACAGTACGTTTTTCTGGGATCAAAGGTTGAAATTGCCGATTTTTAATCAGACTTTCTTCTTCTTTGACACTGTAATGTCGACTGCTTTCATTGTATTTATTGTAGTGATCGGGTGGTGAATGGAAGGGAATCTACTGCCCATAAATATCGCGACTGTAATTAGGTGTCATGTGCACTGGTCATCGTTTAGTTGTTTCTGTCGTGCTGCGCTGTATTGGGCTGCCTCAGCTATGACATGTTTATTATTTTTAACAAATTCGGCTACGGTGTCGTGCACAAACGTCGGTAATTTTTCTTCTATACATTGGTCGAAATATTTATTTTTCTGATCAACCCAGTCATGAAATTCTTTATTTATGTTGGCAAAATGGTTGTCAGTGTGTAATTGCAGTTAGTCTGTAAGTTGTTTATCCACAGTTTTAACTTTGCCTTCAATTAAAGTAATGCATGTTTTTATTGAGTCATGAACTGACGGATAAGACTTCAATTGAGTGGCAACAGCCTCACATGTAGCGTTTAAATGTCTGACTTCAGTTTGAATATCTTTTACGTGTTTTGTGGTTTTTTTATTGATGTAAGTTCAATCCGGAAAATTTTGAGTCAAGTTCGGACACTTGGCCGCTCAGTCTCGTGTTAATCTCGTCTACTCTTTCACACAAAGTATCGTTACAAGTTTTTAGTGCTCTTAATTCAGCCTTAGTTTTCATGTCGCGTTTTTAAAACTGTCATATGTTAGTCAATGTCATTTTTGTTTTGAGTCATCTGATGTTTGTTTTCAGTCATTTGATTTTGTATTGATGTCATGTGATTTTTGTCTTCAGTCATTTGCTTGATAATAGTGTCAAACATGCTGGCAATATTTGTCAACTGAAAAGGCTCTGCCCCCGCCACGTCGTTTGACATGACGTCACGGGCAGGAATGGGCTTTGAGCTGGATTTAGCTATTTGACTAGTGGTCGGTCTATTTACAAAATTTTCCTCACTAGGCATGTTAACTACTGATTGATCGTTACTATTGGGGTCAACTCTGGAGTCATTGTCAATGCTTTGTCCATTGTCCAAGTTGGATTCGGTTTGCGTCTGTTGTCTGTCGTGTTCCATTTTTGCTAATTGTTTACGCGTTACCACCACGCTACACGTAACGTATATTGCAAGAAAAATCTTTAAACACGTTTTAGAATGAACTCATGAAGTTAATTTCGTATAGAAACAATATTGGCTTAACTGAGCAAGAATTACAATTAATGGTGGAAAAAATTAGCATTCATAGCTGCTTGCCATTTTCGTTGCACATGACACAATTCAGCTATTTTGTGGAATGGTGTGACTGTATTGTTGTAAGAAACTGTATGATAAAAATAATTTGGAATACGTGATCTTGCGCAAAAATGACTGCTACGGTTACGAAAAATTTTCACGAAGTTGGTAAGCAAGCTACAATTACTGAAAGCGCTTGGACTACCATGCTAATGTAAAAATACGATGTCTTACCTTGGATCCAAGTATGCAGTGTAGATTCCAGGTTTCATCAACAGTTTCAATCGTTTGTCTTTTTTGTTTGGTCTTTACAAATATTCAATGGCATTGGCTCATCAGATATGATCCCATTATCCATGCAACAAAGGGAAACAATGTAGCAAATACAATAAAAGGTCCAGACACGAAGTCGCCAGTTTGAGTTATCGTGGCTTTTCTTGTCTGGATTGAGTATATCGAAGAACGAGCAAATAGTAATAGTAATTAATGATACTAGTATGTGATCAGTTTACACAAACTATGCGCGCTTGACAATGTCTTTTAGTGTAAAGTCCGTTCATTGTAAATTGACCGTGATTTTCTGAAAATATCGGATTTCGTATTTTGAATAATTCCAAAGCTTTGGTTCGTAGTGGACCTTTGATATAATTTGTAACACGGAACCTTTAGCCTGGCCAAGACGCCGTTTAATTGGAACAATAGCTTGCAACGTAAATGAAACACAAGAATAAATAATAGGACTGTATTCACAAAATATTATATTAAATTAAACACATAGACATACTAACTCTGTTGCTGTGTACAACTATGAGTACGCCTAATGAGATTGCGCCTCCTAGAGTGATGGCTGTGTGCCAAATGAACATCTGCAGCCATGGCAGAAATGCGACCGGTCACGACGGCTTCCAGAACCAAAAAGGTGCGGTCTTCTCGGAAAGACAACTAAACTGCATAATTATTCTAATGTTTCAGCTGTTGCATGCCACAATCGATACAACCGCTTATACTGATTAATATCTTGCGTAATTCTTTATTTATATTCTGAAGTAATATCTACGTTTTTGCTATATATCCAAGCCCATCCTCCAAATGTGCCTTTAAAGCATCTGAAATCAAAGAATTTGTCATTGACGAATGTGAGGGAACACCTACACCTAAATATAGTAAATTTTTAACAATTAATTTCGGCTTGAAGTTAACAATTGGGACAGTAACAGTGTTCCTTTCACTCCACTGAACACTTGAGAAAGAGGAGAAGTAATCTGAACATGATATGTGTATTCTCTGCTGCTAAAATGAAAGAAAATTGCGGAAACTGGACGGTAGTTGTGGGAAATTACGATACTGCGACTGTATTCTGTGAAAGTCACCTCATTTTTTTCTCTTTCGTTCCCAGAATCAAAATAATGTAGTTCAGCAGAAAAGACAATTAATTTTGCTATTGAAATATATCGTTATTTATTTCATCATTCTACAAGAACCAGTTAGTCATCTCACCTACAGGCTGGGGTAAGGTAACGAAAAGAACGTTCTCTATCAGATACATTTTTTATTTCCAAACTAGGGAAACATTTTTTAAAAATATTTAAGCTAATTAGTTTTATCGAAATTCTACCAGGATTCTACCTACATCAATGAATATTAACCAACGTTCCCCTGCGTTTCAATATAAACAACAATTAATCTGAAATATTCTGTCTGCATTATTTTTAGTATGGCAGTCTCTAGGGGGAAAAAAAGGAACCAAAACATTCGTATTCCGATTGCTACTGGCAGTCAGTGGATACGTACAGCACGGCAATCATACTGCCATGCAAAAGGGCTTAACAACGGGTACGTAACAAAGGCATCGTTCACCGGTTTTTACGTCTGGCTGTGGTCTTGACAATAGCCCTGTGTGACAATGAACCTGATTAGTCTATTCAGCTGCACGATTCTGCACAGTCGATTAATTCGACACCCACGACACTTTATCGCGTTAGTCCATTAATCACAGGTTTTACCTTTCGCCTCGAACTGGCGCCGCGTCCTTTATTTTGATAACAGCGGCGGCTGAAGGGCTGCAGAATGCGGGTAACCGGTCGGAAGGGAACTTCCCAATTGGCTGCCTGGGTACTCACGTGGAACTAAATTGACTGTGTAGGGCTGTGCAGAGGCACTTGACCTAATTATCGTCCGCGTGCGGTAGGTTAGGCAGCGTAGTCCTACGTGTACCAGACTACCTGCAGTGCCTACCTGTCTGGCGACTTTTAGTTTATATCAGTCATTTTAGGCCCGTCCGAGATTGATACGTGTTTCACTGCTCGTCCCATCATCACTTTCGTCATCATCAGTAACCATTTTAGATTCACTGCCGAGTAGAGACTGCTACTAAGGTTTGTCATGCATTAGGGCCTCTTCAGTTTTAACAGGGAAAACATTACTAAATTAAATGTAGATGGTACCACTATAGACTGTGTAACGAACGCCTAATTTGTAGGAATGGACACTGAGTCTCAGCTGAAGTGGTGTGAAAACACACACAAGAAACATTACAAACAGAATGTCATCAGAATTAGTCCTGTCAGAATTTAGTCCTGTCATCCCTGGGTAACAGCCAGTGTCTATTAGCTACACACTATTCGTATCTACACTCAGTTCTTACCTGTGGAAAAAAAAATCTTCTGTTTCGTCGTTGGAGCTAATACAGTCCTGATTGCGGAGGGTTCTATATTCAAATTTAAGTGACGCGTTTCGCCTGTGGTAGGAGTCTTCAGATTACAGAAACGGTGACGGCGCAAGTTGTCAGTAAAAATGATTACGCCGTGCGAATACATCGGCAAAATGCGATTAGGATATTAAAAAGATGGCTGCCACAGGCGAAATGTATCGCTGAAAGTTGAAAAAATAAAATGAAATAAAAACCTCCGCAACCAAGACTGTATTTTTATCTCAACTAAACAGGTAGCGAAGGGAGACGAAAATTTAATAGTCATGGGTGACTGGAAAAGGGAGAGAAGGAAACATAGTAGGTGAATATGGAATGGGGCTAAGAAGTGAAAGAGGAAGCCATCCTGGTAGAGTTTAGCACAGAGAATAACTTAATCATAGCTAACACTTGGTTCAAGAATCATGAAAGAAGGTTGTATACATGGAAGAATCCTGGAGATTCTAGAAGGTATCAGATAGATTATATAATGGTAAGACAGAGATTTAGGAACCAGGTTCTAAATGGTAAGACATTTCCAGGGGCAGATGTGGACTCTGACCACAATTTATTGGTTATGAACTGTAGATTGAAACTGAAGAAACTGCAAAAAGGGGGGAATTTAAGGAGATGGGATCTGGATAAACTGACTAAACCAGAGGTTGTACAGAATTTCAGGGAGAGCATAGGGGAACAAGTGACAGGAATGAGGGAAAGAAATACAGTACAAGAAGAATGGGTAGCTTTGAGGGATGAAATAGTGAAGGCAGCAGAGGATCAAGTAGGTAAAAAGACGAGGGCTAGTGGAAATCCTTGGGTAACAGAAGAAATATTGAAATTGATTGATGAAAGGAGAAAATCTAAAAGTGCAGAAAATGAAGCAGGCAAAAAGGAATACAAACGTCTCAAAAATGAGATCAACAGGAAGTGCAAAATGGCTAAGCAGGCACGGCTAGAGGACAAATGTACGGATGTAGAAGCTTATCTCACTAGGGGTAAGATAGATACTGCCTACAGGAAAATTAGAGAGACCTTTGGAGAAAAGAGAACCACTTGCATGAATATCAAGAGCGCAGATGGAGACCCAGTTCTAAGCAAAGAAGGGAAAGCAGAGAGTTGGAAGGAGTATATAGAGAGTCTATACAAAGGCGATGTACTTGAGGACAATATTATGGAAATGGAAGAGGATGTAGATGAAGATGAAATGGGAGATATGATTCTGCGTGAAGAGTTTGACAGAGCACTGATAGACCTGAGTCGAAACAAGGCCCCGGGAATAGACAACATTCCCTTAGAACTACTGACAGCCTTGGGAGAACCAGTCCTGACAAAACTCTACCATCTCGTGAGCAAGATGTATGAGACAGGTGAAATACCCTCAGACTTCATGAAGAATGTAATAATTCCAATCCCAAAGAAAGCAGGTGTTGACAGATGTGAAAATTACCGAACTATCAGTTTAATAAGTCACAGCTGCAAAATACTAACGCGAATTCTTTACAGACGAATGGAAAAACTGATAGAAGCCGACCTTGGGGAAGATCAGTTTGGATTCCGTAAAAATATTGGAACACGTGAGGCAATACTGACCCTACGACTTATCTTAGAAGCTAGATTAAGAAAAGGCAAACCTACATTTGTAGCATTTGTAGACTTAGAGAAAGCTTTTGACAATGTTGACTGGAATACTCTCTTTCAAATTCTGAAGGTGGCAGGGGTAAAATACAGGGAGCGAAAGGCTATTTACAATTTGTACAGAAACCAAATGGCAGTTATAAGAGTCGAGGGACATGAAAGGGAAGCAGCGGTTGGGAAGGAAGTGAGACAGGGTTGTAGCCTCTCCCCGGTGTTATTCATCTGTATATTGAACAAGTAGTGAAGGAAACCAAAGAAATATTCGGAGATGGAATTAAAATCCATGGAGAAGGAATAAAAACTGATGTTTGCCCATGACATTGTAATTCTGTCAGAGACAGAAAAGGACTAGGAAGAGCAGTTGAACGGAATGGGCAGTGTCTTGAAGGGAGGATATAAGATGAACATCAACAAAAGCAAAACGAGGATAATGGAATGTAGTCGTATTCAGTCGGGTGTTGCTGAGGGCATTAGATTAGGAAATGAGACAGTTAAAGCAGTAAAGAAGTTTTGCTATTTGGGGAGCAAAATAACTGATGATGGTCGAAGTAGAGAGGATATAAAATGTAGACTGGCAATGGCAGGGAAAACGTGTCTGAAAAAGAGAAATTTGTTAACATCGAGTATAGATTTAAGTGTCAGGAAGTCGTTTCAGAAAGTATTTGTATGGAGTGTAGCCATGTATGGAAGTGAAACATGGACGATAACTAGTTTGGACAAGAAGAGAATAGAAGCTTAAGAAATGTGGTGCTACAGAAGAATGCAGAAGATTAGATGGGTAGATCACATAACTAATGAAGAGGTATTGAATAGAATTAGGGAGAAGAGTTTGTGGCACAACTTGGCAAAAGGAAGGGACCGGTTGGTAGGACATGTTCTGAGGCATCAAGAGATCACAAATTTAGCATTGGAGGGCAGCGTGGAGGGTAAAAATCGTAGAGGGAGATTAAGAGATGAATACACTAAGCAGCTTCAGAAGGATGTAGGTTGCAATATGTACTGGGAGATGTGGAAGCTTACACAAGATAGTGTAGCATGGAGAGCTGCATCAAACCAGTCTCAGGACTGAAGACCATAACAACAACATTGGCTATGGCGTTCTTTTCTGGGGAACAACTGGAAAAAAATATTAGCACAGTGCTCAAACATCAGGAGAGAATATTTACCACAGAATGATAACCAACAATATTAATCGGTCTTACTGTAAAAATCCGTTTAAGACATGAGGGGGTTTTAACTGTGCTATTGAAGGATATTTAGCCTACCAATCAGTTGTACGCATCAAAAAAATATTGATAATTACTTTACAAACAGCTCTATTCAAGACCATACAATTACGAAAAAGGAATAAACATAAAACTCAAAACAAGATTTTTTACCAAGTAATAAAACCGTACCGTAAATTGCCAAAGGAAATAAAAGAGATTGCTAAAACAAAATTAAACAGACAGCTTAAAAAGCAAAGTACTTGCTTAGCTATACATTCTATACATTGAAGGATTACTTGGATAATACAGACATAGTAAAAAAAGTAACACAATTAACTAATAATTATAAAACGTAAAATATTCGTCATTGCACACAGCACTTTCACATTACTTATCTTCCTTCTTCTTTGTTTTCTGGAATAGCTTATTACAGAAGCTATGTAATGGCCAAGTATAGTGCTAACAGTTTACCGTCTTACTGAGTTCAACATCTCCCTCGTATAGAGGGCTGCTACTTCAGGTTTTTAGGCTAGCAGGCGGGAAGCTGCAGTAGCCGAAGTGGTCTTGACGTCATCTGATTGTGTGGATTGTGTGTGTTGTGTGTGTAGTGTTATCAAACAATGTGTGTGTGTCGAGTGTAGTGTGTGCAGCGACTGGGACCAAGAAATGAGTGAACAGTGTAGCATTAGCCTTCTGCGTTACTAAATAACTTATTTCTGAAACCGTATTATACGGTAGGGATACACCAAAGGAGGTAGGCCTGTTTTAAACAGAGTGGCCTTGTATTCAGTAGGGTGGAGGTTCTAGTCTTCATCCAGACATCCTGATTTAGGTTTTTCGTGGTCCCACTAAACTATTTTAGGTGACTGCCAGGATGGTTCCTACCCTAAAGTCACGGCCGTCTACCTGTCCCATCTTTGTCATAATAGACCTGTAAATATGTAATTGTCTGTACTTGATTTATCTTACTTTCGTTGTTATGAACTGTAACATGCCAAAAATTCTTGTAGGAGAGATCTGCAGACGAATAAACTACTGCTACGCACACTAATGACGCTCTTGGACGGTCGATAACATCTACACAAGCGATAGTCGTAATGATTAACTGTCGTCTACAAAATATTAAGTCACGTAATTATTGTTTGTGTGTTTGCGGGTACATCTGTCCAGTGATTGGAGACAGTGACAAGGAAAATTCTTCATCGCACCCGCCAAAGATTTAATGGTAAGATGGTCTATTGGATATCCCGTCAAAAACGGAACACAAGATGAAGGTGTACTGAACTGTGGAAAAAAGAAGCAAAAGAGAAACAATGCACGGTCCAAGCTTAATATGTGAAACTTCGAGTGGTTTTGAATGACCGTGTCGTCGTGGTCAGGTGGTCACGGAGCTAGACTGTGCAGGAGGAGATTCGAGTTCATGTCTCCCTCGTGTCCTACATTTTTTTATTATTCCACAGAACAATGAACTGTCCGTGCGGTCATTGACGTGTTTGTTCACTGTATTCAAATTTGTGTCTGTATTGCAGTGCAAAGTACATTTGCAACAGCTACCTCCAGATGTACGTACCTCCTATTTCATGTTCATTAGCCCTACATGTTGTGGCTTTAGCGTTACGGTTTGGAAGTTTTGACTGTTGTATTCCTTCGCTGTACCATAGCTCACACCCGTTTGCTTGTTGGTTTCATTTCTGTGAGAGGTCTATGAGGCATCTCGTTTGCTCTCACTATTCATCACATTTACTGGACGCGCTAATATAGAAGTCTTACCACATAATTCATATGCTAAAGTAGTGTATAGTATGACAATTGCCGTTGCAAAGACTACAGAAAGAGAACAGACACACCAATGATCGGGCAGACAGTTCATAAATTTGTGAGGGGAAAAAAAAAATTCGAGCTTACCAAGGTTTGAGCACGAATCTTCCGCTGTCCAGTCCAACACAGTTTTTTCATATGTTATAAGAGTAACTTGGTACTATCATGAAACTTCAGCAGACCTTAGTCAAATCATCATATAATATAAGCCGTGTGGAGTGGCCGCACGGTTTGAGGCGCCATGTGACGGACTGCGCGGCCCCTCCCGCAGGAGGTTCGAGTCCTCCCTGGGGCATGGGTGTGAGTGTTGTTCTGAGCATAAGTTACTTTAAGTAGTGTGTAAGTCTAGGGTCCGATGACCTCAGCAGTTTGGCCCCTAAGGAATTCACACACACACACACACACACACACACACACACACATACACACATATATACAGGATGAGTCACCTAAAGTTACAGCTGGATATATTTCGTAAACCACATCAAATACTGACGAACCGATTCCACAGACCGAACGTGAGGAGAGGGGCTAGTGTGTTTAATACAAACCATACAAAAATGCACGGAAGTATGTTTTTTAACACAAACCTACGTTTTTTAAATGGAACCACGTTAGTTTTGTTAGCACATCTGAACATATAAACTAATACGTAATCAGTGCCGTTTGTTGCATTGTAAAATGTTAATTACATCCGGAGATATTGTAACCTAAAGTTGACGCTTGAAACCTCCGACGTTCAGTTGCGTGTTGTAACAAACACGGGGCACGGTCGGCGAGCCCTCCTGATCTTACACCTCTGGAATTCTTTCTGTGGGGTACGTTAAAGGAGAATGTGTACCGTGATGTGCCTACAACCCCAGAGGATATGAAACAACGTATTGAGGCAGCCTGCGGCGACATTACACCAGATGTACTGCGGCGTGTACGACATTCATTACGCCAGAGATTGCAATTATGTGCAGAAAATAATGGCCACAACATTGAACATCTGTTGGCCTGACATGTCGGGACACACTCTATTCCACTCCGTAATTGAAAACGGAAACCACGTGTATACGTGTACCTCACCCCTCATGGTAATGTACATGTGCGTCAGTGAAAAAGACCAATAAAAAGGTGTTAGCATGTGGACGTAATGTGCTGTTCCAGTCTCTTCTATACGTAAGGTCCATCACCGTTCCCTTTGGATCCCTACGTAATTCGGTGCTCTCCGATGCACACGATCGAACAGCGGAGGAGTGGTACTCAAGCGTCAACTTTAGGTTACAATATCTCCGGATGTAATTAACATTTTACAATGCAACAAACGGCACTGATTACGTATTTGTTTATATGTTCAGATGTGCTAACAAAACTAACGGGATCCGTTTAAAAAAACATAGGTTTGTGTTAAAAAACATACTTCCGGGAATTTTGTTTATGGTTTGTATTAACCAATTACACTAGCCCCTCTCCTCACGTTCGGTCTTGTGGAATCGATTCGTCACTATTTGATGTGGTTTACGAAATATATCCAGCGGTAATGTTAGGTGACTCACCCTGTTATATATATATATATATATATATATATATATATATATATATATATATATATATATATATATATATATATATGCAAGTGAGAGAACGAATTAATTATGATCACAAAACAATAATAAAAGGAGAAAGGAAAAAAAGAAACGAGAACATAGCGGAAAAACCACCACCAAGCTCTTATGATATGTATAAGCAATTTTTTTATAGTTTTTTATATTACGATTTTTTTTAAATTTTCATTTATTTGTGTTATGTAGAATCTAAAAGCAGGAAGACAACGAATCAAATAATATTCTAAATTCAATATGATTTCAAGGACTGTATACGCTCATGCGTATATATACTTCAACTAGACACCTTTTACGATAGATCTGAAGCGATACTGAGTAAAAACACAAAACAAAACGAGAAGGGAAACTATTAGAGAACAAACTGAAGCAAATCAGATGGGAAACATACATAACCTTGAAAACACCTATTATTACAGAAATGAAATTAACCAACACCTTTCCGACGGGAAACAAGATTCAATATGTTGGCGAAGAGGTCTCGATATCGAGGCATTTGCAGGCGTGTCCGTAGGAAGTGATCATGTATTGCATGAAGTTTATGTGATCTTCCCCCTCGCCTTCTAAAACATAATGAACGACGTGTCCCAGTAACTTCATTCCGGTATAGGTTTTCGACCGTGGAAAGAAGGAAGAATCTGGTCGCAATATGATGTCCGTAGTATGTCCGTAGTCTACAAAGTCTAAGAAGATCGAGTAAGGAAGGACAATTGCGTCCCAATCCAAGACCAATTTATGATATGACCCCCACAAGGAAAGCGATGTGGTATCCTACCTGTAGACGTACAACGACTACACAAATCTATGTCGCTAAGCCAAATACGTAACGTAAAAGTTCCCGCACAACCATTACAACGTAATTGTTAAGATATTGCACATCTTAAGGGGCTCCGGAAAGGCTCAAAATCATGAAAAGTTTAATTTTTACTTTTTTGCGTTTTCTGAATCTGCAGACTATTACCTTTTAATAGATATATAATTTATTCAATTCCGAAGACTACAACTATCTTTAAATTTTTTTTGAAATGTGTTCTACATGGGCGTGACCCACTGTGGCGCTGTTAAACTGCTGTCAAATGGTGTTATTATTAACGTCCGTGTTCATCAGGTACATTTTAGTGATGTGAGATAAAGTATTTGTTGTGGCTAACCTATTTTCAGAGACTTAGCAGCACCTGAACTGTTGAAAAAGTGTATTCACGGAAAAACTCAAAACCCCAATGAAAGTGTAAATAGTGTTATATGGTCGAGAATCCCCAAGACTGTATTTGTTGGAATAGAAACACTTCACTTTGGTGTGTATGATGCTGTTGCTACTTTCAATGATGGCAACATTGTAAGGTGCAAGGTATTTAGAAATATGGGAATGAAGATAGGTTCTAACATGGTACGAGCGATGCTTGCTTTAGACAAGGAACGCCTTCGGGCTGCAGACAGGGCTGTAAAGAGTCTAGAAATACAAGCAAGAGTAAACAGGAGGAGGAACAAGAGGAAGCTGGAGGAGGAGTTTGCAGAGGATGAAGATAATCCATCCTATGGACCTGGAATGCACTAAAAAGTTAATCCAATCTTTGTCGCTCGAATCCCAAAACTTTTATTTTCTCATACTAATTACATGTTTTCTAAGGATCTTCCAAACATACTTGTTTCAAACTTTCAGTAAATGTTACACAGTACCTTCTGTATAATTTAACACAGCCTTTTTCCAAAAAACTGTATATTTTTGAATATATAAATAAAAAATTGCAAAAAAATGTTGTGAATTTTCATTACAATTGAAAAAAAAAGTCATCTTTAATAACTGAACTAAAATTTTGTAAATTCCCTGTGTTAAGTTGTAGCCCATATTCCAATAAATAATCTGTAAAAAGTTCAACTTCCTACCTCAAATACTTTCTGAGGAAAGATGTAATTTGTAAGCGTTATTTTAACATTGCAAGTATAGGGCGTTCCGGAGCCCCTTAAACTTGGACCTTTCAGTGTTTCCAGTTTGCTTCTTTTTTCACAGTTCAGTACACTTTCTTGTTTTCAGGCTTGATTGTGTTCATTTGTTGGCGAGCAGTCCACTGGGCCATATTACCACTAAACCTGAGAGGTCGCGATGGGCAGTCTGCCTTGTGAAAGCCCGCCCGCACAGTGGCCTAGCATACTGTCACACTACCTTGTCCCAGGTGCAGAAATTTATCGCAGCGTGCTGCGGACTACGCTAGCGTCTTTCGCTACACGATGGGGGGCCGCAGAACGCCGCGTGGAACGTTTCCCTACAGGCGGGACGGTGCGCGTCAAAACGTAAAAAATGAAAGTGGAGTTTTTGTTATTTGATAACCGTAAATGATAGGGTGATACGAGAACTACCTTCTCACACCTTTCTCAATCCAATGAAAATTTTGTGCTATTGAAACAGGGAAATATTTAAGCGCATAAGAAAAGTTGATTTTTGACGCTACTCAGTATTTATCACTCCATGTCTGTTAAACTTCGGTCGTACAACAAAATAGTTTCATAATTGGCTTCAGCAGTACTCGTCGATAACGTGTGCAAACTTTATAGCCAATAGAAACAGTAACATTGAAGTAATATATTAAAGTGTTCCCTATGACGCGGAATTTTTAGCAAACCAACATCCGAGATGCAGTACGCGACAAATGATTTCCCTTTATACATTTTGTGGGGAGTCAAAGCGAGAAAAAGTTCCAGAAAGGCAGTGATCTATCTAAAAACCTGTTAATTTTGGCACTCAAAAGTACACTGATGTTTAGGAAGAGAAGGAAGACTGTACATTATTGGGAAGAGTACTCAAGAAGCGCAAACCAGTCACACAAATGTTCTTACATTGTGAAGAAGAACGGAAGTATAATATTTTAGCAACAAAACAGTTTTTCCACTGTGCGGAAGAACGCCAGTTTCCGCTTGCTTATGACGGAGACGTATCAGAAATTAATGAATTGCCCAACAACGAGATGACACCCTTGCTAAGCGTTCACTGCTGCGCCGAAGCTGAGGGATACACTGTGAGGAGCGAATTCACTGATTACTCCAAGGGGTCGAATTTTAATTGTCGTTCACAGTACTGATCAGAATAACAACATCCAACTCATTATCACTGTGGTTAAAGGCTCAGTACACGTACAGGGGACAGGTAAAATAATGTGAACAGTGGTAGCTATGGGAATGTTGTGTTTGACGGTCAACAATGCGGGTAAAGCACGTGTCGCGCAAGACTGTGCTTGTTCGGTACGGACTAGGCATCTGTGCAGGCTGTTTATAAGTAGTGCACACTTCGTATTTGCATTCAGAGGCCGAGGTCGACGTGCAATGAAAGACCTAACAGAGTTCCAAAGAGGGCGAATTGTGGGGCCCCGATCACCTGGAGCATCAATAACCAAGGCAGCCAACTTATTGAATGTTTCATGAGCAACTGTTTCAACAGTCATGACAGCCTACACAAAAGATAGAAAGACACCATCGTGTAAATGTAACAGTGAGCGCAAATCAAAACTAACGGTCAGAGACCGTCGGTGCTAACACGAATTGTGTCAAAACAACACAAAACTACGGCGGCTGAAGTGATTTCAGAGCTCAATAGCCATCTTCGTGACCCCGTATCTATCGACCTGTCCGCCGAGAGCTCTATAAAGCGAATATTCATGGACGAGCTGCTGTACCGAAACCATTACTGGCGACTACCAAAGCAAATAAGCGTAAAAAATGGTGTCAGGAGACGGCCAGAGTGGCCGAGCGGTTCTACGTGCTAGTCTGGAACCGCGCGACCGCTACGGTCGCAGGTTCGAATCCTGCCTCGGGCATGGATGTGTGTGATGTCCTTAGGTCAGTTAGGTTTAAGTAGTTCTACGTCCTAGTGGACTCAATGACCTCAGAAGCTAAGTCCCATAGTGCTCAGAGCCATTTGAACCATTTTCGAACCATGGTGTCAGGAGCATTAATCCTGGACGCCTGATCAGTGGAAACACATCATACGGTGCGACGAGTCAACGTTCTCGTTCTTTCCAACAGCGAGCCGGGTTTACGCCTTGAGAACGCCAAAAGAACCCGGCAGTCTTGATTGCTTGATTCCAACGGTTAAGCATGGAGGTGGAGGTGGAATGTTTTGGGCAGCCATATCATGGTATTCTGCTGGTCCCATCACAACTCTCAAAGGCCGTATTACAGCCAACGATTATGTGAAGGTTTTAGGTAATCAGGTGCATCCCATGATTCAAATGCTGTTCCCCAACAATTATGCCATATTTCAGGGCGATAATGCATCCATCCACACAGCCAGGACAGTACAATCGTGGTATGAGGATCATGTCTTCCCTGGCCAGCACAGTCACTGGACTTGAACGTTATCTAACCCTTGTGGGCGGTGTTGGAGCGCAGACTCCGGAGCAGATTTACACCTGCCTCGTCACTACAGGAGTAAGAAAAGGGAGGTTCTTACCATCGAGATGCATAGCATTCCACTGGACAATACACAATTACACGCCAGTATTCCAAGAAGTACCGCAGCAAATACGGGCAAACGGGGGTCTAACCCCTTATTAATAAACCATTCCCAAGTAAGTATAGGTGTTCACACTATTTTGCCTATCCCCTGTATATTCACAAATATATTCCACATAGACATAATCAAAGACATTTCTTCTTACATGTTTCATTCAGTTTTCCTCCTATTTCTGGCCAACTTAACTCTTTTTGCACTTACTTTTTAAACTCGGCGTCAGCCACGTTCCACAATATACGCTGCTCGGATACCATTTCGGTAAGCTGCTCATCGTCTAAGGTAGTGAAGCGGTCTGGTAGTTGTTTCAGTTACTAGGTCCGAAGAACTACGTACTCCCTTGCTGTCTGTGTGCGCGAAACAAAGATTGCAGCTGTCACCTAGCAGTTTGCTGCTACAGAGTTCAACTGCCCCCTCTCCTCAAGCCAAGCAGATCGCTGCGACGTGGCGACGTGTGGGACAAACCCAGAAGCACCCAAGCAAGAAGAGCGCCCAGCAGCAGTGCGTTGCACGCACCGTAGGAAAACGGTCTGACAGGTTCGCGTTGTGCCAGTAGAGGGCGTGATCTCCCACGCGTCTTACGCAGCACGTTGAAGGAAATTCACACAACTATACTCCGGTCATCACAAGAATAAGCCTCATGTAAACATTACACTATGTATTCTTCCGCGTTTACTGGAACCTATTTGGTTTCGTGCGGAGCGTGAGCCAAGCTGTGACGACTACAGCGAAGTACGATAACAAGAATACGTCCTCTGCTGTGTGTTATGCATACATCGACTCAGTGATAGTAACAGCCTTACCGGCGCATCTAGCTGGCCAGCCACCTGGTCCAACTAACCTGCAGTGATGTGAGCAGTTGTAGTAAAGACGTAAAAAGAGACCAGCAGAGAACAATACAGACTTGAATGTCATTTAATTCTTGGACAGAAGGAAAAATGGTGAAACTCAGGCGATACATTTCTTAGGTGATCTGATGGAAAACATAACATGCTCTCGATCTTAGTACTGCAAATAAAACCAAGAGTGATGAAAATTCCTGACTTTAACGAGGATAATTTTTCTTCATGAGTAATGTGCGGCGTAAAAGTGAACTGAGCCGTGGCTGGCTGACGTTGATGCCGTTTGTTGTTTAGCATTTTGTCACAATCGAGTGGCGTCTTATTTCTCCCTGAGTTACTACCATAACGAGTTGCCGACTTGCCTCTGTCGGTGGCAGCAGCTTCGCTTATCGATATTAGTACTGCTTTACCATCTTTGGTGTGACCGCTATATTTTCGTGTGGTGGTGTGTGTGGCAGTCGGTCAGTCGGGACCATGGAGGTAAGAATAAGGGGAGATGGCGCTACGTATCCCAGCCGTACTACGTTTTGAAGCCATGGGGGCGTGGCTCGCTGCCATGACACTCTGACCAAAACATTGCCAGTGTGCTATAGCGCTGCGTGTATTACAGTCGCTAATTGGACCATATACGCATGTAACGTCATCAGATTGGTTGTTTCAAAGTTTTTGTTTAAAATAAAATCTCGTAAAGGCGAAATTCCGCATTTCTTCTGATTAAAAATAGTTTTTAATGTAATATTACGAATAGCTATCCTTCAATGTAAACGATACAATTTTGTTAATTCAGTAATAAACGTGTATCACAAACTGAAACTGAAAACTAAGTTAGCTATACCCCCCCTCCAAAGCCCCATAAATACATTTTGTTTGTAATACGTACTCGGACATTTCAGTTACGTTACACTACTGGGAAACACTGTTCATTACCACCAATATTTACTGAAATACGGTACATAGAATGGCAAATCTACACAGTGTCCTGTTTAGGCCTATACTTTACGCCAGTTAATGTAGTGTTAGCTTTTAATTTGGTACCTGATGAAGACAAAGTGAGTTACTCAACACTTTGATTATCGACGATACGTACGTATTATACTGAAACGTGAACTTGAAAACTAAGAATTTCATTCTTTGAATTAACATACCTTTTGCAAATGTTTTGTGTGTGTAGGGAAAACTGATGGTACAGCATTTTCTCGGAGCCTTACTGTTAAAAGGGAAGTTCGGTCTATGTCCTCTTCTCGGAAATGCTGAGAACATATAGTGCTCCATTTAGAGGCACGCCAATTCTTCCTCCTCACGGCATTCTCCCACAGAGCTTTCCGACTTTTATTTTTAGGAAATCTAAAATCATACAGGAGAAAAACACGCTATAGTAAAAGTACCGATGTAGCACACGTTCATTCCCAATGAAGTTGTAAAATCGCACTTAACGAGGCAACTTACACATGAAATGTTATTGCCTTCGATTTCGCATCACAATCAGAACGATTCGTACATCCGAACACCACACAAGTCACCATAATAGCGCAAAATCCTTCCAAAAGCGAGCGACAAGCCTAAGCACACAAGCTTACAGCAGCAACGTTTTGGTCGGATTGAGATGGCTACCCTCGGCTTCACATAGCTTCGTAGCTGTGACGTCACGGCGTCTCCCTCTATTCTTACCTCCATGGTTGGGACAGAGCAGCGAGGAAGTCTCTGCAGGGTGATGACAGGCCGGGACTGCTGGCGGCGCGCATGCGCAGTCGGATTGTGAGGTGCTAGCTGCGAGAGCTACAAGTTCGTTACCCACCAAACCTGGACACAGTTAACCTGTTATTTAACATCAATTGCTGTGACATCTCTTCATTCATTGTTGGTTGTTGCTTCCTGGGCCGTTCCGGCTAGCAGCAACGTATGGTGTGTTGGAGACGGTGAAATTTTGCAGCCGTCTTCCTGTGTGGTATACACTACACAAAGGAAGCTGCTACGCGGGTAGCAGAGTTCTTGTGGCGTGCACGTGGAGGTTTTTTAGGCTAGGCAGTAGGGCGAGGTGTCCTGATGAACACTCACCAGTCGACGTGCAGGCAGGGAAATCAGGACGCGCTCAGTGTAAAGACACTTAAGCTATCAAGATATTAACTGCAAATTTTCAGAGTGTTCGGAATAAAGTTCGTGAATTTACTGCCCTCCAGTAAGCGTGTGGCGCGCAAATTGTTCTCGGGACTGAGACCTGGCTGAGCCCTGAGATAGGAAGTTCTGAAATATCTAGTGAGGGTTGGAACGCAAAGACTGATTAGACACCGTAGGAGGTGGTGTCTTCATTGCAGTTGCCTAAAACTTTGTGTCTACTGAGGTCGAAGTAGAGTGTGATTGTGAAGTTATGTGGACGCGTTTAACAGGGCTAGGAGAAATAAAGCTCATTGTTGGGTGTTATTACCGGCCACCAAGTTCCACCGTGATAGTTCTAGAATCATTCAAAGGGAGTCTACACTCTGTATCGCAGAAGTACCCGGATCATACTATATTAGTCGCAGGCGACTTCAACCTACCTAGTACAGACTGGGATGTCTATAGATTCATTACAGGTGTTCCAGACAAGCCGTCGTGTGAATTACTTTTGAACACATTATCCGAAAACTGTCTTGAGCAGCTAAATCGACAGCCAACACGTAATGGAAATATTTTAGATCTGGTAACCACGAACAGACCAGACCCCATGGACGGTGTCAGTGTTGAGACAGGGATTAGTCATCATGATGTTGTCACTACGACTATGGTTACGAAAGTTAAAAAGTCTGTCAAGAAGGCTAGGAGAGTATTCTTACTAGAAAGAGCAGATAAGCAGTTGTTAGCATCTCACTTAGTAAATGAATCTACTTCATTTACTTCCGGTACGATGGACGTGGAAGAATTATGCGCAAATTTGAAACACATTGTAAATCACGCATTGGACAAGTATGTGCAGAAACAGTGGGTTACGGACGGAAAATACCCACCGTGGTTTAACAGCGCAATTCGAAGAATGCTCAGGAAGCAAAGACAGTTGCACTAGCGGTACAAGAACGATCGGGAGAATGAGGACAGGCAAAAGTTAGTAGAGATTCGTGCTGTTGTAAAAAGAGCGATGCGCGAAGCATACAACCACTACCAACGTCATACCTTAACAAAAGATCTTGCTGAAAACCCGAGGAAATTCTGGTCTTACGTAAAATCGGTAAGCGGGTCGAAGGCTTCCATCCAGTCACTCACTGATCAGTCTGGCCTGGCAACGGAAGACAGCAAAACGAAAGCTGAAATTTAAATTTAGCATTTGAGAAGCCTTTCACGCAGGAGGATCGTACAAACATACCGCCGTTCGAGTCTCGTACAGATTCCCATATGGAGGACATGGTGATAGACATCCCTGGTGTTGTGAAGCAGCTGAATGGGTTGAAAGTAAATAAATCGCCAAGTCCTGATGGGATTCCAATTCGGTTTTACAGAGAGTACTCTACTGCATTGGCTCCTTACTTAGCTAGCATTTATCGCGAATCTCTTGCCCAACGTAAAGTCCCGAGCGACTGGAAAAAAGCGCAGGTGACGCCTGTATATAAGAAGGGTAGAAGGACAGATCCTCAAAATTACAGACCAATATACTTAACATCGGGTTGTTGCAGGATTCTCGAACATATTCTCAATTCGAATATAATGAATTTCCTTGAGCCAGAGAAGTTGCTATCCATGCATCAGCACGGCTTTAGAAAACATCGCTCCTGCGAAGCGCAACTCACCCTTTTTTCACGTGATATCTTGCGAACCATGGATGAAGGGATATCAGATGGCTTCCATGTTCCTTGACTTCCGGAAAGCGTTTGACTCGGTGCCCGACTGCAGACTCCTGACTAAGATACGAGCATATGGGATTGGTTCGCAAATATCTGAGTGGCTCGAAGACTTCTTAAGTAATAGAACCCAGTACGTTGTCCTCGATGGTGAGTGTTCATCGGAGGTGAGGGTATTATCTGGAGTGCCCCAGGGAAGTGTGGTAGGTACTCTGTTGTTTTCTATCCACATAAATGATCTTTTGGATAGGGTGGATAGCAATGTGCGGCTGTTTGCTGATGATGCTGTGGTGTACGGGAAGGTGTCATCGTTGAGTGACTGTAGAAGGATACAAGATAACTTGGACAGGATTTGTGATTGGTGAAAAGAATGGCAGCGAACTCTAAATATAGATAAATGTAAATTAATGCAGATGAATAGGAAAAAGAATCCTGTAATGTTTCAATACTCCATTAGTAGTGTAGCGCTTGACACACTCACGTCGATTAAATATTGCACAGCGATATGAAGTGGGACAAGCATGTAATGGCAGTTGTGGGGAAGGGGGATAGTCGTCTTCGGTTCATTGGTAGAATTTTGGGAAGATGTGGTTCATCTGTAAAGGAGACCGCTTATAGAACGCTGGTACGACCTATTCTTGAGTACTGCTCGAGCGTTTGAGACCCCTATCAGGTCGAATTGAGGGAGGACATAGAAGCAATTCAGAGGCGGGCTGCTAGATTTGTTACGGGTAGGTTTGATCATCACGCGAGTGTTACGGAAATGCTTCAGGAACTCGGGTGGGAGTCTCTAGAGGAAAGGAGGCGTTCTTTCCGTGAATCGCTACTGAGGAAATTTAGAGAACCAGCATTTGAGGCTGACTGCAGTACAATTTTACTGCCGCCAACTAATATTTCGCGGGAAGACCACAGAGATAAGATGAGAGAGATTAGGGCGTAGAGAGGCATATAGGCAATCATTTTTCCCTCGTTCTGTTTGGGAGTGGAACACCGTATGGTGGATTGCGGAGTATGTAGATGTACATGTAGATGTAGGTATTTAACTATTAAATTGGTTGTTACGAGGTGCATTCAAGTTCTAAGGCCTCCGATTTTTTTTCTAATTAACTACTCATCCGAAATCGATGAAACGCGTTACTTCTCGACGTTATCGCCCTGCAGACGTACACATTTTTCACAACGCTGACGCCATGATTCCATGGCAGCGCGAAGGCTTCTTTAGGAGTCTGTTTAGACCACTGGAAAATTTCTGAGGCAATAGCAGCACGGCTGGTGAATGTGCGGCCACGGAGAGTATCTTTCATTGTTGGAAAAAGCCAAAAGTCACTAGGAGCCAGGTCAGGTGAGTAGAGAGCATGAGGAATCACTTCAAAGTTGTTATCACGAAGAAACTGTTGCGTAACATTAGCTCGATGTGCAGGTGCGTTGTCTTGGTGAAACACCACACGCGCAGCCCTTCCCGGATGTTTTTGTTGCAGTGCACGAAGGAATTTGTTCTTCAAAACATTTTCGTAGGATGCACCTGTTACTGTAGTGCCCTTTGGAACGCAATGGGTAACGATTACGCCCTCGCTGTCCCAGAACATGGTCACCATCATTTTTTCAGCACTGGCGGTTACCCGAAATTTTTTCGGTGGCGGTGAATCTGTGTGCTTCCTTTGAGCTGACTGGCGCTTTGTTTCTGGATTGAAAAATGGCATCCACGTCTCATCCATTGTCACAACCAACGAAAAGAAAGATCCATTGATGCTGTCGTTGCGCGTCAACATTGCTTGGCAACATGCCTCACGGGCAGCCATGTGGTCGTCCGTCAGCATTCGTGGCACCCACGTGGATGACACTTTTCGCATTTTCAGTTCGTCATGCAGGATTGTGTGCACAGAACCCACAGAAATGCCAACTCTGGAGGCGATCTGTTCAACAGTCATTCGGCGATCCCCCAAAACAATTCTCTCCACTTTCTCGGTCATGTCGTCAGACCGGCTTGTGCGAGCCCGAGGTTGTTTCGGTTTGTTGCCACACGATGTTCTGCCTTCATTAAACTGTCGCACCCACAAACGCACTTTCGACACATCCATAACTCCATCACCACATGTCTCCTTCAACTGTCGATGAATTTCAATTGGTTTCACACCACGCAAATTCAGAAAACGAATGATTGCACGCTGTTCAAGTAAGGGAAACGTCGCCATTTTAAGTATTTAAAACAGTTTTCATTCTCGCCGCTGGCGGTAAAATTCCATCTGCCGTACGGTGCTGCCATCTCTGGGACGTATTGACAATGAACACGGCCTCATTTTAAAACAATGCGCATGTTTCTATCTCTTTCCAGTCCGGAGAAAAGAAATCAGAGGCCTTAGAACTTGAATGCACCTCGTACTTATCAGTGAAGTGCACCAGCGGTATTTTCTGCCTTGTGGCCGCTAATGCCCCAGTTACCTGCCCTGGTCGTTAGCATAGTTTTCCGGCAGTGTGTTTTTCCTTGCCGTATTGATGCTGTCTGAGACAGTGTGTAGTTCGACAACGTTTTAAGTTGTTTATTCATATTTCTTAAGACTGTGTAACGGAACTGAAATGATGGTGGGCTGACAGTAATTTGGAGCCCGTGCGTCGGAAACGGGCGCGCTTGTGTGAGACTGCCAGGGAGTGCACCCTGATGCCATCTATTGGCGAAACTGGGAATTAGCGCTGCCTGTCAGACAATGCACTAAGCTCTCAGAGTCAAATGTATTCTTTTTCTTGGTAATTATAAGTTATTACTGTATAATTTAATGTTGTAAAGCGCTAGTAGTAAATTATTATGACTGGTATGAACTCCAGGGTAGTAAATATAAATATTCTTAAATACTAAATGATTTCGGTAAGAAGGTGGTAGGGGAACGCCCACACTCTTGGTGATACGAGCATAGCTAGGGGTAGCTGGAGACACAGGGACTGAACAATGGAATGGCCTGGGGAGTGTTGACGTGATCGGACGTGCGTAACTGTGCTCACGCAAAAGTGATTGTGCAACAGCGAAGAGGCGAATATCGTCGCCGTTTTTGGAGTAAAACGCGACGAATGGTTGTTGAAGCCGCCTTTATGCCACTGGGGCTGATTGTAAGAGTTCCTGTGCCCAGATTTTATGGCGGACGAGCTCATAGTTCCAGCCGCCATTAAGGGCATGAGGCGTGAAGAGCTGCGTTAGCCACATGCATCTCACCACCAGCACCGACACGTCTACCCAAGGCAAGACTGCTTGCAATTGTTAAGTCGAACTTTGTATACATGTAAAAGGAGAATACCAGTTTTCTTTTATGCAAGTGCAGAGGACAGAATATAGTAATGAGTAAAATTACGACGCATGTTGTTCATTGTAAAGTGTAGTAACCTCAAACATAGTATAGTGAAATCAGACTGAGGCCACCATCGCCTCTTTCATTTACAATTCTTTTGGTTGTAGAATACTTTA